>NW_008795018.1:4247965-4251426 GCF_000699145.1 Aptenodytes forsteri
CCTCCACTGCAGGTGGGGACTGAGGCTGTTCAAGCTGCCGATTCTCAGGGAAGATCCTATCTATTTCCCTTTAGTCTTCTCTGACACTCATTTCTTCCCTTAGCTCCTCCACTTGGCAGCAGAGCTCTTCTATGACAGCACACCTCCTGCAGGCCAGAGGTGCATCTCTCCTGGCCTCAGAGACAGGGCTCAGGCACTCCGTCCAGCTTGGGACTTGTAGGGCTGCATGTGCTGCCTGAGGCTCAGTCTGTGTTGAAGCCTCTACCCTTTCAGGAACAGCTGCTCTAACATCTACTGAGGAAACTGCCCTGTGGCATGTTACCACCATGTATGAGACTATTACAGCAGCACAATTTCACTTGAGGGTCCCTTTGACACCCGCTTCTTTGCGCTCTTCTGTGCAAACTGCAGCATCTGTTGGCTGCCTCTGTTAGCTATGCACACAGCACACTAAACCTAAGTATTCCAAATTTGAGGGCATCAAGGGATACAGTTGCTCCAAGCATAACTCAGAATATAATTTTATATTTTTGGAAACATTAAAGAAACCCTTGCTCCTTAGCTTCACATAGGTCTCTTTTTGTTTCCATTACTAGACCTTGTAAAAGGAAAGAGTCCCTTCTTCATGACTGTACATCTGAAAGTCCACTGAAGAGGTGCTCAATTACTTTGGTGCTTAGAACATGAATAAGAGTGAGTTTTCACACTTATGCATCATTAAGTTAGCAGGAACAGTGAGAATTCCTTCATTCCAATCTTTTTTAAGGCTATTTAAAGAAATGCACAAAGGAAAACCTCAAATAGAAATTTTGTTAAGGTGGAATTAAAGCAAAGGATACACAAAAAAAGGCTAGTAAAAGGGACAGTAAAGGATAGTAATAGAGGATACTAAGGATAGTTAAAAAATGCAAATTAAGGCAAAATAAAATGTCTTAAGAAACTGAGTTATGATAAAACTATGAGAAAACTAAACATTTGGAAAGTTAAACAGACTTGTCACCCAAACTAAGTTATCCTTGCTTCTGTAGATTTATGACTCTCTCACCTTCTTTGCTGCCAAATACAATGTAAAACATGCTCACCAAAAAACACAGATTGTATGAACTGGTAATTGATTTTTAAATCAAAGGATATTTTTCTATATATAGCTAATAAAGCGTACAGATAGGTTTCTTCAGTTGAAGTGGGGGGACACCCATGAATTCTTCAGTACTACCTCAAGATATGATAAGCCAGCAACTTCCAGATTTTTTTTCTTCTAATGGAATATTCATCATGCAGATGATCTCCAGCTTCAGTGCTGAAGGCCTGGCAGTGTGACATCTGTAAAACTTTGGCGTGGATCATTGGGGTCCCTCTGACTTCCTTCAGCCCTCTGCTTGGAGCATGCTAATGGGGAGGGTCTTTCCTGTGTTACAGAGCTGACAGCTGTCATCATCGTCATCATGAATCCCATTGTTACCTCCACTGCTGAGAAGACCAGTTTTCTGGATGACTTACACAGCAGTTGCCAAGAAGGGAGATTAAGGAGACAGAAAGGCTTTTGGGGACATGGCTGTGGAGACAGGCTTCATCCTCCAGAGCAAGGGCATTGCCTGCCATTCTTCCTCACCTCACTCCCACCAAGAACCAAGCTACTGGCCCCAAAAGCCATAACAGAAGAGGTGTTCTGAAACATTGCATCAGGTTTGTTAGACTTTTTTTACTTTTAATTTTCCTTCTATTTTCTTCACATTTTTTCCACAAAATACTGACATTATCTACATTCCTCTACTGTTTTAATGAGAGTCTGTGCTCCTCTGAAGGGCAAATGGGAGGTTCAGATTTCCCCAGATGGACAACTGGGTGGTGGTTTTTGTCTTGACACCACATAGGATCCAGAAAGTCCACACATGGAAATGGTTATAATATAGGCTCTACAGGCAGTTTACACCTTTCTGGACTGGCAGCTGGAGGACAATCAGGTTAATTTGAAATAACTCAAATGGCACTAGATGCCCATGTTCAGATAACTCAATTAAGCTGTAAAGTAGGAGAATTCAGCTGTAACTATAGGTTCTTACTGGTGGGGGTTTGCATGGGATGCAAGTAGGTTTTCTAAATTCTCATTATGATTCATCAAGAGAAAGGGGTTCACCGTGACCATCAAGTGAGGCCACTATCTGTATCTGTTGCCACTGGGCATCATAAGTAGAGCTCCTACTGCTAGTGAGATGAACATGCCTTTCAGTTGTCAATTTCATCCCACTTAAAATTAAGAACGTATTTAACTCACGCACCAGAAGAGTAAAAGATAGGGATGAGGCATACACAATTGGAAGTATGGGAAAGCAGTAACATAGAAAAACAGTGGTTAGGTAGCCTTGTGTATTGCCAAAGAGGTGCAATTTGTTACCCTAAGGTAAGGGCTTACAATTAGAGGGATAAATCTGGGCCATTATTGTGAACCTGGGTAATGACTGGCATATGGAATTGTAAACCTAAATCCTCTGGTAGGCTGTGGGTATCTCTATGTCAATTATCTTTGTTGTTTCCCTCATGACTTCAACACAGTTGCAATTGGTTCAGCTTCCACTTCTGCTTTTACAAAGTAATCTAACAAGCCCTATGATTCACTAGGGAACCAGGTGTGCTACCTTCATGACATGAAATTACATGACATGGAGTCTTATGGTTATTCTCATGTGGGATTTACTATAGCACAGAACCTCATTGCTGTAGGAGATTAACTTAATTCCTGTCATGAAATGCCTTTATCACACCAGGGGAAATAGTATTAATATAATTGATGTCTTCCTGTTAAATATAGAATAATGATTGTTGCAATATATTATCTAACACTTATCAAACCTGAACAAACTGATCTTGTCATTTTATTTCCTATTATTTTATTGGTAAGAACGGCATGAAATCTGCAGTTTCCCTCAGGTGCAGAAACTGAAAGAAGATGATGTGAAGGTAAAAACTAGAGTTCAGTTGTGGTGCACGGTGGGAGTTGAAATCTAAAGCAACAGAAGTTAAGAATCATTGGTAGCTTGTAGGGTGAAATTATGTGATTAGTGGGACAAAACCCTTAATAATCCATTTTATTTGTTCTTTCCTCCACTAAAGGGACACTTTCCGGCATATGGATGCATACTAAAAGCACACATGTACTAATTTCCATAAAAATAAGGAAAGTGTGTGTGTGTGTGTGTGTGCATGCATGTGTATGCATGCTTATTTATATTTTATAAACAAATATAATAATATAATCTATAATTACATCTTGTCCTGGTTTCGGCAGGGATAGAGTTAATTTCCTTCCTAGTAGCTGGTACAGTGCTGTGTTTTGGATTTAGGTGAGAACAATGTTGATAACACACCGATGTTTTAGTTGTTGCTAAGTAGTGCTTACACTAGCCAAGGACTTTTCAGCTTCCCATGCTCTACCGACTGGGAAGGCTGGAGGTGCACAAGAA
>NW_008795018.1:4251619-4293839 GCF_000699145.1 Aptenodytes forsteri
ACCCACGAGTTTTCTCACTTTTACCCTTCCGATTTCTCTCCCCATCCCACTGGGGGGCAGTGAGCGAGTGGCTGTGTGGGGCTTAGTTGCCGGCTGAGGTTAAACCACGACAAATCTAAATGCATTATTTATATATTTATGTATTTCCATTTATGTTATAAGCATATGTGTACTTGTGTGTTATATAATAGAAATATATTATGATGTCTCTTGGCTATGTATTTATAATATATAAAGTTTAGTTTAATAGCACTGATGGATCTCAGCTTGACCTTACTTGACTATGGACTACATAATATAAAAATGGTAGAACCCCTCTTAAAAGGTTTATGATCTCAATAGTCAAGGCAGATTAAAAAAAATGGTAGCAAGCTAATAAGAACTTTTAACAACAAAAAAAAAAAGAAATAGTGTACAGTGTGTCCTTATTTACTTTTCACATGGTAACCTCACCGCCCACTCTCCTTTGTCATGCTGCCTCACCAAGTCTGCTGCACAGCCTTGATTTATGACAAGTTCTCTCCTGTTTTATTACCAGTCATGAAGAAACACTGCCTCTCTTTGAACACAGAGTGCTCTAAAAAAGTAAAAAATAAGCAACTTACTATATTTGCCCTACACTAAGTTCCCAGCCCTTTCTACCCCCTAACAGTGGGAGAATTTCTCTTGTGCCCCTTACAGGACGCATATACAACTTCAGTTTTTTATACCTATGTGCTTGGTCACACAGTATAATTATTCTGCACAAATACTGCCTCTCTTTGAACACAGAGTGCTCTAAAAAAGTAAAAAATAAGCAACTTACTATATTTGCCCTACACTAAGTTCCCAGCCCTTTCTACCCCCTAACAGTGGGAGAATTTCTCTTGTGCCCCTTACAGGACGCATATACAACTTCAGTTTTTTATACCTATGTGCTTGGTCACACAGTATAATTATTCTGCACAAATGGTAAGCCTACAAACCACATGATCCCAGTATGTTTTGCTGTAAAATAGATTTATTAAATACAGACTATCCTCTTCTCTTCATTACTAGATGTTTAGCCTGTGAAGCAGTCCTTGAAGGGGAAGAGAAAACATATGACAACTAGTAATTTGCAAGAGCTGGATCTGCTTCAGTGAACAATAGCATTACCTGAATGTCTTGAAGTCCAATAGTGAGCTCATAGGTCAGACAATACCAGACCTCCTTCAAATAAGAGAATGGCTTCTCTCAGGCACTTTGTATTTCTGTAAAAGTCTGTGTATCATCTTGCTCAAATAAGTAGAGGGAAGGCAGGAAATATAGAGAATGAGAAACCTGTGGAAAAATACAATAGAAGGAAAAGAAATCATTTAAATCTCTCTGGACCTAACTAATTATGAAGAGAAAAAGACTGATGTCTCCAGTTTAAGTAAATCATTAGTAATTTTCTGCACTAAGAGAAATAGCTGAGTTCACAGAGATGCGATAAAGATTTAAGATCATAAGTGCCTAAGTGCAATGTAAGATATAGTGGGAAACACTCTTAAAAGGCAAATGCAGTGACAAAAACTCCTTATTGCATTTAACAGATAATAAATGGGATTCCTCTGAGTTAACCTTTCAACTGTAGATTTCAGGGAAATGGCAAGGATTTTTTTCAGAAGACTCGGGTAGGGAGGGATAAGAACTAGAAGAATGATAGTTTAAATTATTCTGCAAGGTATGACATGGAAATAATGAAATACTGTAGAGGGTTCTAACTTCACCATGCAGATAATATGTGTATGTAACACAAAAAGTCAAGGGTCCCTTAGCATTAAAACTAGGAAAAGATGAACCAGACAGGCTTGACATGTGGGTCTTATAATGAAAATGCACCTGATATACCTTTATTATTTCCAGATTCCTTTATCAATACAGTAAGTACACTTAGGAGAAGCATGATGATAAGAAATGCACTGTCATTGTTAATAAATTAATCATAGAGAAAATGTAAACAGCACTAAATGGAATTATTACAAAGACAGATAGGTTGAAACCTACCTAATTTCTATCACACTTGAAGCATTTCCTGCAAACATCTGAAAGCTAACGAGTACTCCTGCAAACTGATTCTTCTAAAAATAAAATATTTACTGAAAATGAATTTCAAATACTAGCTCTCTTTGTGCTATTTACAATATTTTTGTGGATTGTTTCTTGCCATTTTTTTCTATTCAGTCAAGGCAGAGAAGAATTCTACATGTTCTATGGACTTTGTCACCAAAGCACTAACTGGGTGTTTGCATGTCAAAATGTTGTAGCAATTTGCAGATCAAATTTAATCACCGAGAAAAAAAAACAAACTTATGGATTTTATTTTAATTTCCCACACTGCTCTTGGACATCTTTGAAGCAAAACCAAAAAAAAAGCAAAATTTGGCATATCTGTTATCTGTAAGAATTTTTTTGCATAGCTATGTTTCTCAGCAAGCAGATAAACATCTCATCTCTCTAGTATGGAACTTATGACGACAAGTATTTCCATCTTCAGATGGAAAGGACAGGATTTCAACAGCTTATATTTCCAGCCTGTTGCCTTATAATTTTGTAGGCCCTGATTCGGGCATGCACATAAATTTATCTTTAAGCATCTGCCTTCATCTCATTAAGCACATGTTTAAGTCTTTTCTTGAAAAGGGATGCTTTCCGGAAAAGAGATCTTGAGTGATGCTATTCTCTGCTTCTGACACTGAATTTAGTCAATAAGTCTTGCAAGCTGCAATTTAGAAAAAAAGTTTCTTACTTTCAAATTAGCTTACTACATCTGGTGAATTTTCTCTCTCTTTTTTTTGTTTTTAAGGGATGAAAGGAATTAATGATACTTGCAATTGTATGTCACACGCTTCCTTCTCAATTCTCCTTCTCTTCTATTGTTCTAATGCTTCCTCTACTGTTCTCACACAGGGTTTGAATGTTATTGATTCCCTCAAATTTCAAAAATGTGAAGATGAGTTTAGTGAGAACAGCTAGTTTTCTTCCTTGAGTTATACATTCACAGAACTTCTTTTGCGTTTATTGCAATTGTTGGAGTCATAACACCACCTCTTTTGGTATAACCTTCTCAAGAAGGAAAAGAGGTAGTGTTATGGTAAACATCAGACCATTTGCAGCTTCTAAAGGATTTAATAAGGTAGGAGTGCACAGACAACACTAAGGACAAAGACCTGTTTCAGTCTATAGCTAAATCAACAGCAGAACTGCAGCTTGTAAGACTTCATTGATTAAATTCACTACTAGAAGCCCAGCTGCCTGTAATCCTTAAAAGGATCTTTGGTACTAAGAGTCACCTGAGATTAGTCACACTAAGATTCACCTAAGAGTGATAAAATTTTGGCAATTTTTATATAGCACAAAATTTGAGAAGCATTAAGATGAATAAGAAAGACTACAGGTATGATATTTAAGGTAAGTTTGACCTAAAAGGCTATTTTTCTTACAAGGAGGAGGTTGTTATATCATTTCCCATTGTAAGAGAAGACCAGGTTTGAGATCACCTGAGGGACCTGAATATACATAAGTCCATGGGACCTGATGAGGTGCACCCCAGGGTCCTGGGGGAATTGGCTGATGTAGTTGCCAAGCCACCCTCCGTCATCTTTGAAAAGTCGTGGCAGGCAGGCAAAGTCCCCAGTGACAGGGTAAAGGGAAACATCACACCCAATTTTTAAAAGGGTAAAAAAAAGGACCCTGGAACTACCAATCAGTCAGCCTCACCTCTGTGACCAGTAAGATCATGGATCAAATCCTCCTGGAAGACATGCCAAAACATACTGAAGACAGGGAGGTGATTAGAGACAGACAGTATGGCTTCACCAAGGACAAATCATGCCTGACTAATCTAGTGGCCTTCTACGATAGAGTGACTGCATCAGTGGACAAGGGAAGAGCTACAGATGTCATCTACATAGACGTCTGTAAGACTTTTGATTTGATCCCCCATAACAATCTTGTCACTAAATTGGAGAGATATGGGTTTGACTGATGGACTGTTAGAGGAGTAAGGAAATGGCTGGATGGCCACGTCCAAAGAGTTATCGTCAATGGCTCAATGTCCAAGTGGAAACCAGTAGTGAATGATATCCCTCAAGGGTCCATACTAGGACCGATACTATTTTGTATCTTCATCAGTGACATGGACAGTGGGATTGAGTGCACCCTAAGCAAGTTTGCAGATGACACCAAGCTGAGTGGTGCAGCTGATTCGCTAGAGGAAAGGGATGCCATCCACAAGGACCTTGACAGGCTTGAGGAGTGGGCCCATGTGAATCTCATGAAGTTCAACAAGGCCAAGCACAAGGTCCTGCACCTCGGTCAGGACAATGCCCAGTACCAGTACAGACTGGGGGATGAATGGATTAAAAGCAGCCATGCAAGGAATGACTTGAGGATAAAGGTGGATGAAAAATTGGAGGAGCTGGCAATGTGTCCAGAAAGCCAACCGTATTGTGGGCTGCATAAAAAGAAGCATGGCCAACAGGTCAAAGGAGGTTGTTCTCCCCCTCTGCTCCACTCTCATGACACCCCATCTGAAGTACTGTATCCAGTTCTGGGGTCCCCAGCAAAAGACACGGACCTGTTAAGAGTGGGTCCAGAGGAAGGCCATGAAAATGATCAGAGGGTTGGAACACCTCTCCTACGGAGAAAGGCTGAGACATTTGGGGTTGTTCAGCCTGGAGAAAAGAAGGCTCTAGGGAGACCTTATTGCAGCTTTTCAAAATATAAAGGGGACTTATAAGAAAGATGAAGACTTTTTACCAAGGCTTGTAGTGACAGGACAAGGACAACAGTTTTAAACAAAGAGGGTAGGTTTAGATTGAAAATAAGGAAGAAATTTTTTTATGATGAGGTGGTGAGACACTGGAACAGGTTGCCCAGAGAAATTGTGGATGCCCCATCATTGGATGTGTTCAAGGTCGGGTTGGACAGGGCTTTGAGCAACCTGATTTAGTGAAAAATGTCCCTGTCCATGGCAGGGGTGTTGAACTACGTGATCTTTAAAAGTCCTTTCCAACTCAAACCATTCTATGATTTTATGATTCTATTAAAAGAAAAAAAAAAAATATTCTAAGAAGCCAACCTCTTACCAGTTCCATACTTATTTCTGATATTGAATGCGAGTCTAAAGCATAAGTGTGATACCGTGAACAAATCTCTTAATCCTTATTGATACAGAGCAACTTGAATCTTGGCAGCACTAGCAATATCACAGGTTTTCAGAAGCACTGCATGCATCGGTGCCACCCTTCAAGGTACTAATTCCTCTTCTTCCCTACTCTCGAAGGCATATTGTGCAGTGAAAGTAACATCACCTCCTAAAAACCAGCTCACCTGTATAAAACCATAACACATTAAAATAAAATTAATCCAAGCCCTGTAACATTGTAAAATAGGTAAAACATCTGAACGATTAACTACAATGGTGGGGTAAGGATATGAATCTAGTTTCAGGATAGTCAGGATGAGCCTGATTAAATGATAAAAGACACACACAAATGGAGCTCTAATCCTTATTTCACAAATCACACTTCAACACCCTTACTCATTTATTTACTTGCATTATCAATAATCTGGCTTAGTATTTTATCACTCTACTGCATTCCCTTTCAAGTCGATTACTTTGAATTATCTCATCAGGCAATACAATTCTTGATAGTGCACACATGCTTCATCAATAGAGAGTGAAGATGATGTCACTCTAAACCCAAGCTCTCCTCTGTATAATCTCTGCAGCTGGCAGTCTCAGACCATTCAGGTGAGCTACTGATCTGTGTGGAGCTTTCCCTCTGATTGAAGCATGCCTCATGATATTTGAAGTCCTCTGATTTTCTGGAAAGTTTAGTTTGAGGTTTGGCTATGATCCAGTATGACTGCCTGAAATACAATATGTGAGGATCAGATGATCACACTAGGATTAGATTTGTGAGCTTCTTCAAACAGTGCTGATCCTGTGCTAATGTTGACATATTTGCTATTTCTGAAGAGGTTTGGTCCTGAATGGTTCTGTTACTTGCATAGGCTACAAGTGAAAAATATGTATACCAACCTTCAAAATGTTAATTCCTTCAAAAGGGTGAATTGCAAGGCTGCATTTTCTTTTTTATTCTTTCAGTAAAATGGATACACAAGTTTGTTATGGGAGCCATTCAGGAAATGTGAGCTTTTTCTGCAAAAACCTTCATTCTGCAAAAACACAGACCATTATCACCTACCTGGAAGGTGTTGGTTCTTTATAACCTGTTCTTTATTGCACCTGTGAAGCACTATTGGGGTTAACAGTTTGAAAGAAATACAGTTACGTACATTGATGAAAGAATTTGATCGTTGATTGTATATTACGTTTCCTTTTATAAATCCTTTATGAATAGTTAATAAACACTTAACAGAGGTTATGCATATGTGCACATAATAAAATTTATCTTCTGCCATTCGTGTATTTTATATATATAAAAATTAAGACCTTAATTAACACCCTTCACTGTGGCATTTGAGCATCTTTGTGTATAATGAATAGAAACAGAAAGTTTCATGAATTTGCTGGTGCACTGATATTCAAGAGGTCAAAATCCTGCTAGGCTATTGTATTTTAAGTGCCATTTGGTACTGGCTCAGAAAAAAAATATTTTTGCCACTTGTGAAATGAATTTTATAATTCAGGGTTATTTACATTTTGGATGATGTAGCAAAAATTACTCATTGATTAAAATATTCTTAATCATTTCTTAACCACACTGACTGCAAAGCAGTAATAAACATGTCTGCATGCACCAAGCGTTTCTGAGCCAGGTCAACTGCTCTGACAACATCTTGGCTTATGTCAGCAACTAAGTATGCAGTAACACCTTAAATTATTCATTTCTACAAAAATTAAGCTTATGTGAAGGGTTTGCTTCCTAAACCTGACCTGTAGAAAACCTTACTGATGGGCTGTCTCAGTCCACAATTAAGGATTTCTACAGACTAGGTTTTAGGGAATCTTCTGTAAAGCAGAGGGTGTAATGTCAAGTGTCGATCATCAGCCATTTTTCGATGACTGAGAATTTATTTCATTTCCTACAGCTTACTTAATACAATTCTCAACGTGTCAATTCCATTTTATTTGGCAATCTTTTTTTCTAATTTTGTCCAAAAGTAATATAAAACAATTAATTCTGCAGTTAAGAAATTTCCCTCTAAACTTAAAGTAGACTTAAATCCTAGTTGGAGTAATATTGGAAGAGCAAATTCACCTCTAGCCAGGATGTTGTAAAGGAGTATTCTTTATTTTAGATCAGCCCATAATGAATTCATTCAAACCAGTGATTAAATGCCTAGCTAGTGCTAACTTACACAAATATAAAACTTAGAATGTATTAAGATGTTGTAGCCTTAAAACAATACAGAGTTAGATACAGGACTCTGTTCATGTTCACATAGAGATAAATACACATGCACTGCAGAACAAAATATTTAACCGAATTGTATAAATTAATTTCTTGTGTATCTTTACTGCCTCGTCTGTTCTGCTCCTGATGTCCCATCAAACCAAAGTTTTATTTCAACATTCTTAATCCTTAAATTACTTCAAACTGATTCTTTTTTGTTGTTGTTGTTGTTGTTAAATCAAATTGCCATAAAAATGGTTCCTCCTTCTTGCAGATTTGGCATTTTTTCTCTGAAGAAATTGGGCTAGAGGCCAAAACTGTAGAAGAATAAGTCCTGGATCAGTAACAAATTTTTATACACAAACACACTGTGATTTTAAAGTCTATTATCACATTTCTCTAGAGAGCTAGAAATGAAAGCTTCCTTTCTTGGAAATGAGAAATTCCCATTTTCCCACTGGGGTGCCCAGCCCCTCTTTCAAATTCTGAAAAGACATAGGAAAACAGATGTTTAAAGCCATTATGCCTTTTTTATGAGCAAAAATGGGCTTCACAACATGAAAATTTTAAAACCAACATTTATCATAGTTTACTCCCCCAAAAGTGGACATTTATCTTCAACATATAAATATTTTTCTTCAAAATCCCATCATGAAACCCCATAATATTCATGTTCTACAGCCTCTGTGTCTTTATAGACTAAAATTCCTGTTTAGATTCCTTTATATAGTTTTCCCTTTTGATGGAAGAAGTGGAGATTTCATGACAGTTACTACTGCAACACAATCCGACTAGATATTTTTGCCCACAAAGTAGAAAAACAGAATGATGCTTCTGAAGTACAGCTTCCATGAGGCACCAATAGCATATTTCACTGAAAAAAAACATTTACTGTTCTCATCGGAATATTTTGACTCTAGACATGACAGTTGGGATAGAAAACTTTGGTTTTTTTGCAGAAAATTGAACTTTTTTTTTTTTTAAATAATTTTCAATTAACAGATAATTCAATATTCCAGTAAGGATGTTGGTGGTAATCCAGAAAACATTTTAACCAGCCTTCATCATTATTCAGTTCTTTTTATTATTACTGGAGGTTTCAGTACTGACCATGAACCTGGGAAATAGGAGAGAACTTCAGTCGCTTGAAGCCTGACAAAGGACAGCTACAGTTTCCCAGAACTGATTATGGTATGCTATGGGTTTATGCCATTTATGTTTTCATTTTGTTTTGCTATGAAAAAACGATTTTATATGGAAAACATATGTATGTTTATGTTGCTATAAAACAGACAGGATTTGCAGTATAGCTGACTTAGTGTTGGTACAGAAAATAGACACTTTGCTTTTCCTAACTTTCTCAGCCAAGCTATACTACTTTACATTACATTAACATAGCTTTTCATGTTTAATATCCTTGCGGGGGAGGCTGAATGAAAAGAAGGAAAAATTGCCCATGCTTAATAATATTAGCATTTAAGTTGTCCCACTAGACTTTAAAATTTGCACCTCATTAAAGCAAAGATTGTGCTTGAAGGACAGATTACAAGGAGGTAGGAATAGAAGAAGCAACAAACACACCTTATTGAGGTAGATGGGGTAAGGCAGCTGAATTTTGCTCTTTAGAGTCTGATTTTTGAAAAAAAAAATTGTTTAGTTTATTTGCATCCCACCAAGCAAGAATGAGTTGAACTTTGAAATGGAACCTAAAACCTCATTAAAAGACAACAGTATTTAAGTGCCTTGTTTAAACATTAGTGGTTTTGAGTGATGGTTTCCAGCATGGTTGAATTAATAGGACATCAGTATTTTTATTAATAGTTTGAGGGTTCTATCTTAGTTCAGAGATTAATAAAATAAAGATGGTATAGTTGATATTTAACTGAAGCAACTTGAATTACTTTTGGTAATTAATCTAAATGCTTTTATGGGGACTCCCTCGAAAAAACCTCACAGTAGTACTTAATATTTTCCACATCATTTTCACAGGCAACTGTAGGTAGTCAGCACCTGAAAGTCTGATCATTTATAGTGAGAGATCTAAATACAGAGGTTTGAACATAAAGCAAGCATAGAGAAATAAGTTGGGTGGGGTTTTTTTGTTTGTTTTTTTTTTTTATGTGTACTTGATTTTCTTGCCTAGGCATAGACATCTGAGGTGCCCTGCAGTATCTGAGACACTCGTGAGGCTATCAGTCAGAACCAAGCCTTGTCCTCATGAAGTGGCCAAAAATACGAACTGACACTAAATTTCTGTGTGTAACCAACTGAAACAAATCCTTAGTGTCTTCCAGTAAAACCAGTTAAGTTTTTTACAATGTCTATTATTAACTCTCCACACCAATAAGGATTCATGTTCGTGCCTCAGGTATGTGTGGACTGATTGTTAGGCAAGCAGTGCTCATTTAAGACAAAGTCTCAATAATGTATAGACTGGCTGTACCTCACTGTGCCTGTATGGGATTGTCTTCCCCTTTCTCCATTCATTTAGTAAATACGGACTCCACTCAAGTGATTTGAATGGCTAATACATCATCCCCTTTTATAACTTATGTATCAGTTCATTCCCTAAAATGGCCTGAGCTTTTGACTCCTTGCTAACTTTACTATTAATTTATCTATCTATCTGCTACACCCTTGTTACAGGAAGGGAATAGGCAAATGGAGAACCAGCTGGCATATTGTCTTCCTATTCCAAACAGACAGAGTGCAGATAAATACTTAGCAGTTAATACTACTTCTAACCCTGAGACATGGTTCAAGGCCAAGTTTTCATGCACTAATTGTGCTGTTTCAGAAAAGCTTACTTCCTGGAAGCCACTTTCTGTTTGCTGGAGTGGTTAAATAAACACAGTCTGTATGATTTGGCTCCCCAGACTAAATTATCTCTTTTGGATGTTTTGACTACTCAACCAATCCAGCTTTTTTGAAAGAAAATAAACATGACAGTATGGACTCTGTTAGGGCAGAGAAAAGGGTCCACTTTAGAATGAAATTCTTGGAAAACCAAAGTTGAAAGCAAGCTTGGTCCTGTGTCATTTTTCTATCTTGTGGTGGCTATTTGAGAAAAAAAACAGCTGTTTGCAGACTCCTCTTGGCAACACCACTGGAAGGGGATGGATGGAGGTGAAAAACAGTAAAGAAACTCTGGGTTTTGCTATTGGGAAAAAAGGTACCAGAAGAAGGGATGGATTTAATTTCTTTTCACTGACGGATGGGGTATGTTTTCAGGTTTTTTCTGACTTCATAGTGAGTAGATAGAGAGGATCTTTACAGATCTTCTAAACTGGATAGTTGGGGTCATAAAAGTTTTCTCCAAGTCATTATTTCTGAGTGATCACTTTTGATTCATGTGCTTTGTCAGGTTCTTGTATTCTTATTATGATTGTACGATAATTCTGGATGTGTTATACCTACCAGAGTGCTCCTAGGAGAGCTTCCCTAGGATTACTTCCTAATTCCTAGGATGGGCTGAGATGTACTGCCAGAAGTTCATTCTGCCTTATAGATGACCATTATTTAAGTCATCTAGCTATGTTTCCACCAGATAGTAATGGGAGGCTGGTACTGGGCAAGGGATTTAACCGTACTGCAGATAAGTAGACCTTGAGGGAAACTCTACTTTCTGGTCTACACTGGCTATTTTTTGTTGGGAATATTTCCAGCCAGTTCAGAGCCAGCCCCAAAAATACTTTTAGAGATAAAGTATGTGTATAGTAGCTTTTATATCCTTTGAATCATTGCTGCAGTTAGTTTACACAGCAGCATAGGAGCAGCCAACATGCTGATTTAAAACAAGATACGTACAAGTGTTCTGAAAATACCCTTACTATATTTTATTTTTCAGTAATATCTTTTTTAAAATCACAAGGGATCAAATAATTTATCATTAAAGTGAGAAGACTCAATGAATTGATGTTACTCTAATTATATAGCACGTAATTCACATGACCAGCATAATGCATGGGTCTCTCATGTTCTCTTTCATGACCTTTTTGGTAAAGTAGACACTCACTAAGAAGATGTCAAATAAGAAGGCATAAATTCTGGATTCAGATGCTTTTATTCTGTTAAAAATATGTCAGAACTGCATTTTAACTTTCTAGTATGTGACCCTCGGATAACTGAATAATCCATTCCCTCTGGGTTGGAATTAATACTGGAAGAAATGTGAAAATAAGCATTTTCTTTGAAGACATTCAGTATGATTAGAGCAAAGAAGTTATCTCAGCTATTAGGACACGACACATATTCATATTCCCTCATTTCCAGAAATAAATATCCTGGAAAAGAAGTAAGGCACCCAAGTCACCTGCATGGTTAAACTTAAGCGGTTCCTCTTCTTTTGCCTGCAAGGATGGCCACATTTAAATTCTGGGAGAGCAATGAACTCCCTTCTCAAGGGCTGATATGAAATGACTGAGTTCCCTGTAGTTATATAAAATCTATCTGGTGCTAACACAGATCAGACAAAAGAAGAAAATGTATTATGAAAGGCATTCGTAGTATACTTTCCTCATTGGCTTTCTAGTGACTGATCTTGCTAAATCAATACTCACTTCTGCAGGCAATCCTTTGCCATTTCTTACTGTCTTTGGACCAAATCCTACCTTCATTTTTATCTGTGTGGCAATGCAAGGACAACAGATCTACACCCGTACAGACAAAAGAGGAATTTTATCCAGTAGGACCTAGTGAATGCCTATAGTTTGACATCTTTTTAGCAATGTTCTATTGATTACCTTTAGGGAGAAGAAGAAAAGAAAGGTATTTTTGGGCAATGACAAGGACTGGGGTTTATTTCCTGTAGTAAATCAGGATAAGGCTAGAGACAAATACTCAATAGCTAATACCTCTATCAGGCAGGAAATGAGGCAAAAGAAACAACATTAAAGGCAATTGCTGCACAGAAATTGCACAGGAAAAAAAAGTTTGAATAGCAAATATAAAAAAAACTAGCAAAAGCAAAAATCCAATGTTAACTTGTCAAAGAAACCCTAGCTATAATATCTACAGTGAACTCAGCTTCCAAAGAAACAGTCCCTGCAGGAAGAAGAAAATCTCCCAATGACGGTCTTTCAAAGGGAGCACAGAAGGAGGCAGGATTCCCTTCCCAGTGTTTCCAAAACAAGCTCTTTGCTCCTCAGACACAAAAAGAAAAACAGCTGTATGTCCCCTAATGAGTTGCACATTATTAAATAAGCTTCCTTAAATAAATACACCACCTACCTTTAAATTTCTCTGCAGGGTTATTATGGTATCTCTTTTTTTGCATTTGGGAAAAGTTAATATTATCCCTGGACTATTGCATATCTGTGTATATTCAAGCATCCTTCTCTTGAAGTCAATGGAAATCTTCAACACACAAGAATTATGAGATTAGACTCACTGGTTGGTTAGTTTTCTAATTATTCAAAAACTCCTCAACTCAGACTATATCACTATTGTAATCTCGGATGTGCCAAAAGTTAATTTCTGAAAACAAATTGCCATTAGAAAAAATTGCTTTTGGAAGAGATTATTGAACACTTTGTTCTTTTAGCACATTTTGTCATGGTTGATGTATCTTTTTAGAATGATCTGCCTTAGAATTATCAGGAGAAGCAATCCACCCCCCCTCAGCTGTTCGCCATATAGGTGGTCCTTTCATTAATTTTTATTTGACACATTTTCCATTTTTCCATCATGTTCTTACTGTGTAGAGAGAAAGGTTTTTACAGCTCAGAGAAAAGTTTCAATGACAAGTACAAAAGACTAACAAGAGGAAAAAATCCTGCATATAATAATGCAAAGAAACCCCTCGTAGCATAATGTCCACAGTGATGTCAACTTCAAAACATCCTCCATTCTGATGAGAGGAAAAAGCCAATTAGACAAGTTATCCCAAAGCAATGTCAAAAGCCTACAAATTAGAGCAGCTATAAACCCCAATCCCAACAGACTTCTACAAACATGTAAATTAATGCCATTGAAAAGCAATGTAATCAGGTCTCATTTATCATTATAATATCTTCTGATATTATAATATCTGCTGAGACCTGATAGCAATCTATGTACATCATAGGCAGTTTATTTAAAGAGGTAACAACTGCTACTCGAGCAGCTCTGAAAACCATTGTTTTAATTGCCCCAAAAGTAAGCAGGAAAACTGAAATTCAAAAAGTGACCTATTGCACTATTTGCTCAGGCTAAACTAGAATCAACTGCATTCATTTCCAAGGTGTATGGAATAGACTAAAGAGCAAGAAGCTTTGCTTTTCCAAAATTACAACAGGTTTTAAATCTCTTCTGAATCTAACTTAATACAAAAAAACACCTGAAAATTCACACATACTGTGCTTCAAATATTTTTGAGGCCAGAGATAATACATTAAAGATTACTCTACGCTTCAGTGTGGGCACACTCCTGCACTATGCTAAAACCATTACTTCCAATTGCAGTCAACAATTATGCTCTTTCTGGACCATTCATGATAGACAAAGAAGTAATGGTTGAGCTTTTTGGCTGTAACAATCTCTAAATCCTAGGGGCTCTCTAAGGGTGAAACGATATTATGTTCTTTCAACACTATTTCAAAATAACTGCTGAAAGAAAAGCCTAAACTACCTGAATGAATTCAAAAAGACTGAGCTGTCAGAATCTTTACTGTGTTTTTCTGCTAATTCCCTACTTCCCTGTGTATAAGTTTCAAAAACAGACAACACTGTCTTACTGCAAGTCTCTGTCAGTGAAGAGCATGGAGTAAAGCAGAGGAGAAATAAGAATGACTCATTTTAGTTCTCTCTCCAGTAGACTTTGCTTCCTTACTGGTAAACAAAGCAAAATCAATCTCATCTTTTCCTTTAAAGCATTCAGAAACTATTTTTCCTTACCAAGAGTTTGGATCTGCATGTTTTTCTTCTGTGGAAATTGTTGGTAGCAAAGATATGTGGCTTAACTCTTGGGGCTGGGTCAGATGAGCACTCAGTGTAGCTCATCCATGCTTCTTATAGAGGTTTCCACCCTGCATGCCTAGGTATCTGTGCCTAAGCCTCTGTTTCTGCAGTTTGCTGAGTGGCATGTTAAAGCAAATCCATTTTCACTGATAAATCAAGCTTGAATATTGGATCAGAAACTGAAATAGTTGATGTGCCAGGGCAGAGAGCAGTAGGGAGGACAGCTGGGGGCAATTCCAGCGTTGGCAAACCTGGATTTGCCAGAGCTATCTTTGAGAGTATTGGTCAAAATTATAATTAGTACATTATTCCAGACTAAGTATATATATGCATCTTAAGATAAGATCTCATAAGAAGTATGAGAGAGAGAGATTAACAATGTTTTGTATAAACATAAAACATTGACAATTTGAACTCTAAAAGCTGGATCCTGCAAATACAGGAGATTCAAAAATCTGTAGAGATTTCTTTTAAAGACAGCTAAAACATTTGGGATTCCTCTTACGCTGCTGTTTTAGAACAAATGTGTTGGAAATTTGTTTTCCAGAACATTATTTAGTCTGTTTTAATCCAGTGCCAGTTAACGCAATGTAAACCAGGGTCAAATTGATGATTTCAACTTTTCCTATTCCAAATTCAAACTTGCCTTGCAGATTTGGTATTCAAAATTTTATCTTACTGTATCTTTCTCAGGATTATCTGATTTGAGTTTTAAGCCTTGGCACAAATATTCTCTGAGAGCAGTGAAGAGATGGAACATACGCTTCCAAAAATACCTTAGGAATAGACAGAACATGTTAAGAGGCCATAATTACTCACAGCCAGAAATCTTTGCCTCTGGGGAAAATAGGCTTCTTGAATCTCATTCAGTGACAAATATTGACAAGCTCTGTGCCACACTGTGTTTTCCTGACACAGTTTTGTCTAGAAGGTAGAACAGAGTAACATCAAATCAAGGGCAGCTTGGATAATGTTGTGGTTCAGGAAGGAAAATCTTTCATTAAGTTCCTGGTAAATAAGAGACAAGCGCAATGTACATCATCTTGTAGACAGCTTAGCCTCTATCAGTGCACCTGGTGCTCTCTTCCATCCCTCTAAAACATAGTTCATAAAAAAAGCAGGAGCACACACTATCGATGCAATTTGTATTGCTTCTTGTGTGAGTCAAACAGTGGGGCAAGGCTTCCTGCACCCTCCTCTTGGCCCGGCCCTCACCATCCTTGCACGCTCTCTCCTGCCTGCTTGCTTGGTTAGTCTCTTTGAAAGGCATCCTACTGTTCAGGGCTTACATATGGTGCATGCAGAGAGGAAGGGAGAGACAGCACAGGGGGTCAGGAGGAAAGAACAAAGGGCCATCAGCTGTCGGGAGGGAAATTATCTTGGTTCTGGGTATGCAAAGTGGGAAAACATGCTGGGATCCAAAGCTTTCTGAAAGACATTTTCCCCTGTTGAAAGCTATGAATATGTGTCCCTTTAGAATTAAAACATTTTAGCAGTGCTGGACTAAGGCTTGACTCTGATGATTCACGGGTATGTTTTAGGCTGGATAAATTGGATATCACTGTTTTGTTAACTGAACTAGGCACCCCAAGACATACAGGGTAACTTTGGACAAGTCACTTCATCTTTCTGTGCCTGTATTTCCCTGTTTGTCTTGTCTAGTCAGATTTCACGTTCTAGATATACCCATATATATACATAGCTGGATTCCTCACATTATCAGAGTGCAGTCCTCACTGGCATTTCTACAAACTAGCCCAATACAAATAATTCCTGACAGTTTATTTCCTAAACTTGTTCCCAGACCCAGGATCTTAGGGTCTTTTTCCAATTCATCCTTAATCATAGAATCATACAATAGTTTGGGTTGGAAGACACATTTAAAGGTCATTTAGTCCAACCCCCCTGCAGCAAGCAGGAACAAATTCATTTGACTTGTATTAAGCTGCCAAGTGGCCCAAGAATTAGAGGTTTCTGATTTTGTTTTACTTTATTCAGCAGAGGTGGCCTTGGTTTTAGCTTCCCTATTCCCAGGTGCCAGCATAATCTTACTCCATGTAGGTGAGGATCTCTAAGTCAAAAAGAACTGTTTTTCCACCTACCTATATATCTGGCTATATAAAACCTTGCTAAAATTTACTACCTCTATCAGCCTGTGAATATTGCTGGCAATGTGTCAGCTGCGAGTAAAGCCACCTTGATATGGATGAATTAAACCACTTTCTCTAATCTGGTATTTTGCATTTTGCTTGTTGGGGCAACCTCCTGAGACACAATACATGGTTTTCATTAAGGCCCAAAGCTTTTGATACATTTTTTTTTTCCTCAAAACATATTAAAACCTTATTCAGTAACAGGATATTTATGAACCACATATCAGAAATGGCTATTTTTTTATTAATAAAGAAATAACAGCAAATCCTATGCAGTTTGGAAGAGCTTCATTCTTGAGTCATGGTTATAAGTAAGTAAGATGAGATATAAAATGGAGATATAAATGTCTTTAAATATTTTATAATATTTGGCTGAAAATCCATCTGGTTCTGGTGCCTGCCTTAAGTTCAAAGATGGAATTTCTTTTATTTCTGATATGAAAATGACTGCATGTAGACTCTATATTTTCAGCTGAGTGTTTGTGTGTGTGTATGCATTTGTGAGCAAGACAGAGACGGACAGAGAAGGAGAGATTTAAAGGCACGGTATATATATGTTATATATATGTGTCTGTATATGTACTTTAAGATGTACAGTACTAGCACCATTCTGATTCAAAATATGAGGATCAGGAATATTGGCTCGCATTGATAACCATTCTTCTCAATCTGTGCCTCCTTATATGAAACAGATGGTTTGATATTTTGTAGTGATATAGTAAGCATTCCCTTGTCCCAAGCCAAATCTGCCATCGGCAAATTCATTCCTGCTGTAAATTATAACTCAATTGTCAAATTAAGAATGTGATGTTATAAGAGACCTTACAGCACTAAGCAATAATTTACTCATCCCTATGATTGTATCCTACTAATTTTTGTTGTGTCCTTCGGACAGATGCCTTTCCCATGCTGTAAGGTTAAGAGACATACTTCTCTATGCTCCCATTTCTTCCTTGTCTAAGCTGATTTACTCCTCCCTGGATTTATCTGTTCTCTAGGCATGTTTGCTCAAACCCACTGAGAGCAACATCTTTCTGCCCTTGGAGTTAAGGAAAGCCACTGAACTTCTACTTCACAAGAAAAAGAGAAATACATGATCCTGCTAAGATATCCAAATGGTTCTAATATATTACTCTTTACCTTTCAAAGACTATTGCTTATAGCTATGCATAAAAATAAGGCATATCTCTTTTCTAACAAGAGCTATTAAGCTAAAAGAATATCATAGGTACAACATTTAAATGTAATCCTACAGCTGCAGATGGGAGAAGAGAAATACATGGTTATATCTTGTGAGAAAGAAAGGGTGGTGGCATTCTCTTTCTCTTTTTCCTCATTTACATTCTCAAAAATAAATAAATGTGGAATTTACAAATGGTCAGTCTGTTCAGGATGGAAAATTTCATACTATTCTCTGCTTTCCCCATAATCAATAAAAAATTCAAACTCTGCTATTGTCAGAATTAGGGAATCAGAGAAGAAAAAGGATTCAAAATCTGTAAAGTAAAATGAGAAGACAACATGTAAAATGAAATGATAAATTCTTGCCGATAAACTGTTCAAACAGTCAGAAACCATTTTACAGTTTTAATGCTGGAAACTTCTCTGCCTTTAGTAGTAATAGTACATAGGCATAAATGAGGCTTTACACAAATAGTAAAAAACTGATGAAATTCTACTTTCAAAGAAGACAATGAGAATTTGATCTTAGGAAGTTATTACTCATGTTTCCTGATCAAAAGATATTAAAAAGTTATTTATGGGATGGAAAATATAAAAATAACAGTAGCATTTCTATGCTGTGCTCTCCAGAAATGCAAATACCTCCCATGGATATCTGTGTTTATATACAGTGGGAAGGGTCTAGCCTGGACTTGGCTTATAGTAGGCAAGAGAATATGAATAAAGGGTACATGGTTTTCAAACTCAAATTCACCTAGCAGCAAACATTACCTCACAACCACATTAGCATAATTTTATCACAGCACCATATTAGAAGTTCACGTTGAATTTTTATTTCTGCTGTGGCCTTTCATCTTCCATGCACTTTTCACCGTGACTAGTTTCTGTTCCCCTACCAAACAGGAGCAGCCTTCTCCACACTGTCTTGTGAGGCTGTTCATGTTGGATCCCACTCCCAAAATGCAGTGTGGATAAGGTACACTGATGTTAGTTTCTCTACCCAACTGTGTTAAACACCTACTCAAAAGACTGAATTCTCAAGCACCCATATGCTACATCACATGGAGTACTAATCCTCAGTTGCATACTATAAAATCTCCCCGCTTGTAAGCCGCAATAGACCCACACATTCAAAAAAATTGAAATAATTGTCTCTTATGATTCATGAGAGTCTCAGGGAACTCCAGTATTAAATGTGACGTATCCTGCAGAGTTTGCACATGGCCAGTTTGCCCCAGAGGGGGATAATGTTAAACAGTGTGAATATGTTGTTACTCGACACCTGCCTTCAAAGTCATAGGTCAACGCCTGGCTTTCTTTTATGAGTAACAGAGACATAGCTTGTGTAGTTGCGTAGTTGAGTGGTAGAAGTGCTTCCTGCCCTACAACAAAGATGCCAAATGAAGGCGAGGTGCTTCACAGTGCCAACAACCTCTCCCACAGCTTTCACTCTTAAATGCCTCCTGCTCCACACATCATATTCTCACCTCTTCCTAATCCAAAGCTCCCATGTTACCAATCCCTGCTTCCCAAATCCATAAGTTTCCCTCATTTTTTCCTCCGCACTGAGTTATGGGGCAGGGGTGATGCTCATTTATCACTATGCCAGCTGAATCACTCAAGACACATGAAACCAGGAGAAAGACCCAAACATGGATATGGCCTTACATTCTAGTGGCTAGGGAACTGGGTGAGAAGATGTCTGCTTAGTAATCAGTAGGAAGATTGCCCTTTATTTGCAGACTTGACTTTTCCTGTTCTGTTGGAAACATGTCTTTCATGGGCTTCATTTTTGTGTGGAGCACAGTATGCTTCAGCAGCTAAGTGCGTGTGGTAGAGACAGGTTTAGGAGTATACTTAGTTTGGAGACCCAGGAATGAAAGATTTGTCTGAGTGGTATCTGACCCCTGAGGCACCCATTTCCCTGAGAGCTTTTTAACCCTAAATACTTAAACAAAACAGGAGGGAAAACACGATCAAAAGCACAGGCACGACACGGAGTACAGTTCTGCAATATTCTCCTCATAGGTTAAGCAGCAGGATGGCAACACCGTGGTGATATGTTTGAGTTTTATGAAACCTTTACATCTTTTTTTTGTTTTGTTTTATTTTAGTTTTGGATTTAACAAAACTACTGGGAATTTCAAGAGACTTTTTGTTTCTCCTCAATTTCAGCCATTGATTTTTCAAGGGAATTGTAGTAAAAAAATGTACATTTTTAAATAAATTAAAGCCTACGCTATGCAAATAATAATAATTCTACCTTGAAAGTAATTCTTGCCCTGCTTTTATGATTACCAGGGGAATAAAATTTAAAAAGAAAGAAAGAAAGAAAAAATTCATATCCATGAATACCAGCCAGCTGAGAACTCAAATTTCGTTAAGACTCAAATAGAACTGGTATGTTGGAAGTTTTGGATTCTGAGTCTAGGCATACTTAAGGTCGAATGATAAAATACTGTATTTCACTATTCATCCAGCAATAGTTCTGGACTACTGAACTCAAAGCAACATTTATCAGCCATCTCTTATATAGAAGTGCGGCATTTAGCTTGTTATGATTAAAAGGAAGCTATTTCTTTCTTTACTTTTAGTATTAGAGTCACTCTTTTATTATTTGTTAACAGGAAGATGTTAGTTTGGGTTTTTTTTAATTAAAATTAAATTGGATTTTTTTAATTTCATGCCATTTGAAATAAATACTAAAAAAACCCACATGCTTGAAGTGTGTTTTTCACAGCATGGAGGACAGACAGAGGAGGCTGAATAGCACCTTAAAAGCATGGGCATAGAAAGGAAACCACAGTACGAGAGACCTAAAGCAGACCAGCAGCTGCAGTTCATAGTCTGAATTAGACATGGGTAATGTATGGAGTTTGCTACAACAGAATAGGCAAAAACAGCCAAGGTGATGAATGGACAAAACCAGCTCCAGAGTGTGAGATTCCTCACTTACCTTAAGCACTCTCACAGGATAGAGTGGATGACCATTTAAAAGATTTCTGTCTTCCCATTGACAACTGAGGAAACCTAGATGACCTTCTTAGGCTCAATTTTACTTTTTAATAGCTAGGTAAATAACATAAATCCCATTTTATTTTAAATGGGTTGTCTGGATTCCCTCTGTTATCCAGAATGTAAACATTTCAGCGTGTTTGGAACAGGAACTGCTGACAGTGAGTTCAATAGGACATTTTAGAAGTTCAAATTTTATTTGCATTCCAAATGCAGGCATAGAAAGAGCTACCCTTAAAGTAAAACACAGCATGGAAAGCATCATTTTGCTTTCCAACCTTCTTTTCATGTTGACGGTAAGTAGCAGATGTAATGTGCTGATTATGATCTACGAAGATTGGCAGAGAGAGTGTAGATTGAAGCTGTACAAAATGGCCTTCATCCTGCCTCATTTTAGTGTATTATCTCCCATTTCATGAAGTCATCTTTCTAAAGTAAATGCTGACATTGTCCATATGGGAAAAAGGATGTGTTTGAAGGCATCTCCCTAGAGGGTGAGTCTGTTTGCATTTTTTTAGGTGTTTCTAACTTCAGGGAAGCAATCAGCATCATCCAAAATTGTTACGGGAACATCAAACTGAATAGCCCTTGGCTTCTGAAGTAGAAACTGTTTAGCCCTGGATTTAGCAAAGAGTATAAAATCGGATGTTGATTCCTAAGTAGCTCATTTCAGTTCAAATGTACTTATCACTGCGACAAGCTCTGCCACTCATGCTGAAGTGTAATAATAAAGAACAAACAAACCTAAAGACCTTGGTGTCTGCCAGAGGTAGATGCAATACATCAAACATCTACTCATGATAAGACTTTTCTGAAATACTGCTGCATCCATGATAACAATTGGAGACAAAATATTCCCATTTTCTTCTCAGATAGAAAAGGCTGCATTTTCCCCTCCTCCCTGTCTTAAATATCACAGCCTCGTGGCACATCATTTTCGCAGTGCATAAATGATGTCCTGTCTCATTTGTTGCATCTAATCTTCTGAAAAGCTCATGTGATTTTCAGCTTTGTCCAAGCATTTTCTGAAAGTGTCTAATTTTGTCTTGATGGAAATGTAATTTCTTAGTTCACTAATACAACCATTCACTTTAGCCATTCCTTCTCTAATTTTAAAGATTATGTCTTCTTCTGATCTCATTATTATTACACTTGTCATTCAAAATGAGAGGAGGAGGGAAAGAATTGGAATTATGGCTCCCTGATGAATTCCATCTGTGCTTATGGAAATCAGGGTTGTGATGTTCATTTTGAAGTGTCACCACAGAAAAAATAGAAGTCAATTCAAGAGCAATAAAATACACAAGTCTGGAAGGCCAACACTGTGACAATGAGAGGCATATATTTTTCTTATCTACAGGTACTACTATAACACCTAAGAACCATAGTCACAGCAAAACCACAGGGAAAGAAAAAATACAAATCCACAAAAAAAATCAAAACAACATCAGCAGACACTTAGTCCTATTTCTTGCTTCTTTCACACAACTGCATATAATTTTCATTATCAGTTATATCATTTTCAATTTATTATGCATTTTATAGATCACGTCTGTGACACAGAATAGGATTTTGCACCAAATAGAGTACAGCTGACTCTCCAAACAATAAGAATTTACACCATAGTAAGTCACATCAAGCAGGACAGTTTTTAATTAGTTCTCAGAGCAAGGGGAGTTCAGTAAACCTATCTGTCTTTCCCATGTCTTCTGAGTTGTGAAGTTCAATCCATCTGCATAGAAGGTCTTGGATCTTACAATGGTATTTCAAGACCATAAGCAAAGTCTGTCAATAACCAATCCTTTTGGTATCCTCCAGCGAGGAAAGAACTTTCATTCCTGCAGTAAATTAATTCAGTGAGAGAGAAGGGATTTTTTTTTTAGTTTTCCTATCTTAGGATCTCACTCAGACATGGCACACACATATACACATATGAAAAAGACAAATTTAGCAACAAAAAATATGGCACATATGTCCCAATAGCTATATGCCTAAGGCCTTCAGCATAGATTTTCTCTAGCCCATTTCTTCTTTGAATGGGTATTTCCAAATCATTAAATATAATACCTGACTAAAAAAAAAAAAAAAATTATTGGAAAAAAGATAGAATTAAGGCCCAGCAAAAGAAGAAGAATAGTCACTCTAATCTTCTATTTAGGAAAGGCACAAAGTCGATACTGGATCCCACTTTATGATAATGAATGTACAAGTACATGGTCATAATACTCACAGCTAACCAAGGTTGGGTGGAGCTCCAGAGATCTCTTCTGACCCCAGTTCAGAAATAAATTCTAGGTCAATAATACTATCAGCCATAACTCTTTAGCCACTTGGGCCATAAAATTTCTTAATGTTGAATTTTACTGCCTGCCTCTGGAAAAAAAATAGAGCAGTTATCTAAATAGAAGTGTTTTACAATAAGCAATGAATGAAGCATAGTAGGGCCAAGTGCATAGAAACCTTAGAAAAGGATCACTACCACGAGGCTTATGGTAACATACAATCTGAACTGCTATTTCCTTCTAATTTACAATGTGTGACATCAATCTCTAACTTTTATCTTGACCCTGTTCGCTTTTGGGACAATGCACCTATGTAGCCCTTTCCTTATGAATTTCCTTATGGAGACATATACCAATCCATAGAAAAGTCTATCTTAAAGACATGGCTAATCAGGCTACAAGTAGAATGGAAATTTGTAAAGGGCTGTTTTCCTCTCCATGACTTGACAAGGCCACTATGAAGATCTATACTTCATGAGCTACCACCACACACCAGTTAGGACAAACAATTATATTACATGTAGACATGGCAGAGCTGGGCTTTGTTAGCCACCAGTAACACAAAAGGCTCAGCAACACAGGCGATGATGGTGGGCAAGACAAACATGTCAGGCCTATGCCATTGTAACTTCACTGTTACCCAAGTCAAAATTACCTTGAAGTATGTCAAGGCATATACTGCAAACCCATTTTTGCCTGTTGAATAAACATGCCTGTGTTCACATTTTGAAAACCAAGCTCAGCAATCTGAGGAAGTTTTTGGAAGAAGCAGATGTCAGAAAAACAATTTGGAAAAGTAAATGATCATATGTATGATATATGGTGTATATAGTAAAAATACCTTCCCTGTCTTACCAGTATATTAGGATATTGAAGTTGAAAGGATGTTATTTAAGTTGCTTGTTGATTTTCTGCTTTACCCTCAGCACAGACAAAGAAAATAGACTACTCAGTTGCAGTTTTGTTTACAGGCACTTGCTTGCATTCAGTGAGACTGCAATCAGTCACTAAGCTATCACACATCTCGTTTTGTCTTGTTTCAGAATGACTCTTTTTTTTGTTATGTAAATAACTGCAAGGTAGATATATCAAATAAGTGGCTTTTGTAATCTCACAGGTACACAAGATACAAAGTGTACCTCTAAACTTCTCGGTTTTCTTATGTTAATGAGGAATGTCAGTGTGTTGCATAACATACAAAATACCAACAAAAAACCTATGTTGTTGGACTAGGGAATGAGCACTGTGGGGAGACTTAACTCAAACTGCCTTAATCTATTGGTAATATTTAAAAACACTGTTCTATCCAGTTTGACAAATTAACCACAGGAAAGGAGCAAACCAAGTTAGTGCTCTTCCATACAGAAATTTTCATCTTTAAAAAATCCAAAAAACCCCAAACAAACAAAAAAAAACCCCACTGTTGTTTGTTTGCATGGTTGTTTCACCATACACTAATTTTCCTCTGGTTAGAAGTACAAGACACTACTTCAGAGAAAGAGGAAAACCCAAGCATCTGGATCACCACTCCAGCATGCCAGAGTGGACAGTTGAATAGCACAGGAATCAGAAAGCCAGATACAAGTACAAAGACCCAAACCATTCCTTAGGAAATGATGAGGAAAGTACTTAAACCTGCACTTGATGTTTAGCAGTGTTTGAGTGTCATTGACTGTAATTGATGCATGTGCATATTTAACAAGCACATATTTCAAAGACATTCCTAAATAAGAATATTTTCATCTAATGGGTGTTGTTACAGCCCTGAAGATTGAGGTATATGAATGAAGCAAGGTTTTCAGGGAGAGATAATACCTGATACAACCGAGAAAAATCAGTCTTTTGATATAGAAGCCTCCTCCACTTTGGAAATAATTCTGAAAGATTGTCTGCTTTGTCTAACTGTATCAATTGTTTTTATAAGAGGTATTATGTCTCTACAAACTATTCTGTAATGGGACTTCAGAGTTTCATTCTATTCTGAAAAGTGACTCTGTACAAAAACATTCATACTCCAGAAATCTCTACCTTGTGTGTACACAATAATTTCTACCAAGAGGATGTTTATCCTTCAAGAGCAAGTACATCTGGAGCTCCTGTTCTTGTTTTTCCCCTGACATGCTTAAAAGAACACTGCACTTTTTAAAGAAAATGAGAGTTTAACCATGTACATTGTACTAAAGTTTTAGTAAGGTTCAACAGCAATGCTAGTAGTTCTGAGGTATAAAAGCATCAATGGGAGCATGAGCTGGGTTCTACTCCCACTTGTGTACTGAGCTAAACGGCTAGCTGCGTTTCCATTGCGACAGCAAATTCTACTCTCAAGACTTTTTTTTTTTTTTTTTAATTCACTCTCAGGATGGTAGTTTACACAGCAGTAGTGATAATTAGAGAATTCAAATAAAAGAACAAAGTACTGCAAGGCTACAGGGAAAGTCTTTATATCAGTTTTATATAACCTTCATCTTAATATCATAAATTAATGCAGTTATGCCTTAAACAGTTAAACAACATTGCACATGTGGCTTTTGAGGACCATTAACACAAACCCCTGTTAAAGTGAAAAATGTTACTGTAGATACATAACTGAAACATTTACAGTGTCACAAGCTCCCATACAATGTGGATTTTAGTGTAAAAGCCTCTCCTCTTTGAATAGCATACTTCAAAGCTTAGAAGTATATTCAATGAACTTTGGGAAGCTCTTAATCTTTTTGGGTTTCTTTTCCTTCTTTTTGCCTTTTTTTCCCCGTGAAACATTTGTGGGCAGAGTTTTACAATATGCAGATAGTGATTATTAATTGTTATTATTCAGTGTAACAATTTCAATGTGGCTTGTATATATGTACATATAATTATAGAAAAATACCCATTCAGTTTAGCTTTAAATCATGTTATTTAAATGATTAACACAGAAATGGACTGATTTACACCTATTCAACCTTGATTCCATCAATTATGTACCTCACATGCACACAAGGACAGAGCCAAAAAGAAGTACTTATGGCAGTCCTCATATAATGAAACCAACCCTTGTTTTACCTTAGTATTTCTCATTTTATAACCTTTGTTTTCTTGGTATGCATAATCACATGGAGTTTCACAAATTCTGCAGATGATCTGGAGTAATCTCTGCTTTCTCAAACCTGACTTCTTCCCTTCTCCCCTATCAAAATAAAAAGTGTGAGTTCAGAGAAGATATGTATGATATAGTGCCTGTCTAAAATTACTAATCCCAGAGAGCTAGAAACATATGCCAACAAAACAATATTGGAAAAACTGCTCTGAAATTAAAATAATATTAATATAATAAAATAAATTTAAACCCAGTGTGTATAATAGCACTGTAACTCCATCAGTCATAAATCAAGAAAGCGAATAATAAATGATTTAATGTTGCCACAGGAGACTAAAATCTCAACCAGTAATTAATTATGGGTATACTAGTGACTGGCTCAAAAAGCCAGGTTGTACATTTATTTTTCCTATATTTTGTCAATTGGGCTTTTCGTTTGCAAAACCATGGGATGGCATGAAGCCAGATTCATTGTAAATTTGGACAGAATCCCTTGGGTTTTTTCCAGTTCTACAAAAGGTGAACTCAAGTGTATTCAGTTTCACAAAGCTGTACAAGTCATGTTTTCGTGTTGCAGGCAAACGTGGTGTTCTTAGCTAAGGCATGCTTCTAGTCTCTACCCTGAAATTTGAGCCCCTGCTGCTGTGCCCATGCAACTAAATAAAGGAGGGCCAGAGATCAATCACTGACCACAAGGCCAAGTGACTTGTACCAGGTCAAGGCTCATGCTCCCCATTGAAGGTTCATCCTGGAGAGAAAGCTGGTTTCAGGGGACAACTGTAGAGCCAGGGAGGGAGCTGACCGTTCAGCGGTGCGGGTAACCAGGGGTGTAGTGCTTGGGTTTATTTCCTGGCCTTCTCTGCAGATGGTCTCTGAGTCATGGAGTCAAACAGAGAGTGGGTGAAAGGGAAGCTGCCTCCAGTCTTGTAAGAAGCAGTAGAACCACACCCAGCTTCTTAACATTTTTCACCAGACTTCCATTGTTGAAAAGACCCAAGCAAAACATTCCTGTAAACAGAGGCAACAACCCTAGGTTCCCACTGCTGCCTTCTCCTCCCCTGTATGGTGAGATCAGTCTCCCCTACACTAAGTGGTACTTCCAACACCAATTTCCTGCTTTCTGAATGACAATTTTGTCCACTAGTACACACTGCAAAATTTGACACTGAAACCCCATCAAGCACTCAGGAAAAAGCTTAGCAAACAAAATTCTGAATGAAAGGAGGACCCACTATTTTCTAATGATTCCCTATATTTTGCATGAAAGTGGTTTATACCTAACTCAAGTAGACTGGAGGTGTGCTTTTCATCTCATGGAACTTTAGACATTTCCAATGAGACATTTGCAGCCATGCTGTTGACCAAGAATCCCTTTACAGCCACAGGCAGTTCTAGGATATGATTCAATCATGTTTAAGTCGCTGTTTACATTAGGAAAAATGTTTATGTTCTTTCTAGAATTAATGGGAAGAAGTCTGACACTTAATTAAAGAGACAGTCTTCTTGAGGCTTTGCTTTCATCCTTTGTGCAACGAGAAATTTAGGCAATCATCTAATCACAGAATTGTGTAGGCTGGAAGGGACCTACACAGGTTTCCAACCCAACCTCCTGCTCAGAGCAGGTCCAAATAGAACAGGCTGCTCAGGGCTATATCTGTCTGAACTTTGAATATGCTGAGGCACAGAGACTCCACGGCCACTCTAGGAAACCTGCTACATGATGATACACATGGTAAAAAAAAAATCCTGTATTTAAATAATTTCCTGTGTTCCAGCATGTATCCATTACCTCTTACCTCTTAGAGACTCCACAGCCACTCTAGGAAACCTGCTACATGATGATACACATGGTAAAAAAAAAATCCTGTATATTTAGTTTAAATAATTTCCTGTGTTCCAGCATGTATCCATTACCTCTTATCCTTCCACTATTCACCTCTGAGAAGAGTCAAGCTCCAGCTTCTCTACACCCTCCTCTAGGTACCTGTGGACCGGATAAGATCTCCCCTTAGTGTTCTCTTCTTAAGGCTGAACAGACTGAGCTTTCTCAGCCTCTCTTCATATCCCATGTACTCCAGCCCCCTGACCTTCTTGGAGTTCCTCCAGCAGAATTGCTCCAGTATTTCGACTGGTTTTCCTCTGTTGGGAGGCCCACAACTGGGCACAGTACTCCAGATGTGGCCTCACAAATGCTGAATAGAGAGGAAGAATCCATTTCCTTGACCTTTTGACTACACTCTTGCTAATACAACCTAGTACACGGTGGGTCTTCTTTGCTGCAAGGGCAGACAGCTGACTCATGGTCAGCTTGCTGTTCACCAGGATCCCAAACCAAGAAAGCAAAGCTGCTTTCTAGGTTGTTGATCCCAATGAGTGCTGCTGCATGAGGTCATTCCATCCCAAATGCAAACTGGAAATGAATCTTCAAACAGATCTAAAAAGCAAACTGTATCTCCCCCCAGAATTCTGGGACATGTTAAGAGAGACAACTAAATTAGCTAGACTAGCTCCATCCATGGATGCAATATCTGCCAGAGCCCATTCTGGTATTTCTACAGGCCAGCAGCACTGGTTCCATAGAGCAGTACACAGTCAGAAGCTCAGCACAATACCTGTCTTTGCATTTTCATTTTCATTTCACTAGAGCTAATACAGCACATTGTGGATATTGAATGGGTTTCACTAACAGGAATTCCATGCATATGCTGTGTCCCATGCAGCGTGGCATAGTACCCACAGAGTACCCACAGTACTCTGAAAATATACCCGCTTATACCTGAGACTGTCCCATTATCAAATATTTTGATTCAATATGCAATGAAATCAGTATGCCAGAATTGTGCTCTTTCAAGCCATGATTCAGCTGACAGCTACAAATGATACTTAACTATGCGGGAAAAGCTAAATATGTTCACAAGTGCTTGCAGGACCAGTTTAGCAAGCAATGGTTGATAGCAGAGGCTTTGGGAATACAGGCTCAGGATGATAGCAGAGGCATCAAGGGCATAAAAAAACACCAAAATGGTCACTGAAAGAATATGCAACCTTGTGAGCAGGTAGAATCAGTTTTAGAGCATAAGAAAGAGAAGAAGCAGCATGTACACAACGTAAGTAAAACATCCTATACAAAGTGAAACTACAAAGTAGGTAACAGGAAGATAGAAAAGACTGTCATAGGAATTCCTGGGTAAAGATGGTAAACACCACTGCTTATTTGCAGCTGGTCCCTCTCCCTCTGGTAGAGAAAGAGCACAGCTTTTAGCTTTACTGTTCACCACATTTTGCTTCTGTGACTGAGCAATCACACATGAAGTGTTAGGCTTTGGTTTGCCATTGGGTTAAGCATGTTGGAATTTTAAAAAGCAATTTGAGTTTGTGCTTGTGCTTATGTCTGCACGTGTATTTTCTGCTCCAACCTTCCCATGCAAGAAGGTGGCTGATACCTCAGCATGAGTCAGAGTAAACTCAGATGGCAGGTGTCTGCACACATACGGACTGCAACGTACTGGAATATTCCATAGTGCGTTGCATAGTAGTGCATTGTATTATAACAAATTACCTTAAGAAATCACGATGATTACACTAGTGAGCTGGTGAAAAGACATCTGTCAATATAGCAACAACATCTTTGCTGCTCTTTCTAACATTAACAGGGAACCTGAGCAGTCTGTGGTCATGAATGAATTTGTTCTCAGTAACCCTTTTAAAAGCAGCTATATTCCAAATATAATCAGATCCATATAACAGACAGCTGGTCAGAGAGATGAAGAGTGGTGAATTTAGATGTTTAGATTTTGGCTGAGGTCATCTACCCTTGTTCATACAGAAAATCTGTAGTACAAAAAATACTGGTACATTTAAAAACAAATAAACAAAAACAAACCACAAAGACTTGGTTCCTAAAATGCATTTGAAGCAAGAATGGAGGTTCAAGAGAGTGAACCAAAATCTCAATGTCTTTAGGTAGCTGACATTGGTCATTAGTGTTTATTTTAACCAGGGCAACCAGGGCGGGGGGGTTGTTCTATATTTATGCTATTGGAAAGCCCACAGAAGAGATCACTTCTTGTCTGGGCTTGAGCATCTCCTGAATTTAGCCTCTGAAAGTGGGGTGTCCCCATGTCTGATTTGTTAGGTGTACACAGAGGACACCAAACACACACTGAAAATATTTGCATGCTACACAAAAGAATACCAGTTGCAGAACCTTTGTACACAAAAACTAGCCCTGATCTAAGGACACTGACCTCAAATGTCTCCATTGAAAAAGAGAGCCTTATTAAACAAAAACAACCACAAAGACTTGGTTCCTAAAATGCATTTGAAGCAAGAATGGAGGTTCAAGAGAGTGGTAATTTAGATGTTTAGATTTTGGCTGAGGTCATCTACCCTTGTTCATACAGAAAATCTGTAGTACAAAAAATACTGGTACATTTAAAAACAAATAAACAAAAACAAACCACAAAGACTTGGTTCCTAAAATGCATTTGAAGCAAGAATGGAGGTTCAAGAGAGTGAACCAAAATCTCAATGTCTTTAGGTAGCTGACATTGAATTTAGATGTTTAGATTTTGGCTGAGGTCATCTACCCTTGTTCATACAGAAAATCTGTAGTACAAAAAATACTGGTACATTTAAAAACAAATAAACAAAAACAAACCACAAAGACTTGGTTCCTAAAATGCATTTGAAGCAAGAATGGAGGTTCAAGAGAGTGAACCAAAATCTCAATGTCTTTAGGTAGCTGACATTGGTCATTAGTGTTTATTTTAACCAGGGCAACCAGGGCGGGGGGGTTGTTCTATATTTATGCTATTGGAAAGCCCACAGAAGAGATCACTTCTTGTCTGGGCTTGAGCATCTCCTGAATTTAGCCTCTGAAAGTGGGGTGTCCCCATGTCTGATTTGTTAGGTGTACACAGAGGACACCAAACACACACTGAAAATATTTGCATGCTACACAAAAGAATACCAGTTGCAGAACCTTTGTACACAAAAACTAGCCCTGATCTAAGGACACTGACCTCAAATGTCTCCATTGAAAAAGAGAGCCTTATTTAAACAAAATTTAGAGAAAAATCATAACCCTGGCTTTGCTTTGATTTTCCCTAATGGAGGACACCTTTCCTTTCTGAATGTAGGCATTTAGGGTAGCCAGCCTCCCTTTGTTTATATCAGCTATTGTGAATACCACCTTAAAACTCCTTTTAGATATTGCCATAAATCCAATTGCCTTTCTGAAAGAGGAACGGGTAAGAACTTAGCTGACATTTTTATGTGTGTAAATCTTGATTTAAAGTTGTTTTCCAGATTTCTGAAATCTTTTTGTTTCCTTGGAACATTCTTCCCCTCTTCCTCCCATTACTTTTAAATCGTAGTTGTTGTCTGAAGCTTTCCATAGTGCTTATTCATGAGTGCACTGGCTTTCAACTTTCCCTTGATATTGAAATGGCTAAATTGTGAGTTTATAATGTATGATTTAGATTTAGATTTTTTCTTTCTTAAATGGAGAGTAAAGCTTAAAGGAGAGCACAGCTGCAGGAAGTATTATTGAAACCCTGAGTACTTTGTCATTTTGAAATCACCCTCCAATTGCCACACATATACATAATAAAATCTGATGCTATGCTGTCATATTTATTGTTTGACTGAGTTTTTAACATCGTTCTCATTACTGATGTCATTACTGAGTAACAGAATTGCAGTAATCTGTAACTAATGTGATAAACTCTCCTGAGCACAATAAATAAAAATAAAGATAACCATCCTATGAGTAAGAAAGGAAAAGCAATAGGAATAGAGGTAGCTAGAAATGTGAGCCATGAGGGTTGGAGTGCTACAGGCTGTTAGTCATATTTATTATCTTTCATGAAGCCCCCACACGCATTAGGCACTTAAAGGTGAGAATGCTCAAGGTATGTGAGATGAAAATAGATTAGCAGAGGGTAGGAATATTTGCAGTGCCTTCCTGACATATTTTAATTTCCTCCTCCCCAACCTACCCTTACAGATAGGTAGATGTTAGTACTGATGCTAGTTTGGAGGGCTCTGTGATGGAAGAGTCAGGATTACCCTCATCCGTTGTTAAGCAACAGTTGTTAAGCAACAGTACATAATAAAGCTGCTCTACTGCAGAAACGTGGTATACCAGACATACTGTCTGTTATTAAATGGCTTCTTAATATTGGAAGCAGCATCAGGTTGGATTCTGTGTTCTGCTGGATTGGTATAATTCTAGTGAAATGGTACACTCATGTTATAACTGTGAAGTGCACTGACAGGAGATTCGAGTCCCAAAATTATAGAAAGGTGAAATATACTGTGTAATAAACAGATAAGAAATGACTTTGTAGAAGTATATGTTTTTTGGTTTTGTGGGGTTTTTTTAGTCTTTTCCCAACATAAATTAATATATCATGAAACTCAGATTTGCTAAAACTCCCAATTTTTTAATATATTGGGTGCCTCCCTCCAAATCCAGTTTCTGGCTAGGAGACAAGAAAAATCAAATTAATCATTTTGAAATTCATCTTTAATAAAAAGGGATCATATCCAAGCAGATGGGACATAGTATAGCATTTTTTTTAGTCTCCAGGACATAGTAAGCATTTTTTTTAGTCTCCAGTGCCTAACCCTTTTTCTCCCCCTCTGGGAATTCTGGCTAATGATAGGCTATTATGGAGAAAATTCAGTAAACACTCTATATCAATTCACACTGCATATAAATAAGCCATTTCAATCCATAAATCAACTTATTATAAATGATTTTGTATGCAGCATGCTGAAATATAGTTCACAGGGAAAATGCACTGCAGGATATTTTAGAACAACCTACTCAATAGTGTTCGGGTTGTTCAAGATTAAAATTAAAACAATAAACTTCACTCTGGATGTGTCTTCATTACCAAAGCCCTGGATCATTTACTTTAACAATGTCAACCTGCTCTCACTATCACATTCAATTTAATTAGGAAAGGAAGTAATATGCAAGAGCACACCTCATGGTGTTCCATTACCTTGGAGGAAAGTGCTATCAACTTCCAGAAATAAAAGACAACCTTGCCCTCTTCTCACCCTCCTTCCCTCTGTGTTGTGGGAACTATATTGTGGAATGGAGAGAAGGAAACTATGACATGCCAGAAAACCATCTAAAAATGGAGCCTTCAGAAGGGGAGGCATGTGGGGGGAAATAAAAGTAAAAGGAGCTCAAGCAGCGCTTGATTCTGCCCCCTTTACGTTCAGTGAGAATTTGATGTTGACAACTGTGGGAATGAAAGTGGGCCTCAGGTCATGTTCTTTTCTTTTCTGACTGAGGGAAGAAAAGAAGATAAGGGCCCTTTGTCTCTAAGACTGACCATGCAGTGGCATTGATGCATGCTGTCTTTTCACCTGCCAGTGGTCTACGATCTACTTTGCAGCAGCTGTATATGGAGCCAGGAGTCAGATCTCTGACAACAATATCTAGCTCTAGCTTCATTTTTTTTCTAGCTAATCAGTTAGAGAAGGGGGTAGATAAATTGCTAAATATTCTGTCAGGTCAACAAAGCTTAAAAGAAAAGACCCTCTGTTTCCAAAAATATTTTCTATTATAAATTGTTTCCATTAAGAATAGCAGACTGTCCGTCATACAATCATTCCCTCTCTCTCTGTAGATCAAGAATGGAGTCCTTACTCAGCTTATATTTCATCCTTATTCATACAACACTTCTGCTGACTCTAAACTGATCAAGGGAGGAAAACCTGAGTCAGGAACTGGCTGCAAATTAGGGAAGATGAGGCAGCTACTTCCTAGTTTAATGGTTAAAAGCACAACAATAAATCTCTATGCTTCCCTATTTAGAGAGCTAATCAGTACATTTACACAGCTGGTGTTAGCTTTGTGTGGCTGTTTTTTTTGTTTGTTTTGTTTTATTTTGCATTTAGCTGTAATGAAAAAGGTGCATACATGCATATTTGTCTTAAATACTTCACAAATCTCTGAGGGTAGGAAATGTATCTATCAAAAGCCTCTGTTGCACTAAACCAGTGGCATCTAGCAGCAAACTTTGCAGTTAAGCATTACTGTGTTGTTACAGTTCTCTGTCCTTACTTCCTGTTCTGGAGTTGGACCTGAGAATGGCATAAAAGCTTCAACAGGATCTCTGCACTAGCCAAAAATCTTTCAAGACAGAGGGACAGTACAACTGTCACATTGGATTAGAGTCAAGGTCTATCTAGGTCAGTGGTCAGAACCAAAAGAAGGTCAGTAACCAACAGATGTGAGATAATATAGCCATACATAGCCTCCTTTTGGACATTAAACTGGCAGATAAACCTCAGTTACAGGGTAAGCAAGTATTAGGTCAGCTCTATTTCACAAGAGGTCATCAAAGTTACTATAGCTCAACTAAGGATATGAACAAGTGAATGGGTATCTGCTAACTTAGTTCAGTGATATCTTGTGAAAAAAAAGGGGAAAAAACCAAACCCTACCCCCCAAACAAGAATTAGTTAAGCTGATACGAAAAGCTAAAGAAAAAACATGATCCAAGACAAAAAAAACCCAACAGAATTTGTTTAAACACTAATTAAATCTCTGATTGGTCAACCCAGACTACATATTTTCTCTTAAACTAGCATAACATAATCCACATTGCCACCAAAACAAACAAACTAAACAAAAAAAACCCTCAAAACCAAACAAAAAACCCAGTCCAAATTCAATCCTGCATGATCATTGGAGGTCCCTTTTAGCTGACTTTATTTTATCATTGGTGACTGCTTCATACAGCTTCACAGAATCTGTATCTATGTTAATAGAGACTCTTCTTCATTTTGCAGCTCTCCTGAGGCTATCACTCCCCAGCCTTCCTTATATTTCTACAGTCCAGCAGTAAAAATAACCTCAATTAAGGTGTAAAAGACAGATCCTTCTCATAGTTATGACGAATGGGAAAGCCACCCCCTAGTACTGTAGCCTCTGTGAGCCTGAACTGCCAAAGAGAATATATACACACACTCACACACACAGGCGCAAGCACACAAATTAGCAATGCAGATAAACCTATGCCATCAAGGTGAACTATCAGTGGAAGATCTTACATGAACCTCTGAAAATGTCCCCTGCTGCGTTAATCTCATTTATCCTACACAGTTTGTTCAGCTCCAGAAATAATCGTGCCAAAAAGGCTGACTGGGATAGGACCAGGAATGACCTCATTAGCATTTAGTGCCATCACCATAAAATGGAGAAGATAATCAGAAACAGGAGGAGGAAAGATAAAAGGAACAAAGTATAAAAAGAAAAAAAATATTTTTTGGCATTGTGCTATTGGACTTTGATGGATCCCTATTGTCAAATGAGTGTAATTTGTAAAGATCAATGGTTTTAGTTAAACTCCAGTCCATGCTGTCCCATCATCTAATTTGTCTACACAGCATGTTTTTTCTTTTGCGAAGAAAGGAGCATAAGGTCATTCTAAAGCATTTTTATTGGTGGTGGGGTTTTTTTTGTCTGTACAGCTCAAACGAACTGTAAAGCTCCAATACTTAATGGGTACTTTAGCCAATATTCTTTGTCTGTAAGGTGAAATATGTCTGATAATGATTGGGAAGATCTTGTTTCAGTACTTCCCATTAAGAATCAGCACTTACCAGGAGCTGCTGTTGAGGGCACTGAATACTCCAGTAAGATCACAAATATAAATTCCAAGTGTTGCCATAGAGCTGTCTGTATTTCTCCAACTCCTTATCTCTTCTTTTTTTCACATACACATAGGTACAAACACTCCCAAATTATCAGAGCTCATGAGCTCTTTCCTTTGCAGCTCTAAAGTACCTAGACTATCACACAGTTCCTCAAGGTCTCAGTGGCTCTTCCCTCTCCCCTCTCCCTTGCAACTCGTGCTGCTGGGCAGTTGTGCTTAGGATGCCCAACAACCTCAGTTTTTCTGGTCCTTTCCTTCTCCAAATCCCTACTGATGATCATGACCACTTATCACATTTTCTGCAGACTGACTAAAGAGACCGCCATTAGCAGATATTCTTCTGCACTTGCCTGTGAAGTACTTTCTTACCTCTGAGGGTCAAACAATTATCAGTTTCAGATGGTCTGAAAGGAGCATTAAGCAGGAATATAGTGTAAGTGATTTTAAAGGAACTGCTAGGCATTCCGTGAGAGCTTCAAATATAGCAAAATAATTGCCCTTGATAGTAGAATTGAACATGTGCTTTCACAGCCCAAAGTGAGATTTTCTTTTTTAATTCTAGTTTTGATTTTAATGTTTTGATTATAATATACACCGATTTCTATCCTAGTCACCAATGTCCAATGACCCTTATGGGTTCATTACACACCAACAGTAATTCCTGTTGTACCTTTCAAAAGGTTTGGAATATTTTGGCTTTCATTTCATGAAGCATGACACTTTTAAAAGCACCTTAGAGCATTTGAACAAAGTAGACTCTGAAATCAAGAATCACGTATGATGACTATACTTACGAGTATAAAACATACGTAATTCCATACTTTTCTACAACCATGAAGAAGCAAAAGCAAGCTATCAGCTGGCTACTTTTGTTAGCTAGAACATCTGAAATTTGCTTTTTTTTAATCAAGAATGTCAAAGTCCTTAATGAATTCTGCCTACAAATGACAGTTCAGTGAGCCTTAGGGAACACCCTGCTTTAGATGTGTTTTCATCCAATGGAAATTAATTGACCCATATTCCTAGGAAGTTCTTGCTTTACATTAGAATGCACATTCTCTGCAGAAACTAAATTTTACATAATATGCTCCTTTTATCTTTGTATCATACAGACATTTACTTGTCTGAATCCTTCTTACCCTGTTTCTTTCACTTTCAGTGATTACTTTATTGCCAGCTAATGTCTGATTCTGTTGAATCATTTTATTTCTTGTAGTTAAAAAAAACCCAAATCTTTATCTGTGAATCTAGAGCATTTTCTATTGAAAACTGAGTGTGACTTCCATGTATTTTCATCACATTTTTGGTCATATAATTAATTTTCTCCTGTGACCTTCTGGCAAACAGAAGTAATTCAGAGACAACTACTTTGTAACTAATGCCATCTTTGATCTTTGACTTTCAACTTTCCATTTAACTCCGTGGATCGATTTGGCCTTTACTTGTCAGCATCCTCTTCTTGCAATGACTACTACAAATATAGGTTTCAGCAATGCCCGCGTTCCAAAATTTGCAGAATTCTTCTACCTTCCTGTTTTGAAGAAAAGGAAATACTCCCCTCATACCATCTCTCCTGGTTTAGTCCTCCTTTCTATATCTTATTTTAAACCATAATTTTCAGTACTTTCTCTAACAGATCTGCTCCCTTACAGATCATCTGCTACCAGTCTTTCTACTTCTTAGCACAGCCACAACACAGCTAGAGCTAGTCTGCCTTCCCGCAGTTCTACCCATTTGAAACATCTTCCTTTATCTCTCAGTACAATTGATTCTCCAACTCTCTTCAGGCCATGGTTCAAATCCCGAGCTGATATTGGTGCAAAAAACCCTTATTGCCTCAGTTATCTCAACATTTTAATGCCTTTAATTTAAACTTTAATAAAACTTCGTAATACATCTGAAGAGCCTGTAATTTTTAAAAGCATTGGAGACATAAACAATTCTTACTTTCAAGAAAGAAAGATTTCAAAAATGTGAAGTAGCTCCTAAGTCTTACATACTGACTATGATTCATCACACTAGAAAAATGCATTTAAGATTGACTTTCATTGGATATATATTTTGCACTAATGCCACAGAGCAGAACATCATAATGCATTACAACTTGCACTAGCTCCCTAGGGCTACAGCTTCAATAAATTAGCTGGTATCTACACAGTCAATATTTCTTAGTAAGTTCCTGAACAAAGGGATTAGTGAGACTTCTATCCAGCATATCCACAATTGTGTTTTAATTCCACAGCACTATTTGCAAGAGTAGCAGTTTTAGTCCTGGTGGATTGGCCAAATTCTGATTGAGGATTTGCATTTTGCATACCTACTTTGCCCCTGCAGTTCAATTTGATATGTTTTGGCTCATCACTTCCTGCCTTAATACGTTGTAGCTGATGCCAAGTATTGTTAAACAGCTGCTGCACTTTCCGTGAGAGGATTTCAGTAATGTGTGACAAATTCCTACAGATATATCGAAATAAAAGGTGCTGCAGTGGGTTGTATAGAGTGTCTGAGGACTCAAATGGGACTTTCATCTCCCTAGTGCCTCATTTTCACAGTTTTCTTAGGAAGGAAAGAAGGAATTATCTACATATTGAGATAAGATGGATCTGAGGGACCTAGGTATCAAGGGAAATCCTTGCATAACATAGGAAACTAAAAAAAAATAAAAATCTTACCTACTATAAAGCAAAGAGTTGAAGAACCATTAACAGATAAAGACCTATAGGGGCTTCTTCCTTGCCACTCCCATAAAGACATATGGTAGGTTGATTACTTTCCCATTTCCTTTAGATAATATAGCTTCTGAATATTTATGGCCAATGAATGGAAACTGAGAACTGATCACAGTATTATCCAAAAGTATAAAATAATGCCTTATCTTCAAGTATTTTGTTACTGCATTTTAATAACAATCTTACTAAAAATAATTGTTATTAACTAATAACTATATTCTCTTCAAATTTTTGTTACCAGTTCTCAACATCACTGCTCTCAATGCTTAATAGAACCAGCACAACTCAAAAAACAGTAGATAATGTAAATGTGATTGAAGTTGTAGTCAAGATAAAACTAATGGAACATCTTCATTTTATGATATGCTTCTTTTGCTTCCTTACGGTGTGAGAGAGTATAGAGCATACCACTATCTAAAAAGGTGGACACAATAACTACAAGCTGTATCAGGAAATGGAGATCCATACATGTGTTTTCTATAGTGCTTGTAAAATGGTATATCATGAGTTTTATTCTCTTAAAATTTAATATCTAAACAAAGATCTTGCAAGTCTTTACAGGTTACGTAGCAGAGGATGTTTATGTGAGCATAAGCTTAAGGTGAAGCAAATCTATCGGAAGAAAGGGAAAGCACGAGGACTGCAGCTCATGACTGTGTTTCTTTGTAGGACAGCACTGGAGATGCTGTGGTCATAACTGTATACTTACACCCCAATGAAGTCAATGGAACTTAAACTAGAGATTAATGCTGTACTTATACTCAACAGCTGCCCTAAGTATTGCCCAACAGTATTAGACAGAAGTTGTTGCTTGCTGGTTTCATGACTCATAAGAATGAAAGCTGAAGCAGGGATAAAATGATGAACAATAGACATATCAGATTGGCAGGGGGTTTGAGCACAGCTCTTGCTATCCTAACTGGGCACTAATCTCTTGTGCCATCTTGTGACAGAAGTTTTGATTAATCCTCTTTTCAGTCCCTATGGCAACTTTCAGCCAGTGAGGTGCTAAGCATCTCTGTATACCCTTTCTTGATCTTGCTTTTACATTCAAACATGCAACGTTGCACATTTACATTGCAGAATGAAGCTGTAAACTCTGCACTTCAGTAGACCTATTCAGGATTTAACAATATGTCTGAGGGGAGAATATGCCCCATTATCAATATCCCACTGACCTACCAGTGGTGGTATCAACCCTTTAATCAGTGATATAAGATAATGAGAAGTATTTATATGATTTGCAGGTTAATTAAAACCAAGGCAGATTGACTTAGACACGATATACTAGCAGAAAGTATTAGTAATTAATATTACAGACAAGGGATACTTAACAGGCTTTAAGCACTGAATTACTTTGAAAAATTAATGACTTAAAGAATATTATGCACTTTAAAAACTTTTGGAAAAAATATAGTGTTTAATACATCATTGATTGGATGCTCCGAAAATACATATATTTTATCCAAAGACAGACTTTACACTGCACAAAATGAAACAATGGAAATGAGATCAATAATGTTTTTGACTACCTGGGATTACATCTCTTTATAAAATATCCTTAACCTTGAAAATAGTACAGGAAAGGGCAAAAAAGGAAACATTAGGAAGATACATGCCTGCACTAAAGACATTTAAAATTATATAGGCAACATTTACTGTATCCTAGGGATTGTCAGTGTACTGGCTGCAAATGAGGTTTGCTGGCTAGACGTCCTGTGTGTGACAGAAATTCTGGTATGGAAAAGGCAATCCCACCATCTCTGTTCTGTTTGTACTAATCTAAGGGCATATGTTTAACAGTGTACACATTTTATATCCACATCTGTTGCTGCCATCTCCCTTTTGTCCTTATTCCTCACCAAGCCACAAAAACTATTGCAAGTAAGAACAAAGGACACTCTGCTAGTGGTGAGTCCAGGCCAGTAGTAAACTAACTCTGTTTTGCTTTGTTTCTTCAAATTATTAACTTTATCTCCAATGCTATTACTGCTAGTTTCTGTGCACTTAGATTTTATACAGGGAAAGATCCATTAGTGTCTGCCTCTGTCAGAAAATTTCAAATTTAGAAATTTGAATAAGCCTGTCCTGGTTTCAGCTAGGATAAATTTAATTTTCTTTCTAGTAGCTGGTATAGTGCTGTGTTTTGGATTTAGTATGAGAATAATGTGGATAACACACTGATGTTTTAGCTGTTGCTAAGTAGTGCTCACACAGAGTCAAGGCCTTTTCTGCTTCTCACACCACCCCACCAGAGAGTAAGCTGGGTGTGCACAAGAAGTTGAGAGGGGACACGGCTGGGACAGCTGACCCCCACTGACCAAAGGGATATTCCATACCATATGACGTCATGCTCAATATATAAACCAGGGGAAAAGCTGGCCAGGGGTCCACTGCTCGGGAACTGGCTGGGCATCAATCAGCAGGTGATGAGCAATTGCATCATGCTACACTTGTTTTGTATATTCTTTTATCAGTATTGTTATTTTCCCTTTCTTTTGTGTCCTATTAAATTGCCCTTATTTCATCCCATGAGCTTTAACTTCTTTTTTTATTCTCTCCCCCATCCCACTGCGGGGGAGTGAGCGAACGGCTGTGTGGTGTTTAGCTGCCTGCTGGGTTAAACCACAACAAAGCCTCAGCTTTCCTAAGATCCCCTAACTTTAATTAGTATTTCATGAGCCAAATAGATGAGTCTCTTATAAGGAGACAGTGAAGTAAAATAGTAGTGTTCCATAATGGAAATGCATTTCTTTGATCCTAAAGTCTAGTGAACAACGAAACATCTTCTTTTTATTTTTGCCTTTTCTTAGAGTTTAATGGGAATTAGACTGAAGGGGTGGAAGAACATATCCTGTAGTAAACCTTCACGTCTATTAAACAATATTTTAAATTAGGAAGTTCTATTGATTAACTGAACCAATATACCTCAATCTTCATGTAACAATTGAAATCTATTTTCTGAAATAGTACGTCTTCTCAATGTCTACTTACAGGGAATGTCATGAGTCTTGAGGAAATGAAGGTTTGTTAAAGGGCTCCTATTAATTCAGTCTGATTACCATTGAATCTTATAATCAGCCTCATATTTTAGTATGAATAACATGCAATTTCAGAGCCTGTGAAACAGCATTTGGTTTGTACATCTTTATCAACATCAATCCAAGCTGCAAGTTACTTATTAAACAGTACAATTTGGTTTAAATGCATCTTATAAAATGTGAATTTCTCATTTCTGTATTCTAGCTAATTTGACTTTCAGACAAACTATCATTTGGAGAATTTGTAAATACTGGAAACATGGAGGGACTCTCATTGTGTGCCATTATAAAATGATCTGTGAATTAGCAAGGGTGTGGAAGGTTGTGTTCCTTTTCTCTGTATCTTCTTACTTATCTAACTAGAGTGCTTTAATGTATATCTTCTGTAGGATAATATGTTAAAGCTACTGTACATCTTTAAGAGGCTGTTAGACGCTGATTTCCCATAGACTGCAATCAGCTCTTTGAAATTGTAGTGTTTGTGACAGAATAAACTCCATTAACTTGTTTTATTAGTACTGTGCGCAGTCAGGAGGAGCAATGCTGCAGAACATGATGAAATGACTAACAGTCTTCATCAGTGCACAGCAGAATGTTTTCTCCTTACACAGAATATATAATTATTGCTCACATAAACAGGTAGATTTTTTTTTTTATTTTTTTCTCAGGTAATACTGGGAAATCTAAGACTCTTATTCATGGGAGGAATAAAAAATAAATTAAGCTTCCCCCCCCCCCCCCCCCCCCCCC
>NW_008795018.1:4293860-4303606 GCF_000699145.1 Aptenodytes forsteri
GTAATGCCCCCCCCCCCCCCTTCAGTCCAATTTGTTACCATGCTGCTGCTGTAATTTTTGTCTATGTTATAAAGAATGATCCATCAAATAAAAAAACAATTCTAATTCAATTGGTTACTATAATGACAGAGCAGTTCAACAAAACCAAAGGAGCTTGAGAAGGGAAAGATTTACTGACCAGCTGACTCCCAGAGGCCCATTAGTCAAATTTTGACAGCTTGTACACAAGGTAAGCTGCCAAGCAGAGTAAATGAAAGCAGAATGAATCCAGAAGAAGAAAGTATAGTTTACCTTATGTAAGTAAATATAAGACAGATATCACAAAATCACTGTATATTTCAGAAACAGGTATTCTATACTGCGGATGGCACAGCTGCCAGTACTTATCTGAAGAGAGAGGTATTCTCTTCTAGAATAACTCTTACAGCATTAGCCACTTCAGAAATATAAATGACTTTTTCTCTTCTCCTTTGCCTCCATTTTCTGCTGGCTTTTTGCTTTGCCTATTTAAGATGAAAGCCAGGTTCTGAGCTGACTAGCTGCATGGGACTCCCAGTATAAACTTCAAGCATATTTCATTTTAGCCTAACAAAATATAGAAAACATGAAGCTGAGCAATCACAAAGGAAATGATTGAAAGGAAGAGTCAGTACAGATGTAGAATGATGAGAAGCAAAGGAAAAAACATTAAAATCCAATCCAGTCTATTTTTTGCTAGCAAAAAATGTGTTTATGATTTGCAGATTGAATATAACTAAGGAGAAAGGTATTTTTCATAACAATGATTTATAGATTCACCCTTCTTGGATAAGAGTTCCTTTTATGTTATAGCAGTGTCTGTTCTTGCTGTTATAGTTAAGCGGCTGTCAGCATTTTCATTATATAAACCCCTATATTCAGGGGCTTGTAATTTGGCCATAAAAATTCACAGCATGCTGAAACTTGAAATAAGATTTTACTCTGAGAGTGATTTTTTAAGGTATTCTAAAAAAAATATAAAATCATTAGTCCAATTTTAAACTAACAGAAAAATGAGAATTCTCATGTTTATTGTCTTATTCAGCTTGTGTGTTGCACAATGTATTCCTTTCAATACCACATTATGGGTTCTGGCGTTCTACAGCACATACACATCTACCAATATATACATATATCCCTGAGTAAAAATAAAAGTCTTCCTGATGTAAAAAAAAATAAAAAAGGAAGAAAAAACACAAGCATTGTGCATGCCTAGCAGCTACTTACTCTAATTTTGGGTGGATATTTCAGGCTGTGGATCTATAATATGCAAGTGCATATATTAATGCCAGTATTCTGAAGGTCAGAATGAAGTATAAGTTAAACCCACAAAGGTCAGAAATTAAGTGTTATGGCTGAAACTCTGTCCTGAAAGGACAAGAGCATCCATTTCACTCGGCACAATAATGTGAAAGTTCACAAGGTAAAGAGCCTTGCTCACCAGGCATAAACTCTGAAAAGCATTTGAAAATTATGCTTTCAGAGCCACACTGCTGGAAGAGGGCTTCTTGCTGCAAAATGACATCTTCGTAATGCTGGTAACATAGAAAGAAGCACAACATATTAAATGTTAACCTATGTTAACATTTAATAATTATACTTCTGACAAAGAGAACATCTAACTTGAGAAGAACAAAATATTGCAGGTGAACTGTCTCTTACACCTGAACTTTTCTGCCTTTCTTCTCTTTTTTTTCCATACCCAATGTCTTCTCTTGCCTTCCTTTGAAAAAAAAAAAACAAAACCAAACTGTTCCCACCTACTTAAATCTTCCTTCAGCTCTTCTGAAGTACATCGGTGTGCTTTCCACCACTGTTAAACCTCTCACTTGCTTCTCACTGCTATTGCCAAAACATAACCCCCTCACTTGTTGCTACTATTTTGAATGCTCATAGTCCCATGACCAAAATTTCCTTGCCATCATCTTCAGCCTAACAGGGTCTTCAAAGGTATTCTCTGAAACAGCACCGGTATCATCTTCAGTCGGTGTATTCTAGCTGTTATAAATCATACTGAGCATCTATTTCAAATGACCTATTGCTGACAATTTTTCCAGTAATAGGGATCATTTAGGGAACACTGACACAGTAATAGACACACTCTTACAATGAAAGTAAACTGGTTCAGCTGGTGTTGAATGCTTCAGGTGACATATAAGTAACTTAGTAGGAAATGCTAGAAGTCTTTAAAAAGAAAATAATGGTGAATGTAGCTTCTCCACCTAAAAGAGCTACCCTCCTTGAAAGAAACCACAAATCTGTAAGTCTGAGCACATTCCCAGAAGAAGGGCAGATCTGGATGGAAATATTTCCTTTTTAAAAGTCTGCATAGGAACAAAAACAGATGAGAGAAAAAAAAAAATCAAGCTACTGGTACCTCGTTAAAAATCAGTGTTGGTTCTTTTGCTGCACTTGATTTAGTACATCCAACTGTGATGCAATGGTAGGTACAGAGACTACCTTACCTGCATTTGTGCACATTACTGAGCACCACTTTAATGTGGAGTTTTGAATTGTATATGTCTTCCTTTTCTCTTGTGGTTCCCTGTCTCAAACCTGCTCTCAGACCGCACTCAGAGGATCTACAAGGATCATGTCTCTGATTTTGCTAGTGATTCTTTGCACTATCCTCTTCTGGACATCAGCCCACTTCCTCCCTCCTGCAACAGGGGAATCATTGGTATTGGTCCAGGTGGAAGAATTGTTACTCACTCAAGAGGCTAACATATTATAGAGTACTTTGCAGGCAAAAACTCTTCTTCATCTCTGAGATCTTGCTGTGTGAATCTGGAAATCATTCAGTTCACATGCAGCGTCACATCCATCATGACACCTATGTCAGTTCTACCAACCTTTCCATCTAGGCCTTTCTTGAGAAGTTGGAATGTTTTCTGTTTTGCCAAGGAGGGGCAGCTCTTTCTCAGAGCTGTTTTTCTTGCCTTTGGGCTGCGTCTTCTCAAAACCTTTTCTACCCTGGACCTACAGTCTGTAGGGTGACTGTGAAAGGCTCTTTTCCCAGGTGCAGCAATGCTAACCTGAGGTGGCAAGAACGATAGAACTGCAGAATGCTTTAGGTTAGAATGGACATCTGTAGTTTTCTGGTGCAAACTTTCTTCTCAAAGTAGGGCTAATATAATGTCAGCTTGCTCAGGGCCATGTGCAGTTAAGTTTTGAGTATCTGCAAGAACGGAGATTCCTTAGACCCTCTGGGCATCCTGTTCCAGTCTCTGACTGCCCTAATTGTGAAAAGCTTTCTCTTTACTTTCAGGGAAACTTAGAAGCAACTTTTGTCTGTTGCATCTTGTCCTTTTGTTAGGCACTTCTGCGAAGAGTATGGCTACTGTGACGAAAGGTCACACTGCATCGTCACTATACTCTCCCATTAGACCCCTGGAGACAGCAATTAGATCCCCACACTTACATTCTTCTTTTTCTTAATGCTGGACAAACCCAGCTCCCTCAGCTTCACCTGCTGCATTGTATGCTTCAGTCCCTTAACTACCCCCATATTTTAGTGGTCCTCTGTTGAAATCTCTCCAGTTTGTTAATTTCTTCCTTTTACTGGAAATACGGTTTTACGTCTATTTCCTTGTACAACATGGTTGGGTGTCTTGGATATCCTGACTCTGATTCCAGGAGTACAGTGCAGAGACACCTGGGCTACTGGAAGGCACTGGCCCTGAACTAGCAGAACTATTTCACTTGAATCATCTGCCTCACTGCCTGTAATGCAAATCATGCTTCAGTGGAAAATTAATAACTACTGCTTTAAACAATGAACAGTAGAGAAGAGCTTCACATTGTAAAAGAAATAAGGCAACTACTGCTGACCTCTGTGTGAAACATTTTGAGGCCAAATGTCAGATTACCTGTTAGCTGACAGTACCGACAATTCTCTCAAGAGTATACACAGTGAAATATTCCTGGTGAAATTCATATGAGAAATATATTGAGTTTCATTCAGCTTACAGTAAGTGTCAGCAAACATAATTTACTCAGTTTCTCTCCCCCACATACGATATTCTGCTGCAAATTTACAGAATTACAAAATACACTTATAAATAAACTGTCTTTTTATATAGTGTTTTGAGAAGTTCTACAAAAAAAATCACAACTGCTTGCAGAGAAAACTTTGGCTTAGTTCCCCATGTTAAAATTCACTAGTCATAGTGAGACTTTCATGCTATTAAATGGATGACTGAATGTTTCGCTGTCACTACTGATGCCTTGATGATATCCTGTTTCATTTCCTACGAAGTATACACAAGGATCTCTCAGCCATAGGTCCTGACTGACCAGAGGTGCCACATGAATGCACAGATGCAGTAACAGGGTTAATAGAGCTGAGGATGTTTGCAGAGTAATTTCTGGAACTACATGGATGGAGTAGAAGGATCTTGACTGATCTTTTTTTCAGAAGTCTATCTCTCTTAGACGGTAAACTACTACCTCTTGTAACAGCTGAAACTGGAAGATAGATTTCATGGCTATCCTGTAGACAGTACTATGCTATGACTAGTTCAGTGAACTTTAGAACTTACTAAAATGTTCAAGCCAGTCACATCAAACCTTGGTATCAATTTCCTCTTGTAGTATGGTACTGTATTTCAGTGACCATCATCCGTAACAGAATTAATCTTTCTTCAGAATGCAGGATGAAAATAAATAAAATTTCATATCTGATGTTTCCAATTAAATGTTCAGCATTACCACATGCAGTGTTACATGGCAGATCACCTTTACATGAAAATTATCCAGGTTTATTTTAAACCCTTCAAATTCAGGCATTGAACTTCTACAGTATTGAGAAAGTTTCTTAAGTTACCAACATCAAATAAAATGTCAGTGTTACCAGTTTCAGAAAAATTATGTTTGATAGGATCAAGAATGCAAAAGTACATGACCACTGCATCCAGAATTTTGGATTACTTCAAAAATAAATAAGTAATTTGTGAAAAATGAAGAAGAAAGTATTGCAGGAGTACACTGAAGATGAATAGCTCTCCAGGTTCCAGGTCAGTGGTAGAACTTATGGGTCTAGTCTCCCACGATCATCCTAACTGTAGCACACTGCAATAATTTAATTTGCTAAAAATGACTGAATGAAATCATTGTGAATCTTGTAACATTACCCCATAATAATGGATGAACACAAATATGAAATCACTATAATGACCTCCAGAGTATGTTGGTTATGCTATGGTAAATATCTTTTATTTGCAGAGGTATTGATTACACTGACAAAATAAATTGATTTGCATGAATACATTCTGGGAAACAAGAATTTAAATTTCTAGTCTAGATCTTCAGCTGATGAATATGGATAAAAGCTCATTGATTGCATCTAATTCTCATCAGCTAAGGCTTTGACCCTCCATATTCACTGCAATGAAGATATAATTTCCTATTCCTGAAAAAAAAAAAAAAAAAGAAAAAGAAAGAGACACTCTGCCACAGATTCCAACTATTCCTTGTGTGTTAAATCAAAATCAAGGTCAAATACAACTTGAAATACATTCACATAGTATTGCAGATACAATCATGCAGGCTAATTTAGAATGATGATTAATTTCAGTTGATTTCTGATTCCACTGTTTCAGTCCACATCTACAAAACAGAAAATGTTATTTAGTTTAGTACCTCTGTGTCCAAGGAATTTACCCAATTATTAATCAAAGACTTGATACTCTTGCTCCTTTTTCTATTGAATAATATCTTCTTCGTTGAGTAATCCAATTATATTCAATAGGAGGAAGTTAGTCACCTGAACTAAAGATGGAATGAATTGACTCTTATTACTTGAGTAAACTGTTTTGAGTCCTATGTATAACTAATGCAGCATAATTGCAGACAAATGCAGCTGTTGGTATATGTTTGATGATGACTCATGCAGCTATGGATAGCAAAGCTCTTTGTACTAAAACTAATTAAGACCCACTGAGGCTAGTATTAATATCTGTCCATGTTTCTATCTATTTTGGACTATAGCTATGATAAGAATCTTTCTGGACTTGAAATTTCCCAGTAAAAACCTTTATTCTTATATTTAGCTTAAAAATTTTCTAAGGCTTTTTCTCATATAAGAAAATTCAATCCACCATATTGAGGCAGGCCCCCTGTGACACTTCTAGCAAATACTATATTTCTTTAGAGTTCAGAAGAAAACTCTTAAGGAAAAGATACCTGTCTGTGCAATTTGAATTCCAAGTTTCTTTCCCTGTAAAGAACCTTCCAGACTTGGTCTGCTCCTCTTAGGATTCAATGTGTTTCCTTGAAACAGTCATATAGCATTTTTAATATAGGGACAGATGCAAATAAGGAGTTGGGTACTTTATGTAAAACTAAGGCATAATGAAGGTACCTAAAATATAATAAGCAGCTAGATAATCCTGTTGTAGACACCTGAATTTTCATGAGATGATTGGTTATTTGAGTGTTCAATGTTCTCCCACCACCATGTCTAACTTTTTTTTCCCCTATTTGAAAGATACTTTTTCTACCCAAGTACCTTATTGTTCACTTTTGTACCTAAGCCCTTCTGGCATCACATAATTTGTTAGACATACTCAGAGCTTGCCTAACATAGCAACGGCATCGGTCAACTTCATCCAGGCAGTTGTATACAGCCAGGGAACAGCCATCCTTTCAGGTAAATGCTTAGAGATTGTACTGCTTGTACAAGGAGTGAAAGACAGGTATTTCAGCCCCTTTTAGCCAGAAAGAGTTCAAACCTGCACTGTCCAGCCTAGAATAAAGGACACAGCTGTTTGAAGAGGCTAGACTGAAGTGGTGGTATGTCTTCTCTGCTTCTGCTGCCTCAAGAGACTATGTACTTCATGTCAGGAATATGAACTTCATGTGGCCAGAGAAGTACAGAAGTGACAGAATATGAGATGGAGAAGGAAACATTATTATTCAGCCTGTTAAAATGGGCAATCAACACGGTTGGAAAAAAATCCACATTCTGGCTTCCACTCCAAGGACTTTTTGTGACTGCACTGTAGGATAATTAGGTAAAACGTACAGAAAGCGCTATCAGTGTAGTCAACAGTTTTCTCAGTCTCAATCAGTTCTGACATCAAAGGCTAAGTGGCCTCTAGTTAGCACTTTCCAGTCAATAAATCTTATATTTTCTCCCACATGATGCCACAGTTTCAAGGCAGAGGGAAGTAAGTAGCCCTAGTGTTTCAGAACAGAAACATGCTCCTACAGAGAAACCCAGACAGCATCCCAGGATATGTGAAGAGGAATGCAGCATGAAATGTATGTGAAGTATCCTTCAGTTTTACGAGGGTCCAAGGCTCCAAATGGACAACTTATGTTTACTGAGGCACAGTGGAAGTCAGGAAAGATATGAACCAGTTGAAAAGCAACGGGGGAGGAGGGAGTGAGGGGCAGCAGGAATGATTAGACAGCTAAAAACATGTGATCTGTAGTGAAAGACTGAGATTGTTTGTTTCTGCAAAGGTAATACTGTGGGAGACCTGATAACAGTCTTCAAATATGAGAATAGGCCAAAAAACCAACGGGTTTAAATTGTAACTTGGGAGGTATAGGTTAGACTTTAGGAAAAGTTTTCTAAATGCCAGGATAGTTAAGCACTGGAACACATTGCCTAGGAAGTTGTAGGATCTCCATCATGAAAGATTTTTCAAGAGCAGATTAGACAAAAGTTTTAGGTATAGTTGACCCCACTTGTGAGGAAGGAAGATGGACTAGATGACTTAGTGATGTTTATTCTGGATCAATTGATATGCTTTTGATCAGATGTGATTCAACTTTTATTTGGGACTGAGTTAAAAATGGCTGGGACATTATTTTTTTCATGAACAAACTGAGGCCTTGGATTAAGACCCAAATATGAAGATGAGAGTATCTAAACCATGCAATCAATATTTGAAAGATTTTGCTATTTCTAATGTAGTGGTTATGTAACTGGCATTTATAGACATAGAAAAAGTAAGAAGCATAACTCTATTTTTTTTGCTCTTTGTCGTAATTTAACCTCAGTCGTCAACTAAGCACCACTGACGAAACGCATAATAGTGTTTTGAAAATAACGTCATAACTTCATTAATTTCTTCTTGCCAAAATTGGAAGAAACATATCAATGTTCTTGAAAACATAACTTAGCTTGACATACCTGAAGGCAAAAAAAAGAGTTAGTTTATTAATCTGGATATTTTATTTAATTTTCTTTAGGTTGTAAATAAGCAGCAAGTTAATACTGTTTTCAACTCTTGACAGTTCTAATGTTAATTACATGTACTGGATTTTATAAATCAATACTTCTTACATAAAGTGTTATTTAACTTGCCAAGTGTAGCAATAGATCAATGCCTTTACTGTTCTTGCTAACTTTGATGGATGATATACGTCAAAAGGATATGTAAAGGAAAAATAAAAGATTTATTTGTAAGTCAGACAGGGTTAAACCCCAGCTAGGCAGAGATGGAACTTAAATAGTGTTTTGAAAATAACGTCACAACTTTATTAAGGTCTGAGAGGTTTTCTTCTTGTTTTGTTTTTTTGGGTTTTGGGGGGGTTGTTTTGGGGTTTTTTTGGGGGGTGGTGCTTTCTGGGGTTTGTTGGGGGTTTTTTTGCTTTTAATGCCAAGGCCTGAAGCTATCATAAGCAGATTGCTCTGCATACAGAACTATTTATATTAACTCTGTGTATCCTATAGGATGTAGGAGCAATGAATTGCACCTCCCAAACTTTAAGTATATTTTTACTAAAGTACCATATTCCTATGTTCAGCACACAGTACCTCTATCTAAACACGCTACTAGGTGATAAAAAAAAGCATAGTTGATAATTACTTTACTATTTGCAAACATGCTACAGTTAATGTGCTTAAAATTTTAAAGGATGTACAAGTAAAACTTTGATTGCAAATCAACTTCAAAGATTGCATTCCCTGCACTATGAATAATAAAAGAAACACTCAGTTAAAAATCATTCTAAGAGCTAGTACTAATGCACCCAAACATCTTGAAGGGGTATACAGCTCACAGTGTTATTAATATTCATTATTTATTTGTGCCATTTGTAAAGAAGACATTAAGTATGTTAAAATTAGGAAATTCCAAAGAACTAAAGGTATATATGTATGTAAAAACAGCAAATCAATAAAATATTGGTTAAAAACCATTATCAGAAGCATGTATGTATACAGAATGTATAATGATGTACTGAAATAAAAGGGAAAATTGTTTTCCTTCTCATCTGGATAGATTTCTCAGGACAGAAGTAATAACTATGCAATATATCATGTCCAAATCACAGAACAGACAAAAAAGTCCTTTTGCATAAAAAAAATACCATCAGGAGGAGCTTTTTAAAGTTATATAAGGTTAAGGAATGTAAACTTGAAGAAATGTTATCCTTTGGAAGTAATTCAGGTAATCATTATATTTTAGTGCCATTTATCTGATCAGAAAATAAAAAGACACCTCAGTGTTGTATCACCACAACATTAAATTAAGCACAAGGAGGCTCTGCTTCATTAGCTCTATTACTCTGGACAACCGCCATGAGAAGCAACAAGTAATGACTACCGTCTACTAGTCACGTTAGCATGTTTATGAAATAACTAACAAAAAGGAATAACTGAAAGAGTGGTGAATCGAAGTCTAAGAAAAAAGACCATTTATAAACTTTCCCTCAAACCTGGTTGGAAAAAGATTAAATTCTATTTAACCAACATTTTTAAAGGAAAAAAAAAA
>NW_008795018.1:4310218-4366243 GCF_000699145.1 Aptenodytes forsteri
CATGGTATGGAATGTCCCTTTGGCCAGTTTGGCTGTGCCCCCTCCCAGCTTCTTGTGCACCTCCAGCCTTCTCAGTCGGTAGAGCATGGGAAGCTGAAAAGTCCTTGACTGGTGTAAGCATTACCTAGCAACAACTAAAACATCGGTGTGTTATCAACTTTGTTCTCATCCTAAATCCAAAACACAGCACTGTACCAGCTACTAGGAAGGAAATTAACTCTATCCCTGCCAAAACCAGGACACTCTTCTATAAAATTTCCCTGCCCATTGAAAAGAAAGAAATATTCACACCTCTTATGGAATATCCACAGTGTGTTGTAGAGGTTAAAATTTACAAGTATTTTCTGCACCAAACCTGCAGTGATGTTTACTTCCTCTGTTGCTAGCACCATCAAATAAAGCAAACAAGTAATATTCATGCAAAGGCAAACAAAATAAATGAGTCAGGTAATTATAAAAAGAACACTGACCTATTAAAAATTGGTCTGATCTTCAAGAATTTTCAGCACAGCAGTAGTAATGTTATTAAAAATAGAAGAATCATGACAAGTATTCATTAGAATTTGCATATGTGAGTAAGAATGCACTTAATTACAAATTACATTCTGCAAATTATTTAGAAGCTGTACATCAAAGCAACAAAGAAGAAAGATTTAGGGAGTAAGGGTTCTGAAGAATTTTCTAATGCAAACATTCTTAACAACAGATTAGAGATGCTTCAAGATCTTTCCAAAACCAAATGATTTAAAAGAAGAAATAAAGTTCAGAAATACTAATGTTTGACATATAGGCATTTACTATAGATAATGGAACATTATCTCAGTTAGATCAGAATGGATTTTTATATGTAGAAGTATATATGTTAAAATATTGTGTCACTTGAAGCCAAAATAGCATATGCAAATGAGAAGTCAACTAGCAAACTGCAGGTGTAATAAATTTCATGGGTTGTGTAATTTTCATGCGGATTTTTTTTTCAGCCGCCATCAGCACTGTTGTTTAAATGCTTGTGCAAAGCAGCCCCTGCTCCGCTGTGCTGAGTCAGCACTCCAGGGCGTTCTGTCTCACTGCTAAAACAAATGGGAAGCTGAAGCTGAAGGAGCTCACTACCTCACTGAAACCCTGTCCTCCTGGAGCTGTGGGGGACAGCTGGAAGAAGAAGTGAAGGGTAAAAAGGAGAAACATGAATCCAGAAGATGTTGCAGTGCTAAATGCAGAGAGTAGGAGACCAGAGTGGATATAGGGGTTTGAAAGGAAAGGAAGGTGACAGAGAGAGACAAGAGAGAGAAGGGGACTCTCTGATGCAGCTGGTCAGCTTCAACTTCCCTTCACTGCAGCGGAGCTACAAAGCACTTCACGGAGCATGCATTTCCCAGGTGCAAACCAAAGGACATAGAATATATGGAAGAATAATCAAAGTCAGTATTTGAGAAAGTGACTAGAAAAAGAACTGAGAAACAGTTATTAAAAAAAAAAGACAAACTGGGGTCGAGGGGGGGACCACAAAACCAAAATCCACATATTTTTGTTTGTTTTAAAGCAGGGAAAGGTCATTCCCTAGTGAAAGGAGGAATCTCTCAATTTTCTTGATCATCTGAAGGAACAAGAAAAGTAATTCTTTCACCACCATTTACTATTCACTGTCTCCAATTTGTTTCTAGAGTGCAAGATTTTACATGGCAGCCCATGGAGACCCTGAGTCTTAAGTGCACTTAGGTTCTTCATTCTGTAACTGTTGCACCCACAAATGCCCCATAGTATTGCTTGACCTCATGGGCATTTATTGCTCACATTTGTCATTATAGACTACTACCCAAATATTGACTCTGCCCAGAATGGGCTGCTTAGATTAAAATGTTGTTAACATCTTAAGGTAGAGGCAGTAGACATTTACCTAAATATAAGTAAATGGAACAACTTGTCTTGTGTTACTATGGAAAGGAGATGACAAATAATGTGATTATTGCTACTTAATAATGAATATTTTCAGTATTTCTCAATACTTGTTCTTTGATATGTCTGTACAATACATAACTGAAGGAAAGTTCATAGCCTAGTAATATTATATTTCTACTATTGATTATTGTTACCAGCAGTAAAACAAGATGTCCAGATTCCACTTTACTTGCACAACTTTCAGAGCTGATCTTACAAGACAGGTACATAGAGCAATAACATTTGGACGAAGCCAGGAAAAATATTCCTTTAGCATTTTCACTGGGCTCTTTGGTTCTCATGCTATAGAGCATACACAGCCTCGAGGGTGTTCTTGAATGTTATCTCTGCAGCTGATTGATTTTTGGAGGTCTCACTGAATACAAGGGTCACAACCTAGAGTCCATTCTTATCTGTTTTAATAAAAAATGACAATGAACTGTGCAATCCTCCATTGTCCCCTCAAACAAAATCAAGGTGAATGTCACTCCTGTCTGTACAGACAAGTCTAATTACGGTATTAGGGTCTAGAGCATGAAAATTCACTCCATTGAGCATTTTAACTAAGTCTGTGGAAGTGCTGCAGTTCAATTTGCACATCCCCAGCTTTACTAAGTTTCATCAAAACCACCGAGAGATTTTTGCTGTTACAAATTGGATTGTGCATACTGTGTACAGCTCAGCTCCATAACAGATCGTTCAAACAGTGATTTATTTCCACATAACAAAAGTTCTTTTTGTCCAGCTCTCAGGAAGACACAGATACCTTGCAGAGTATGTGATATACTGAGTGATGGGACTGAGTGCACCTGCAGCAAGTTTACAAGCAGCAGAAATTTGGAAGGAGTGGTTAATACACCAGGAAGTTCTGCTGTCTTTCAGAGTGGTCTTTCAAAGAGACCTCAACAGGCTGGAGAAACGGCAAACAGGAACCTCATGAAGTTCAACAAAGGGAAACAAGTTCTGCACCTGGGAAAGAATAACCCCATGCCGCCTGACATTAGTGTAAGAAGTTAGCCACCCACATTTCCCATCAAATGACATTTATGGGCAGGTAGCTTCTGTATGGTAGTTGTACTAATCCTTCCTCAATCTAACAGTTCCTTCTTCAACCCTTCAGCTATGGGGTATGATCAATCCTTGAGATCAAGTGGAGAGTTATGAAAATCACCTTTTTGGAGGGAAGTCTGTATCTATTCATATTGAGTTTCTGCAAGAACCCTTAAGCAGACTCCGTCTTGAGTTGCCACCTCTTATAGAGTTGAGAGAGTGGTGATTAGTGGGGTTGCAAGATTTCACCTCCATGGTTGTCCCAACTGAGAACAGCACGGCTTCTAACCTGCTGCTGATCTAATCTCAGCTGAAGCTCACATTGAGTAGCAGCTTGCCTTTAGGAAGAGCTTTGGCTCCCAGACTCCTCTGGGCTCAGGACTGCTTCAAACACTGGGGATGCTGTAGGACTGCATATGCCATTTCTCCAACCAAAAATAGGCATGAGCACCAGGAAAGCAAACCTCACAGGACACGACTGTAAGCAGTCAAGAAGGGGTTTAATACTCACTTGGGAATTAGAGTAAGTGGAAAGAGGAAAGCTCTAGAGCACCTGATATTACTCCCAAGCCTGTGGGGTTTTTTGTTTTGTTTTGGTTTGGTTTTTTTCTTTAAATATAGGAACAGACTAGTATGAAATGCACACACATTCTGGGACATTAGGTCTGTCCTGTATATGTAATACTTCTCCCTCACTGCTATTCTTCTGATTCCAAGACTTACATCTCAGTATAAGGCATGGCTTGCTGCAGCTGGAAGGGTTCATGAATCAAAGTGTTCAAGCCCCTTTCCTCACCATCTCTCTTAATATGCCAGTTACACACATTAACACTCTCTTGACATACATGAGAAAAGGTCTTAGGCTCTCCCTGGATGAACAGAACCTAATATGCAGGTCTTTTACTCTCTGGGTGATTAAAAAAAAAGGGAGGTACACTGCAACCATAATGTTTGTTTGTTTGTTTGTTTATTAAGTGACCCATTTAAAAAACCCAAAATATTAATGATCTATAAAAGCAGATGAAGTCAGCTTTAGTTAGGTGCAGCTAAGAATGTGTTTCATGAGACATGAACAATTATATTTTCTTGTTGATATAAAAATCTGTTAAAAGCTCAGAGAATCTGGAAACTAACACACTGAAGAGAATTCTTCAGCTTGAGATAAAAAATTTTACTTGAAGATTCTTTATTTTTAAAGTATCCAACATAAAAAATTTTACTTGAAGCTTCTTTATTTTTAAAGTATCCAACATTATCTTGATTGACTCAAGTCCAAATACTAAAAATACTTTGCTTGTCCATAGCTTCATGTTATAAATGTCCAACCTTTATAATCAAGAATTGAAATACTTGAATATTGTGGAAAAATAATAGTCAGCTGTTCTCCAACTCTGCTTAGCCTGATTTGCTAATCCAAGAGAAGGAAATTAAATCCAAAAGGCATTTAAAAAAAATTAATCGAGCCTGTTGCCGAGCAGAAAGAAAATCAAGTACCAGCACATCGTTACTGGAGAAATCGTGTGCTACAAGTAAATGAAAAAAGAGAAACCTTAATAAAGGTGCTTGAAAAATGGGCAACAAAGACTTTGCACTTCTTCTGCTTGATGATTCTTTAATGGCTGCAATCCTGCAGGATCACAACCAGGAAATAGAGAAGAGTGTCAGTCTTTTGTCGAACAATTACTGTGTAAGTGGTTAAAGAGATAAGATTATAGTAAGTGGGGACATTGTAATCCATTACTTATAAGAGTAATTTGGTCCTTATTTTCTGGGATCTTGATTGCACAGCAAAAAAAAATAGCTTGCTTTTTCCTGTAAATTTAAAAAACAGACAAACCAGCAAGCAAAACTTCCCCATCCATTGAGCTGTAGGGAGCTTCATTGGTGTTACACCTGTCCTTCCTTCTCAATGTCATATTGTTCCCTACATTTCCATAATGCCTATTAATAAACTTTGATCCAACCTCGCAAAAAGTGTTATAGCCAGATACTGGGGGATGTTCAGACAGACCTCTTTTAAGCCTAGTGTTCAAAGTAGTGAGTAAATGTAAGTGATAAATTGTGGCAGATTGTTTGGCAAAAGGCTTTTGAAAATGCGGGTTTCCATAAGAGTACTGAAAGAGTGCTTTTACTTGATACCTAATTTTTTTATCCATTTGACTAAAACCCCCATTTAAGGGAAAGGAAGACAGGTGGTCACACTGTATAAAGTTTAGGTCAATAAGAAAGAATTTAGGTTCCTAAATCCTGCCACATTAGTGAAAGACAGCCTTTTTTGGCTCCCCCAGAAACAGTTGAGAGCAATAGGAAATGGATTAATTTTACCTATCTTTAGACTCATGACACTGCCTTCATTAAGTTCTTAGATGGGATGAATTGCCTTTTGGACATGTGTGTTTCTCTCATTGATTGTGAAGGGAGCCTAGTCGAACAAGGCAACTTCGGTCCTTCAGTCAGATGTCTCAGGGTAGGTGGGATGAGTAGACCTGGATGCATCCATAATTTGATGAAGGAAGCACCATTAAAGAAAAGCGAGCCAGGCTGAGTGCTGGACCCACACTGCTTCGCTGTGGAGTGAGCTAACACCCACCACTTGATCTATTTTGGACTGCTCCAACTAGCTGCCTCCAACTAGCTGAGGTGGGCCAACATTAACAGCACGGATTACAAGTCAGCTGGCGCTAACTGGCCTCAGAGCCAACGGTCAGTCCCTGGCTCTGTTTTATTCAGCACAAGGACTAAAACTCAGAGTACTTAAGAGTTTAACAACTGTCAGACTTAGAAGTCACTTTTTTTGAATCACTTTTATACCTGTTTGTCCATCTCACTTGAGAGTCCAGGGAGCCTGAGAAACAGATTTCTAACTTACCATCTTAGTTCAGCATCTGAAGTTGGTGATACTGGTAACACGCAGCCCTGATGTGATTGCAGCTCCTGAAGGCCTCTGAATGTTAGATTTTAGCTGAGATATTATATACAGTACAACTGCTGTACAATACAGCACAGCAGCAGACTTCAGACTGGAAGCAAAGCAAGTGCTTGAGCACACTCAGGTCTGTTTTACTGAAGTCAGTTTAAATTTAGGGCAGGGATGTCCCCACAGCTGCAGCAGCAGCAATGTACCTTAAATTTCAGTACTCCATTTTATGCAAGCAGCAACTGAAATGCACAGAATTCAGCCAAATGGAAGAGACAAGAACAGAATGCAGAAGCCCCCAGTCTGCCCCTTAGTCCGTGCTATGTATTTCCTGAGATATGGTTTCATGACAGGTGAAAAAGAAATACATAATTTTCATTTACGAGTGTCTGTAATCAGAGGACACCGCAAATAGCCAAACACAGTTTACACACTGAGTGCTCCCATGTCGTCACAGTCACTGTTAAAATATGCTATTTGTATTTCATAAAGAGGAAAATTGAAAGAAGAAAAAAATAACATCAGCTATCCAAGGACAGAAGGCTTCTCATGCTCTGTTCCAAAATCACACAGCAGCTTCTATACCCCAGAGGAAGGGGGCTGGGAAGAGAAGGAAGCTTAGTGGTAACTGTGTGCAGTGCTCACCTGGCATCTCTTCCAGTTGAAAGCATATGTACCCAATGTAGATGATATTTAGTGTTGTTCCTATGTGTTTAAAACAGAAAATATCACCTGGGAATAGATCTTTTATTATCAGTCAGATTCTTTTGACAATTTTCAATTACATTTCTGAATTTTTATTATATGTTAATGGACTATATTAATTAAAGCAGACTGCAATGCACTAATAATGATTAATTCAACCCAGGGTGCCTTAAAGTGAGATTTTATGAGAGCTGAAATTCTCCATGGATCTCTGATTTACATTTGCAACACAGGGAACTGTACTTCTGGATGCTTCTACCTGGCATTCTCACCCAAGCCAACATGCAAGCATGGGGCCAGGATGGGAGAGATGATGAGAGACTAGGGTGAAAAACAACAATGTCCTGAGGTGTTACGAGAGGCAGTAGCTTTCATTGGTCTCAGTGGATTAACATGTGTAACCCTACCTGATAATATATACAGTTTTTAGAAAGCAGAGCACAAAATCTAATAGAATGTGCAATCAGTTATTGGTGAAGAGCATTAGCTCAGTAATAAACACACTCCAAACGTACCTACTCCCCTGGGAAATAGCCTCTCGTGCTGTTAGTCTTTTGTCATTCATGAGTAATACGTATTTAACAGAAATCTTAGAACAGGAAATGAAAAAGTGAAGATGATAAATCTGTTTCACTTAGACAATAATCATATAACACTGTGGCCAGTTAGTTTAATTTATAGACACCATTCCCCCTGGAAATCTTAGGTACAAAAATTTTAAAAAAAGAACAGGGGAGGGAGATGGAGAGTGAAAAGATAAAAATTGGTACAAGGCATCTTTTACCCACTGGAACAGTTAAATGAAAGAAAAACACTAATTAAGATTTCACTGCTGTGAAATACAGTGAAATTCACTGTATTTACAGTAGCTGGACGGAAGTTTTTCAGGGGCTCGTCCTCAGTTCCTTGCTAGAAGCTCCACACTGAAGTGTGAATTGCTCACATTTAACCTGTCACACCTCTCCCCGTCTCTGGGTGGGGTTTTTTTGGTTGTTTGTTTTTTTTTTTCCTGAAAAGAAGAAACACTTTTGGACACCTGTGGCCACAAGAGATTACTAATCCATAAACATGTTTTTGGTCTCTTGCAACCTTCCAACCTGTGGCAATATTTATAATGACTGACACATACTTGTATGACTCTTCAAATGGAATTAAAACTGCTCTCCTTATCTGTGAATACAGCACTTACTTTCAAACTGTTTGGATAATATTCTTCTCTTTGTAGCAGGTACCACTATGTATCATATGTAAATGTCCTGCAAATCCTCCAGTAATTAACACCGTCTAAGCTCTGGTTTCCTTACAAAAATGTATTATGTAGCTCAGAGTGAAGAATATAGTATTTCCTTTTAATGGTAAAGATCCTGGGCATGAAGTACAATTATCAGTTGTCTAAGGGTTTTCTTTCTTCTTTATGACTAACTCACTTCTAAATAGCTTAGGCTAGCTGTTCTGCTTAGTTTTGTATAAGATCTAGAAAACGGATTACCATACACAAGAGAAGTAAAAGAGAAGTATTTCCGACCTGTGCTGTTGTCCTATTAACACTTTGTATACTTTGTATATACAAAAAATTACAAAATATACACTGAATTGGTGTAGCCAAAATTAATCAGCCCACTTAAAAAAACCAGCCAAACAAACAAAACACCAAAAAGTCAAAACACACAACAACAAAACAAAACAAAACAAAACAAAGTCTGATGAGAGGAAGGATAATGTTTTTCCTCTCTTTGTTTGGAAAGCATTTTTTTTAACAGTTTGTAAATCAAGTTTTCAACGTTTTTGTGTTATGTTAGGAATGGTGATCCTAGATCTTCTCTGCCATGATCAAATAAAGTTTATGCAAAACAGACTGTCTACAAAAAATTCCATGCATTTCTTTGATGTTGTATAATTGGCTAAAAAGAAATTAGATTCAAGCACTAAATTCATAGGAAGTGATTTTTTCTTGGAGATCTAATTAAATTTGAATTTTATATATACTATACATGATTTAATTTGAGATTAAAAAAAAAAAGCAATACCTTTAATGTATTCTAGATATATCTAGGTATCTGATGCAACAGTATTGCTCTCTTGCTAAGGTTGTGAATCCATGTTGTAAACAAAATTCTCCTACAACTGAAAGGTTCGTATGTCCCCATAAATTCCATGGACACTCCAGAAACATCTGACAGTACAAAAAACATTGCAGGTTCATTCAGTAAAATATGGCATACTCCTATGCACATCTTAAAACTTCACTGAAATCAGTACTTAGCAGGGTCCAGACCTGCATGAGAATATAAATCAAATAATTCGTCATAAGTCTCTTAATTACTAGCCAATATAACAATTCAAGAGAGGATTTATGAAAATGCAAAACTAGGTCTACACCATATAATTAGCATATACAGACATTTCATTTTGTCATTTCTGTAATTTACATGAAGCTTTATAACCATATTTTATTATTTAGCTGGCTTCTTCTCAGCTTACTAGCAGAGCTGCTTGATATTTCCAAACCAGGTAGCATTTTCTTCAATCAAGTCATCAAGAAAATATTTATCAACAAGTCTCAGTTTTAACTCTTCCTCACAACTTTTTTTTTTCTTTCTTTCTTCTTTGTTTTTCTTCTTTTTCTCTCTAAAACTATTTCTGTACAAGGACAATAAAACCTTATGTGCAAACACTTACTGAAAAATTGCAATCTACAGCTGCATAACATGGAGGCAAAAGATGTTACGGCTACTATAATTCACAAACCAAACTTTGTGAACAAGGGGTAACCACAATAAAGTTAGGTTGGCTTTGAGGTCAATGCACTGATTTACACAACTGAAATTATACAGACATAAGGAAGCATTCCTTTTTTTACCATAAAATTGCTTGGGTAGAGTGAGATCTCCTGAGAGATTTATGCAGAGCCATATCTCTAGCAAGATGAAAAGAGCGTGCTGTCCTCAGAATCAAAGCCAAGGAAAAAGAAGAAAAAATAAGCAGCAGAAAGGACAAAACACCCCATCATTCATGCAAGTACTATGTGCTGAAAGGAATTTCCAGACCTTTCAGCAAGATCTGTAATACATGAAAATATATATATTTTCTGAGCTATAACTTTTTTCAGCTTATTTAAATCAAGTCCTAATTTTTTTTCATTTCTAAAAAAAATATAATAAGTTTAAAATATCAAACATACAGTTTGTCGGCACCATAATCCTGTAACTGATTATTAAACAATATATTACAGCAGGGATACAAGTTCTTATTTCAAGCTGTATTTTAATTGAACGTTGTTATTTGCCACAATATTTTGAGACCAAGACTCCTTAAAAGCTTGTACAGAACCTTATCAGAGACCCTGATAGAGGACTAGCTTTCAGAGTTTAGTGCTGGGGCCTTGAGATACCTTTTCATAAAAAGGAAAAACAGGAGTGCAAAGGAGTAAGATAAAAGGCACCTCACCAAAACATTCATAATATGTTGATGTAGTTTTACAGATCTGTACTGCACCTTTCATTATATATTATTTTGTACTCCTCATTTTTTTCCCCTTTAGCTGGTACTTCTTGACAGCATATATGAGGAATGAATTTTTGAAACACTGATCTTCCTTTGTACCTCCATTTCAGTGGTCACAAGAAAATCTGCACTTCAAGGTGCTTGATGGCAACTATAAATCAGATCATTTGAGCTGCAAATTCCCTGACTTGCACCCCCAATGTATTAGGAAGCACAAAAATGCAAGTACAAATTTAGAGGAGTGAAAAGACAGGTCTCAGCTTTTTAGATGTGCCAGAGAGAATAAATGTGTAATTCCTTTTGTATGACACTCAACAATATACACTGCTGCCACATTTTTAAAGTATTGTCCTTTGAAAATGCATCTTCTGATAACCTACACCAGAAATAAACTACACAGAAGCAGATCCAGGGAGGGAGAGGGAGGTTTCTGAATTAAATTCCTCTTTGTGTTATCTGCTTAAGTGTATAATTAACGCTTCTGCCAAATGAGGCTTTTTTGGATCTTGGTTAGGTATTCCTGGGTTTTGTTTGGTTTGGTTTTCTGCAGGTTATGCACATGAAAATGCATAATTGTAGAAAGATATAAATACAGTAATTAAGGTTAGTGGATGAAATTCAGCTTGAGGTAACAGTCTGGCAAAACCCTTTCCACAGCAGTTAATCCTCATGTTAGAGCAGTGACAGAAGACACTAATGGCATGTCTGTTTAGGATTTGTCACATGCCTGCACAGCCTGGCAAGGATTCCTATCTGTCACATGTAGGCATGCATTAAAAATGGTAGTGGGTGGGGTAACAAGATCAGTACTTTTGCAGACATAGACATGTCACAAAGTAAACTAATTTCCAGACAGATGGCTAGAACAGGAATTGTGGATGCCCCGTTTAAACAGTGCAGTGATCAGAGCAGTGCATGATCCCATCTGAAAGAAAATTATTTATAGAACCTGTGAGAGGAGTTTCTCCATGCACGTAATTGGCATGTATATACAGTAATATGCATAACGAGTAATATGCATATGCAACTGGTAGAGTTAAAGTTCTAAAGCCCAGAATTGTGGCTGTGCTTTTTGCTCCTGTCTGTGGAGATAGCTACTCATGTCTAACACTCCAGAGAACAGTGACTTGTCTTACCTAGGCTTTGGGCAATTATATGAGTTTCGGTATTTTTTAGAGAGTCCTTTGTACCAATCTTGATCTATAGTTTTCTACTGGCTTCTAATACGGATTAATTGCCAGTCTGCTCTTCGTGGAGACAGGGCACTGTGGAGACAGTAAAATCACACATAAATCCTGGTGACGGGAAGGGAAAGGACGGAAGGAACAGAATGCCATACCATCCTGAGAATAGCCAGAAGAGCTGAATTAGAATAAGGAAGGAGGATGGCACTCATTGCTTCCTCTCTGGACCAAAGACTCAGTTATGCCTCCTTTTATTTATGAACAACGCTCCATCTAGTCGTTAAAGTGAATGCTGGAAGCTGCTGAGCTCCTCTAGGCTCTGTTTTCTTTACTTAGGGCTTGTGCTGTCCACCTTTATAGTCTCACTTTCTGTTCCTCCAGTTACAATATTTTATGCCTCAATTATAAAAAAAAAAACCTTATTCATATGCAAAGACAAAAATGCAAGAAATTTGCATTGATAGTATGTCTCCAATGATGAAAACTTCTAAACACTGTAACTGTCTGAACCAGCTGGATGTAGATTATTAACATATTCTTCTACACAGCTGTCGAGAAACAGTTTGCCAGTTTTAGAAAAAGCCATATTTACTTTTTTACTGAAAATGTTCTTTTAAACAAACTTTTCCTAATATTGACCGTGCTGGAATATGAAGCTATATCGAGATGGAGATGGAGCTTTTACCACACCAGACAGCAATGGTCTTTTCTATAACATTGAATTTTCACTCATTCTTCTCACATATCTATTTTGGCTGATAAGGACTTGCGCTGTGTATACTCTGGGCCGTGCAAACTCATGTTAGGTATACATGTACTTTCACACTTTCTTCTGAGTATGTTTGCTTGGTTCTCTCGTTCCAAGTATTCCGTCATAGTCAATAGCCGTGGATGAAAATACCATAGGTGTTCATAACTACCACCTTCTGATGCTAATATTTTGTCTAACAGTATGTTAGATGACAAAAACACATTGCAGACTGAGCAACTATCATTAGTTTTCTGTCTAGCAACTCGAAGTAAAATGGAGTGATGTTTACAGATTGAAAGCAGAGTATTATGACAGTTTGGGACAGCACCGTGAATTTGTAATGCATTCTTTTGCTTCTAAATTGTAATCTTAATTCAACCCAGACTGCAAAAGTGAAAAATTCAAGAAATTTTGTCTTTATATTGTTTTTTATGAATGTCATTACTTTCCAGTTGGAATTCAGTCTTGGCCTGATATAAGATTTCTTTGCATATGGTCTACTTTGGCTGAGAAGGACCTATCATATGTACACTTTGGGGTAACCAAAAGTACCATGTGCTGGTACTTTCAGTTCAGTTCTGTATGTTCAGCACTGTTCATTAGCTAGGGCTTAATGAAATATTACGATGGTCATAGGGCTTTTGCTCTTGCAGTGTAAGCAGAAACTTCTATCCAGGATGTTCTTATTAGAGGTGTCATAGGGATACCACAGGCATCAGCCACCACGTCCTGTGACAGATCAGCACTTCCACAAAACTGAGCTTAAAGGTCCCATTGACTACTTGGTTTGAAACTATTGTTAGTATTAATTGCTCCTGGTCCATGCTTAACAACTGTTAAGTGGCTGATGTGAAGTAATATTTTAGTGTTAGTCCTAACTCCTTCATAATCCAGTTGCTGCTAGGCAGTCACCCCAGTTCTGTGGCTGGCCAAAAAAGGATTAAAGGAAGATGTTTTCATAAACAAAGTCATTTTCACTTTTATGTGTTATTCATTTATTACAGTAAAGGACGTCTCAATATTGAGTATATTTTCAGCAAGAAAAAAATGAAAAAATTGCCAATGTAAAAAGAATAATTTATTCTATTGTAATTTTAGAATAAATCAAAACATTAGTAGTATATGAAACTGACTTCATAAATAATTCAAATAATTAGGAGGCATTGTATACACCATAATATCAAACAAATCAAATAATTACTAGAGGATGTCAAATGCTCAAATGAGATCAGGGTGGCAAAGCATGCTTAAGAATTTCAGTTTTGTGGGGAAATGTAGAAAATTCAGCCATTTCTTCTGATTTGAAATTAACAGCTCTTTTTTATGAAGTGATAGAATTTCTGATGATGCCAAAATCTCAGTTTCCAAGAAGCTCACTGAGGCTCAAGTACTCTCTTATCCCTAACACTGGTCATTCTTGTGCACAGTAAAGCTTCTCAGGCAGAGCACTTCGCACTCTCATTGCTAAGATTGCAACTGTAGTGCACATGTACTGCATAAGAGGACTTAGTTTTCTAGCATTGAAATCTGGCACATCCCATGGGCATGAATTCACTTCTGAAAAAGGAGAAAAGAACATTTTCTTTTCCCATTATTCTATCATCTTTAGGCACTTACTTAAAGATGTTGCTGAGAAGGAAAATTGAAAGCCTTTAGCAAAGATGAAAAAATGTATCCTTACATACTATATTTTATAAATCTACATTAGAAAAAAAAAAAATCCTTAACAGTAATACAAATTTTATAACACTAAATACTTCTCAAAGAAAGATGCAGGTGGGTGGGATGGGTCACTGTATAATTTTGTGTATACATACATATGTATATGCATAAATATATGTATATGCATATACATATGTATATGTATGTGAATTTGAATATGAACTGTATAATTTTTTTGAGTGGGAGCTGACATTGATGGAGATTAGTGAGAACTGGCTTTACAGACATATAAGCTTTAAAAGATTTTTTTCAATCTATATTATGCTAAGCAATAGGCAAAGGGGATAATTCCTTCACTTTAAATAATGTATTTCTACCTGCTTTACTTGGCTTGAGCCATCTTCTTGTTGAAAGAAGAGTTGCATATCACCTTACTCCTGTTCTACCGCTTCACTCTAATGAGGTTGGGCAGATCTCATCAATTCTGAGGGCAAATGAAACTCTGAATTTTTTTTTTTTTTTCATTTGCAAGACTAGGTTGAGTTCATGACCTTTCCCCTTCCAACCCCCAATGTCATTTAAACCTATTTATTCCCTTTCCTATGTATATTTCCACTTACAGTAGGTTTTCTAGAAAATGGGCTGTTGTCCTGGGTTCTAAAAAACGTGTGTGCGCCTTCATATGGAGATAGATATACAGTTTAAATGAACTTAATGAACTCCCATGGCTGAGATTTCTAATCCATTGTGTGGGAAACCATACAAACATATGATTAAAGTATATTAAAGTATTCTACTCTGAGAAATGTCCTTTCTTCCCCCTCCCCCTCTCTTTTTCCCTTTCCCCTTCCCTTTCCCTTTCCTTCCCTTTCTCTCTCTTCTTCTTTTTTTTTTTTTTTTTTTCTCATTTCCCCTCTTTTCTTTCTTTTCTTTCTTTCAGTGTTGCCAATGCAACTTTTATTCTGACTCTTTACCATTGGGAAATAGGCACTGGAAATTACCTGCTATCATTCAGCTGCAGTCACTCTGTTAAGAATAGTGGTGGAGACTGACAGAGAGAATAGCTGGAGCATCTTGGCTGAGTCGTTGTTATGATACCAGGAAGCTTGAGGGATCAAAAATAGGCTGTCCCACCTAAGGAGGTAAAAGCCCTTCCTATTTGTCGGTAAGCAAAGGGAGGAAGTTTATGTGTCCATCAGGGATCTGATAGGTCTGTTTGCAGATATGAGCTCCACAAGTTGGACTAATTATGGTGTGTTATAGTTTTGGTGGAAGGATAATCAGTATTTATATAAAGAGCAATGACAATATAGTATTCCCTAAAGACTGCTGGTGCTACTGCATGATTATTCGTTATAGAATAAAAAGATACGGGAGATGTCTTTCACTGTGAAAAGATGGGGATATGCTCTGCATTGAAGGTGGCTTTTCTTCTATATAGGTCAAGTAAACACAAGTTTTATTTTTATGAAGGAAAAATTATCTGGACTACTGACTATTGTTATCTTATTTCCAACTCCCAAGTGATGCAAATTTTGCAAAAGCAAAATGCAAGCATGTAGTTATAACAAAAGAGCAAAGCTAAGGTCAGTTCATCAGCTATTTTGAATTCCTAGTCCATACAAAAGGCATAAGCAATCTGTAGGACAATGTGCGGAGACCAGAACCCCCAAATGAGAGATCAAGAATTTCAGAGGCATTGATTCCACTGAATGTTCTTCTAATGAACTTCTAATGAATGCCTAATGAATTTTTAACTGCTTTTTCACAGTCACGGAGTTTCAGAAGGAGGAGAAAAGACTATTCTTCTATTTTTGGATTTTGGAAAATGTTTTCTGCAAAACCACTATCAATTTTAGAGATATTTGAATCACCTTCAGGCATTAAAAGAAACTGAGTCTGAGTCTTCCTTCTCTTGGACAAACATTCAAGTCACAAAACCTTATATAAATTGCTCTAATTCTTCCCTCATGTAAAGGAATGATTTTTTTTTCCTTTACTGCACATCCTCTTCTATTAGATAAGATTAGATATTGCCTACATTTTGGAAAGGAAGGACTTCAATGTTCCTTCAGAAAACAAAAAGAAGGGGGGGGGGAAAGAAAAAGGAAAAAGAAATTATGATCTAATTGGCATCCTCAGGCAAGATAGCTGTGAGATCTAAAAATTTTGCTTCCCTTCAGTGCTTCCCTGGTTAATGCTGGACAAATTCATATTTAGATTTTAGATTTTGATTTTTGTGAGGGCTAAATCTTCCCTCAGGGACTGTAAATGCTTAACATAGGGTTCTGGACTTTCACCTGTGAGCCAGAGTAGACATTACAGTGTTTGGACTTCTAGCAGTAAAATCTCTTGTATGACATCTAATTCTGTATCATCTGTTCTGAATCACAACGGATACATCTGACCAGTTGGACTAGATGACTTCTGGAGGTCCTTTCCAACCTCAACCATTCTGTGATGTGTAAAAACCTACAGATGATTCTCTCAAAAAAACCCAGATTGAAGTTCAGATCACTGGTCCATCTTTCTCTGTTGCCTTTCCATCCCATGTTCTGTGGAGCTAAAATCTAAAACTACACAACTTAGCTGAATTTTCAAACCTGTAATATCCAAGTTTAGGTAAAATGTGATCAGATTATATAATTCATCTCTTATTTTCATTCTCTTCCAATGCAGTATTGCGGCTACCCCTAACCTCAAAGAGAGCATCACTTCTAGTCCTGCCGTATAAAGCAGTACAATGAGGGACTACACACATCCATTACCCAGCTGATCTGTTGAATGTTTAAACTAATTATTAGCAATCTTAAGAGAGAGGAAAAAAAAACCAACATGATTCCTCTTGTCTTTGCAGGAATGAATTGGATCAGACAGATTGAATCTACTGCCAAGGTCAAATCCTTTATTTTCAATGACACCAATTATTTTGAGCACAAATGCTTTAATTATCTCAAGCAGGCAATTAATAAGTTGAATTCAAAAAATCAGGCACCACTATGAAACTGTCCCGCATTCAAATTCTGTTCTCCTTAAAGATATAAACCATGAAACCTTTTAAAAAGTTTCTTCAGCTTCCATTTTCACAGCCAAAGAGCTCGAGGATTTTCTAACTTTCTCTTTAACCATCATTCAATTTAGTGCCAAAAGAAATATGTTGACAAGAGGAAAAGCTGTTTCATAGCAAAACAATGGTATAAAGGTAAACTAGCATGCTTGGCAGCTCTTCAGATCTATATCATGTAAGAGCTACTTCAGTAATGTGTTCCCTGCCCCTGACATATGCATGTTCAATGATTTCCCCCACAAGAGCACACCTTCTGTGCGTAACACCTATTACATTCCAGGTACCATGTTTCTATAATACTTGCTAAAGGATTTATGTAATAAGCAGTTAAAAAAAAAAAAAGAAAGTAAGAGACGAAAGTTGGCTAAATGATGATTTCTTGTGAATGAAACTGGCTTGTTATTTTACCAAACTGCCTGTAGTCATTTTTTGTGTCGATGATGGGAACACAGAAGAACTTGATTTCAAACAGCAGAATAGTAAATTGGGAAAAAGTGAGCCTCAGCCTATGAAGATGAACAAGGTTTTATGTATCAGCATAAGCTGTAAATAGTAAAAATGTCCTGTGATATATCTACCCAATTAAGTAAAGTAGGGCATGCAAATAGGAAATCCTTCCTGACACATAAGGTGATCTGTTGAAGTCCCATGACAGGAAATGAGGTTACTTTTATATATTAACTTGCATAACTACAAAGGTTTCAGATGCCATAAAACTATACAAGGCTTTTAAAGTTCAGCCTCTATAACTACCTTGATAGCCTGAGGTAGAAGATTCCAGAGGTTCACTTTGCCTGGGTAAAGACTAACTTCTCTTTATTGGTTCTAATTTATTGGTATTAAGATGCAATATCCAAAATAGTTTCAACCAGGGTTAAACTGGAATTTGAAACTTACTGCAAAGCCCAAAGGCAGTAAGAGTACCTTACTGCAATATAGGGATCAGAGATTGTATCAACACCTCAGACTGGATACAACTGTACCTCTGAAGTCATCTGTTAATGCAAGAGAGAGAGCAAAAGGTTGGGATTTATTGGGTTCTGCTGGGAAAAATATGTGCATTTGACCCCACTCTCGGCTCTGTCGCTAACCTGCTAGTCTTTGGTAAGTCACTTCAGACTCTCTGGACCTGTTATTCTCCAACCAACTCATTGTTTTGCTGTTGTTGTTGTTTTTCCAGACAGAAAAAATTATAGTCAAAATTATAGTCAACCAATATCTACCTACTGGTGGGCTGAAAAAAGTGCAATCAGGAATGTAAATTACTTGCAGCCTTAGAAAACCAGAAAGCAAGAGGCACATAAGCAAAGAAATAATGGAAAGATAACCAATTTAACTGAGATTTAAACTAAGTTATTCTGTGTCATAATGGAGCAGTTTGTGATGGTGCACCTGACAGGTGGTAATCTAACTGCATGCAGTCATATACCTGTATGTATAGTCTGTCTACCATTCTTTCCCCTGCTCTGGGAAGACAATTCACATATACAGCACAATTTTCTAAGAATGTTGCAAGAATGAACAAGCTGGGTCAAAAAAAAAAAAAAGGGACAAAAAAGCAATAAACAAAACAATCTGGTCTACTCTCATATCCTACTGTCCAAAAATTAGAGAGGAATTTGGTTTATGGTACAGTTCTCTTTTTGGCTTTGTTCATTGTGAAACAAGCTGGAAAACCATCTAAGGGAACAATATCCCACAACAGGTCTGTAATCCCGTCTCAGAATAAACGATAGTGTGGTTTTGTAATTACACTCCTTTTCCTTTTCCTTTTCCTTTTCCTTCTCCTTTTCCTTTTCCTTTTCCTTCTCCTTTTCCTTTTCCTTTTCCTTCTCCTTTTCCTTTTCCTTTTCCTTCTCCTTTTCCTTTTCCTTTTCCTTCTCCTTTTCCTTTTCCTTTTCCTTCTCCTTTTCCTTTTCCTTTTCCTTCTCCTTTTCCTTTTCCTTTTCCTTTTGCTTTTCCTTTTCCTTTTCCTTTTCCTTTCCCTTTCCCTTTCCCTTTCCCCTTTCATTTTTAATTTCTCCTCCTTCTCCTTCACCTTATCCTTTGCCTTCTCCTTGTTCCTTGTTCCTTTTTCCTTTTTCCTTTTTTTCCTATGCTAACATATGAACATTTTTTTGAAACATGAAGGCTGAGACTAATATATATGGTTTACAATTGCATGAAGTAACCAATTTCAAACCCAGACACAGGCACAATCTCTAAATTATTTTGGTCTATTTTTTCTTGTACCAGCTGCTTGTAAAATACTGCCAGAAAAACAATGTGTTTTTCACTTGACCGCAGACTTTTAACAATCAGTAAAGCTAGAGGGCATGGCCTGAAGTCAGTCATTCAATATGGTCAGGATATAAGGAAACAAAAAACAAGGAATCCTGAAGTACTGGAGAGATGTGAGGATGGTCAAAGGAGAACTGATCTGAATGGCAGACTTGTGCTGGAACCTTCATTTCTAAGGACATGTAGCAAAGCTCCTGTTGTGATAAAAAAGATAGGAGATTGGGATTTTGTTATGTCTTAAAATGACACAGAAAAATCAGCTGGAAACAACATGCAGTTTAAGAAACCCTTTACTTACAGTATCACATTGGTATTGTGTTTTGACCCTTGGCAGGACACTGTGACTTGGTTTTGATGATGAAAGAAGAGAATTGATTAATTTCAAAAGGTTGCACTTTATACAGTTCACATTCAGGATTAAAAAAAAAAAAAAAAAGAAAAAAATAAATCCCTTGAAAGAATAAGGATCATATAGTCTAATTATCTTATATTCAAAGATGGAGAAGAAAGTACCAAGGAGCACATTTGGATCTTTCTGATTTTTTCACAGTGCATGAACCAGCAGCTGCGGCTCTGTGCAGTCCAACAGAACCTCCCATACCAGGGTCACATCAGGAGAATGGCAGCAGGTTCCACAAGAACTAAGGATGCAGAGAAACGCAGGTCTTGGTTGTGGAATAATATGAAACCACAGGGACAGGTGAGACATCCTCCACTAGGAACCACCTTGTGCCCAGTCTGGCTCTTTCCTTCGGAGGAACTGCCACAAACTTGACCTCAGGTCCTATTTATTTCTGTCTCCTATACATGCTGAAAACCGTGCATCATCTCTCTGTACTATCATATATCCTATATTGTCCTTCCCTAGTACGTTTGTACATAACTGGTTCAAAGAATTTAGGACACTGGTAATTCAGAAGAAATATACCCAAAACATTTTAAAATAGGGGATGGCAGTGCTGTATTAATTAAATAAAGGTGTATTTAAAATTTAAAATGGCACTGTACTTCTGTGCTGTATCTTCTGTATCTCAGCCGTACAGCACACTGGCTTATAGCAGCATATGGGGCAAAAAGTATAATCCTTTACAAGACCTGTCCCTTTGTGACACTGGGGCTTTGGAAGAACCACTTGTAAAAATCACGGAAAGCTGTGCACAAACAAATCTCATTTGTAGCAATAAGCCTCAAGAACTGCGAACTTGCTTTACACTACTGTGTACTTCAAAGGCAACAGCAACATAAACAAAATGTTTACCTGTCTTTCAAATGATGACCTTTTCAGTGAAAGCAAATTGCTTGTATAGAAGATAAGTCATATTCCAGCACTGTGTATTTCTCTCACTCATGATAATTTCTTATAAAAAAAAAAACTTTTCCGTACTTTTTCTTTGTATTTAACCAGTTTGTTTTCTTGTGAGCAAAGCTAAAGCTCAGGGAGCATGATTCATTGGACAGACCAAGTCCAACATCAGATTATGGCTGTTTTACCCTGTAGAGGCAACACTTTTGGATCGTAAAGCTGGTAGATGGCTCTAAGATATAGGGTCAAATATCACGGACACTTTCTAAGGCAAAGAGCTTTTGTCCTTACCTGCCACCTGCAGATGGGATGATTTTCATCAGTTTACCAATTTGGATTCCCACCTGTTGTCCTGAACCACCTTTGCCATCCTAAAGTCTGTATACTTACTTTAGGACAGAGAAGCTGTCACAACAAGTAAGGGCATTACAGAATCCCAGAAAATTTGGCTGTAACGGTTCTTGAAGGTTCACCTAATCTATCCATCTGTTTCAATGTAGGATCCATTATACCCGTATCATTCTTGACAGATTTGTAACCTGGTCCTTAGCACTTCTGACAAAGACCTTCCTGGGCAACATATGCTACTACATCTGTATCATCATCATTAGAATGCTCTTCCTAATACATATCATGTTTATCTTAAATCCCCTTTGAAATGTAAGATGATTACTTGTTGTATTGCTCATAGGCTTGTACTGCTCTTTTGAACAACACTCAGAACTGTTGCTTTATGTCTTTCGATTCTGCAGAAACCTTTTACAGAATTGAACATTATCATCATGGACCCTCTGGGTCTTGTCTTTTTGGAACTAAGCTATTAATGGACCTGGCATAAAGCCCTGCAGAGCCTAGCAGAGATGTTTCGGTTCACTACTGAACACTGGACAGCAACAACTTCTCACTCAATGAGATTTTCTAACCATTTTACAGTCACATTACAGAAGTTTCATTCAGACTATATTCCTTACATTGCCATTGGGAATGTTACAAGAGACAGCAAGCTCCGGGTAACAGAGAAGTATAAAGAGTTAAAAACACTTGACCTACGCATTCCTTACCAGGAACACTAGTAAGTTCATAGTGAATCTTTTTTCGATTATTAATCTGCTAAAGCTCTTCTTGAAGGCAAGAAGAATTTGTTCCATTTGGAAAATAATAATATCTATCTCTTCTATTCCTAGCATGGACTAAAATCCTCAGGAGTGGTACCTAAACTTTGTTTTCTCTGTCTAATTGTGCTGGGTACTCGTAGGACAGTTATCTTTGATATATGTTTAACTATTCTGACAGATGAATGTGTAATACAACACACACTTCTCCCTTTTTTAACCATATGGATGAATTTACAAGAAAAATTCAATCATTTGTTTTAATGTGCAACTATGTCATCTTTAAGTCATTAGGCAGTTTTCACATTTCTGCCTTCAGTTGTCCTGTGAGATAATGACTAAGGTAACACACATACAGGGAACACCATAATGTAAAATGCCTCATTAAAGATTAAAAGCAACAATGGACAAAAATCTAGTTAGAAGTCTTTGCAGCCCAATATCTACCCACTGTCCAAGAAAAGGATAAACACAGTAGTTAGGGCCAGGCACCTGGAAGCCATGCAATTTGTGATGATGCAATCAGGTACATCCTATTAGATGGAATTAATGAAAGAAGTAATTCTTAGCAACGACTACATCTTAGCTACTATAGTTAAATTTGCACACCCACTCCCAGCCAAACACAAATGCGGTAATAATTCATTTTTGGTTTTTTTTGAAAGTGTGAAAACAAGTAATAAGAAGATAAGAGACAGAGACTAGAAATCAAGAGGGCATATATCTTTGGCTCTGTGTTCACAGAGCAGGCTATTAAAGAACTGAAGTGACTCATAAGCCACAGCACTTGCAGTGACACCTTGCATTGGAGCTGGTTACGGTAAGCCATCCATTATCTCAGGAGCAAATTGGAGGTTATGCAGCATCATTTGTGTTGGATATATATAATGTAACTATCAGTCTCTAAAATAATCAGATTTCTCAAGTGTACTCCAACACTTACAATGACGTCTTCCCAAGATTTTCATCAAAAGGCTTGAATAAGAATAAGCTATTGTTAACACTGTGGATCCTGACAACTTGAAAACACTACTTTCTTGAAATGATTGCTCCTGTGAGAAACAAAATCAGAAAGGCTGAATTGTTGAGTACCATTTCCTGCTTTCTGACTTGAGGTACAACTATTTTGAGCATCTTTCACTTAACAAGGAAAGACCAAATAATTCTGCATTTTGTCTTTATTGGAATATTTTCCATATTTTACACCATATAACTTTCCCACCTTTATACATGTTTTTTGGGTTTTTTTTGTGTTGTTTTTTTTTTTAATTTTCAGAAAGATTGGCTTCAGGTTACTAATCTAGAGTTTATTCTTTATCACTGAATTTAAGACTTCTGCTTTCTCACCAAAATCAACTGTGCTGGACTACACTTAACAGCATTGATCTGTATATGTATTATGGAACAAAGTTAGAAGTTTACTCTCTTGTTCAGAGATATGCTGTGCACATAGCTCACTACCCTTCACCATTATCTTGAGAACAGTTTTGGCAGCTAGTAATTTGGAAGGTGTAATTGTCCTAACAGCCATGAAATGACAAATTGTAGGCTACTGGCTATGACAAGTTCATCTGATTTTTTTCAACCATGCCTATGTATTCCACATGTGATTTAAATAGCTCAAACTAGAAAAGTCAGGAAAATATATATTTGAAAACTAGTCAGCTTTATCCCAGTACTTCTGCCTTTGTCACTTAGTTGTCCACACCTGCTCAATTTTCTAGAGTTGGTCTGGTATGTAAGCAACAATTAATGATTTTTTGAAAGTCAGTTTCTTGACAAAACACATACTGATCATAATAATAGTCATGTTTTTCTCTATCACTGGACAAAGTTTCATATGACGTACTACTCCCCAAATAACCCTAGTGAAGTCTCCAAAGTATAGTTTCTTGCACTTTTCCTGGTAAAATGATCTTTTTTCCATGAAATAATTTTTCTTTGCAAAATGTAATTCTTCTTCTCTTGAAAAAGAAAGTCTGGTGACTGCTGGGTATGCTTCTAGAGCAGCTTGATCATTTTCTGACACCGTAAAAGGAACTGGAGCTTTGGATTTTCAGTACCAGCCTGTCTGAGATGTAGTAATGAATCAGACATTGGTTTAAGGTTTGCAGAGCCTTTCCTAAGTTTCAGCTTCTTCAAACAGCTGAAATGTTCCTGCTTTAGTTACGCTGTGAGGGTGTCTAGACGGAGTATCAGCAATCCCAGCACCTTGCTGTGCACATGCTCTGCCTGCAGATTGTACTACATCAGGCACAGAAGTGGTCTTTGATATCTCACCAGCACACCATCTATGTCTTTGCTATTTGTCAAGGATAAGAGTCCTTTGCATTGTGTATAAAGTTGCAGCAATCTAATATGCACAAGTATTTTTTACAGGTTTTTCCTTAGCCACTGGCAGCAAGTCATTCCTTCTGAATATGAGCATGCAAAGTCACAGCATCAGTTAATGTGTCAGCAGCATATGCAACTACATTGGAGAACCATCAATCCTGCACCTGCATTCTGCAACGTAAATATAGTGCATGATTTATTATGTCTGATTCCAAATTCTTTCTCCCTCACTTCTGAGCCACTATGCCTGACTCTGCATGTCTAGCTTTTTAATTCTAAATTTCTAATAGTCATGCTTCATTCTAAAGGTTGATCAGAGAATTTCAGTATTTAGGGCAAGAATGTAAGGTTCAGTACTGTATGGTAAATCTACACTTTATCACAGTCTTAGCCTATGTTTACTATCACCAGTCAGAGCAGCTTCTAAAAGGATGCAAAACCCAAAACCCTGCAATCTGTTCATGTTAAGCACTAGCAACTTAAGAAAAAAAAAATCTTAAATAGTGGTTTGTTTATTTTTTGGTCAGGGGTTCACTCGTGACCATAAACCAAGAATACCTTGATAATAACCTAGTACGTAACTCAACCCATGTTGATTTAGGAAATTCCTTTCCTCAGCAGCCCTTCACAAAAGAAATACATTTACTTTAGTTACCAAACACTAATTCACTGCTAAATTCAGAAGTATTTAGTATTTTCTGACTGCCTACAAGCAACAAAGAACACCACACCTGGGGAACGTGTTAATATTCAGCTACCATACTTAAAATATATTTTTTTTTAAGACCTGAGTTTTAGAAGTTGAACATATATATGTGGACTTCTGCATTACAGTTCTAATCATATTATGATGAAAATACATGGTGTCTTAGAAGAAGTATTGGTCTTTCCCTCTTTTCTCCTGACTCTGCCTGAATTTAATACCTGACAAGTGATTGAATGCAAATAACAGTTTGTATTAAAAATAATGCATTTTACTGTGTACTCTTTTATCTTTTTGATGGAAAACAAGTTAATATAATTGTGTAATTCAAAGCTTTCTTTCTAGCACAAAGAGTAATTAAAGTACCAGTTACTCAACAGACTTTTTCATTGGAATGATACTATTCTAGAGGCAGTTATTATTTTGTATTGAATACTTACAGAGATTGAACACCTTTCCTACTAGAAAAGCATACCAAAATATCACCATCCAGTAAGAAAAGCAAGGAGTACTTGTTGTTGCTTTTTTGTGACGTGGATCCTGGTATCCATTTATCTCTGATGTGTCTAATTTTGATTCTGCTCTGGGCTGATGACATAAACCAAGCACAGATCCTCTCACAACAGAAAGATTGGTGAGGAAAACTCTGCAAGTCACTTAGGATGGTATTCATCTCACTTAACTTCAGACATCTACATCCGAGTTAATCACTGCATACTCCCTTTATAGTCAATGGAGAGAAATAAGCAGTTTTAGGATGCAATTCATTTGCCCTATTCCAAATAGCTACTTTAGGATAGAATCAATCACCCTTGCAGGCTGTCTTCTTTTCACCATTGACTATAAAGGGAGTCCACAATGACTAGATCAGATGTAAATGTCTGCCTTGTAGACATTTATGTTTTATGAGGTAAATCTTGCCGTAAGATATAATGGGAGAACTGGTTACACACCTGTGGCACACAAACTGAGGTAGAACAGCCCTGTACATCTGTGGGAATACTAAGTTTGGCTCTACTTTCATTCTAGCTTTCTCAGTCTACTCTTCTGGAAACAGAAGGTGAAGTTCTGACTCAATGTGAGTGTCTGTAGTAAGTTATTGTGCTGACTACACATGAGGAAATGTCATATACACATTTTAATTCTGTTGCACATAGATTTACACACACAACTTCTCAGGCGGGAACCCCAGATGACAATCAAGAGGGGCTTTGCTAACCATGCCCCTCCTCATCCAAAATCAGCACCTGGTCAATACTGGCACAGCACGGAAGGTGTCTCAACTGCTGGGATGCTGTGCCTGGCCATTCTGGTAGAGGAACAGAGATGGAAGAGCATTCAGTTCAATGGGAACCTGAAGACTGCTGTTTCCCCCACTTTGTCAGTTGTCTGCTGACCGGGCACTTGGAAACTGCTAGAACTTGAAGGCGACTGTGCTGATAAGGCTATAAAAGCGGATCGAAGCTAATAGATTGTTCCTCTTGTTTTGAAATACTATCATATGCATTCATGGCTCTGATTTTGCATAAAAAGATGAAGGAGCTGTGTTTCTTAATTAACTAGAGAAAAAAAAAAGAAGAATTAGCCAATATCATTTGCATGAACAACATTCTCTACGTAACCATTTCAGTTACAATCCATTAATTATTGGGTGAGAGAGTCATAGATTACTGTCACCCTTTGCATACAAACAAAGAATTTAATGTTCCTCAATCAAAAGCTTGGTCTTATGCCATACAGCATTGGGATTTAGATCAGAAAAGTGAAGGGAGAAAGGGACTTCTAAATTTCAAGGTGCATGTACACTTGTTAACAAAGGTTATCCTCAAGCATCCCATATGCCACTAGACCAGTATAATACTTGAGCGACAGGAAAATCCAAAAGGCAACTCAAATCCTGGGTGGGCTGAATGGGTACCTTCTGAAGGTGTCCATGAGTGCAGCTATACCTGCCAAGATATACCATGGTACCCTCTGCCATCCTGCCCTGTTGTCTGTCCAGATCAGGCACTCATGGAATAGTGTGGTATTATCATAGCTCCTATTTCTGGTATAAGTTTGTGCTTTCTCTCCATGAAACCTGTACATGACTGCATGTACAGTTTACAAAGGAAAAACCAGCATATGCCTACAGCACAAGAAGGTCTCACACCTGAGTTTTTTAATGCAGATATAGCTTATTCTTTTCCTACTCACCCATTACAAAGTCTACAGCTTCCAGTTTCATGAAATAAATGTCCCAATTAAGTGAGATGAATCCAAACTTTGTAGGTTGCAACTGCGGTGTACAGGTGGTGACTTTGGTTTCAAATGCTTCTGATGGGGGCCAGACGCCCATCTTTTCTGTTTGTAAGAAAAGAACACTAAGCTTTGAACCTGGCAACATGAGTCAGAAAAGTTACACGAGTTCGTCGCACCATTCAGAGTGGAGTAAGTGTCAGCAACGGTCAGATCGTAGGAGGAGTTGCTATCTCACAGCCTCCAAGACACTAACATGTTTTGATCAGGAAGAATCTCAAACTGCTTTTTGAAGAAGATGACCAACAGTACTGATTTCAGAATGGTATTCTGTGTTTCACTGGCACAAAAATTTATGTCAACAATTTACCATGCTATTTTTGGTCTTTCCCTGCAAGCACTGGTATTAAAAATGCCACTTTCTGAGTGGCATAATTATGTTTTGAGTCCATTTTTCTGTTACTATCTCTGTCTGCATAGAGCTTTTGAAAAATATCTCCTTCATCCTCCTATTGGCCACAAAAATGTCCTTCTTTTGAAAATGTGAAACCTGGGCAGTGACCTACACAGGAGCTTAGCAGCTTTTGAGGGAGGGTGTAGAGTTTTCCATAATATTCAGAATGGAAGAATTACAAATAATCTAGATAATTTGAATTAATAGCTGGTTTCCACTTTTTGTGGAGCAGAGAGTAAGGAAGTGTTAGAGTCTATTTTATAAATAATCCACTTTTTTCACAGAAGGATTTAATGGTAGGCTGGGAAAGCTTCACATACCAGTGTTCTAAGGCTGCATAATTACAGACTTACCCAAGGGACCAGAATAGCTCCACTTTAGCCCAAGAAAGGAGTAATAAATACATATATATATATTTTAATTTTTAAAGCCTCGGAGACCTATGTGGATTCATAGGTAAATCTATTTTATCCTGCACCATGAAAATAAATATTACTTATATTATTATGTTTTCATTAAGGCACACAATTAAGTTAGACACAGAAATGGGCCAGATTCTTGATCTCACTCTTTGTGGTGCTTTAGTAGCATAAATGGGCTATAAAGTCAATTTAACAAAGCAGATGAAGATTCTCTTGAGGAGACAGAATATGAAATGGAAATACGCCATTTCTTTTGCAATACTGATTGGATTAGAGAGGCATGGTTCAGAATGCTGCTGTATTACAGTGAGCCCTTTGAACATAACGACCCTTTGGAATTAGACGCACAAAATTAGATCTGGAATCAGCCCCAGGACTGCTATACAATAACAAGTCCTTTATGTTTTACCACCTGTGTCCAGTGTATATGGGCCCAACTGAGAAGCTGAACCAATGTATTTAGCTTATTTACATCACAGTCTAATGAAAAAGCCAACAGTCACCATGATACACTAATGAGACACTCCTTCATTATGTCTGAACTGTATGTGGACATCCAGTTTGGCTACACATCTCCCAGTAACATACAGATAAAATACTCATTTGGGAGATACATGTTTTTCCATTGCCCGATTATTTGCTCATTGCCTTTATTCCTTCACCAAGGCAGACTTTACTGGTCTGAGTTACTATGAAGTGTAATATATTCTGCATCTGACTCAATCAGGCTTTTGATCTTTGCCTGACTGCAAGTATACAAGATGTGGGCAATTACAAGGGTTCATAGAAATTTGCATTTGGGGAAAGCAATGCAGATTGTAACTGTTTCTAATGTTTTCCGCAGCTTATGTGACAAGCCCCTCAGGAAACAGTGTTTTGGATGCTAACTCTCTTGTTACCATATTAATTGCCTTTGTCATGACAGTTTTGGCATCTGAAAATGGCTGGGAACATGCTGTGCTCCTCAAGAGACCAATCAAGGGCAGGGGAAATTGGTTTATTGGTTCCCAAAGCAGCCTGCGCTAAAGGTGCCGCTATTCAAGCATAGTTTTGAGTCTCCTAGCTTGAATGAGGAGCCAAAGACACTTCGGGCTAAGGAAAACAGAGCTTTCATTTAGAATGGTGAAGGGGAAACTGAGAAGTTTATTTCTCTGCCAGCATGTCTTCTGCAGTTAGCTTTTGTGTGCAAATCTGTGCGTCACAGTACAGAGGGTGGGTCCTGGAATCAAGGTTGCCAGAATGCAGTGAGGTCCCAGGCTTCCCAGGAGGGATCCTGAGCATCTCTGGTTTTAAGTGAACTTCAGCTAAGCTTGCTGAAGTATATGCTTTCAATCAAATTTTTCCCTGTGATCAAAGAATAAGTTGTCACAAGGACAGGCTGCAAACTGGAAGAAAGGGATCATGGGATAAATATCAGGGGATAAATAATTATGAATGTTATTTTAAGTGATGCTGGATTTATAATGTAAGAACAAGGAGATGTTAATTTCTGGTTAATTTTTCTTTCTTTGAGAAGAGTGGCAAGCAGCTGTTATGCTGTAGGTGATAGACTGTGGGTGGTAAAGGGATGGGTCAGGATGGCAGGTGGTGGGGCAACGAGGAGAGACTGGAAGAAAAAGAACATAAGGAGAGGAAGATCACATGCACATTAAAAAGCCAAAGGAGTTGCCACAAGAAGAAGAAAGGAAAAAAAAGCACCTGATTCCATTACTTACTTCAGTTTATGCCCGGAAAACTCAGATTCAGTAAAAATTCAGTGATGCAGCAGAATTACGTCTATAATGTTAAATAAGGGAAGAGAATCCTTTTCAGCATGAACTGCAGAAGATATAGAGAACATGTGCAACCTGACCCTATTATCTTTCCTGTGTCTCAAACAGACAGGGAAGACATATTTTGAGTTTTTACTGACATATGCAAAATTGGTTTTTTGACACTTAGTGAAACTAGTGAAATGTTAATGCTGTAGGGCCAGAACAGTAAGCTTACTACAGACAGTTTCAGTGAAGAAGGGGGGTGGGGGTGGGGGGGAAGAGAGACTAAAAAACCAGCAGAAAAGGCAAGCTTGATCATTAGCTTGGTGTAGGCAGAAAGTAAGGGAAAAAACAGAAAGAAGTCTTTTTCTTTGATTTTTTTGTTTGTTTCTTCCTGTTAAATAATCACAAACCATTCTTGGTCCTTAGGCCTAGCTGGTCAAAACAAGTAGGTGGAAAAACAGTATAGGAAGGCTGTGTCCCTGTCCTCTCACATTGCACTAGCCACCACAGCAGGCTCTGTTATGAGAGTCTGCTGCACTGAGCATCCCCTGTAAGACAGTGGCTCGCTTATCTCCCGTGCACTACCCATTCACGTTAAAACTCATGTATCCTTATATACGCACACCGGAGGTCACAGAATACATCTTTTATGTCCTGAAGCCCTTAGCAGAAGCCGTAAGTGCTTCTATAATGTGGACATGTCTCAGAATAGCACAGAAATCTGCAGAAACACGATAGGGAACACTGTGCCTCTGGAAAGATAATGCAATATTTTAGTAACCAACAAAATAGTAACTTTTACAACAGAACTTAGCCCTAGCAAGCAATCGAAAGGGATGAAGCAAGGAATTATGCAAGACACTTCCTGTTCCCTTCTTCCCCTTATTTAAGTGATGTATTTTTGCAGCAAAACAGAAGCTGTGAGTCAGGGAGAGGCAGCAGGATCAGTAGGATTTAAGTGAGAGCATCAGTACGTCATGACAGATTTTGAATGGCGTTACATCTATTATTCATTACTTACTCACATCCAAGTCTATAGTTAAGGGAAGTGATTTGACAGGCAAGACATGTACGTAAATTGCCCATCAGATGCTATAATCTACTACTGAGGGAACATTTCAAAAGGCCCAAAATACAACAGAAAACATAATACACGCTGCATGTTAAGTACATAATTGTCCGAAATGCATGCTCTGAACTTTACAGCCCTTTTCATTTGCAAAATTTCAAGAATTCTTGGGAACTGACAGAACATTATATGGATTTTGAAAACAGACAATACTTCTTGAGGGAGTATCCCAGCAGCGGAGAAACTTCTGGCAGCAATGTTCAAGGATTTGTCAGGAGAACAGTTAAATAGGTATAAACCTAGCTCTAACTACTTGTAGATTACAATGTAATATGCTACCAAGACACCAGTGTTTCTGCAGTAATTTTTGTTCAAGGGGATTTCAAATTGCATCTTTCCTAGGAAGTTACACTGATGAATTTAGTTGCATTTTGTAACATTACTAGCAGTACGCATTTTCCTCCTTTTTTTCCCAGCTGAAAAATAAATTAAACAAGATTTTTTGCCTTGAAAAAACATTCTAGGATAAATATAAAATATCTGATGCCCTTGTTGTTTGCGACAGCACAGAAGAAAATAGTTTCTTACAGCTATAAAGAAACTATTAGGAGAAACAGTTCTTTGTCATCTATGACTTGGCCTCTACTACAGCTCAGTAAATATATAGCTTGGTTCTTCCTCTACCAAAGAGATCAAAAACGGCTTCCAATTTTTCCACCTGTATTTCTTTTTTTGCCTGTCACAGAGAGCATTGCTCAGATGGTACTAAGTCTTCTTCAATTGCTACCCAACCTATGGGAATTTGTACATAATATAAGACAATGGTAAAAAGTACAGAGAACAAGATATTTATTTTTCTTTCCTGATGGGGCACAACCACCTGCCTCCCTGCATTATTTAGGCCCATAGAACAATAATATCAAGGACAGTGATCTGACTTGCCCCCAACTACAGTTTTCATGGACTCCCAGTTAGTGAGTTTCTAGCTTATGTTCTCTCAGCATCACTATGACACAAATAATAATAATGAGAAAACTAATGGTCATTATCATCATCATCATCATAGAGAGGAGGAACTGTGGCATCTTTTGATTTCTCTTTTCCATTTAACTAAATGATTTCCTTGTTAGCATGACAAAAAAGGAGAAGAAATATTCTTTGTTATATTTAACCAGGAGATCTTACTCAATATTTAGTAGTACAGTACATGATGTACCTTGTATGACAGAACTGAACGCATTAATCCATATCCAGACTTCAGAAGGAAGGATAACCAGTCTATGAAAGGATTTATGCTGTGTTGGACTTCATAAGAAGTAAAGAAATTAGCTTATGCATGTGAATCAGTGCCCAGTGTATCACTTCGTATAGCTCACCACAGAACTATGCATTCAAGGTATACTAATGAAACTTGTACAAGGATTTGTTAGGTAAAATGAATTTGGCCCAGGGATCGGTAAAGGCAGGAGAAACATTTTTTTTTTGCATCTCTTTGCAAACACTCTATGAGTCACATTTCACAACAAGGATATTAACTGGACTCTGCCTGATTTCCCTCCCTTTCAGGTATCCTAATAAGTGATTCTAAGTGAATAATGGGCATATTTTGACCTTAAATAGTTTTACAAATTTGGGGAATATCAAATATTAAATATCATTTAATTAAGCCAAACACAAAAATATTAAAAGCAGATTACAAAGAAAATAAGTATTTCAGGCTTAAATAAGTATTTTATTCCCTTAAGATCCACTTTTTTATCCCATTCATGACCTTGTATATAGTTATTTCAATAACTGAATGAAAATTCAAAAAAGAACAAAATTTAGAAACAATCAATCAACATTTTGCGTTTAAAACATTTATTAAAAAACATGCGGAGAAAAAAAACACACCAGACAAATGAAAATAAAGAAAAATTATTTTGAAAATCACTATTCTGTATTTTTTCAGAGAAAAACACTCTGTCCAAAAAAATTCATTCAACTTTCCAACTTAGAACCACAGACTCCAAGACAAAGACAAGGTGCTGTCACTGGCTATGTTAGCTCAGATCCTCCTAAATATGATTATTGATGGTATCTAAACAACCATGTTTCTAAATTTATTTTACTACTATTAAATCTTTGCATGGAGCTGTTTTAATGCTTGCTAATCTTTTACACAGGCTTGAAAATTAACCTTAAGGAAAACCAATAAAAAATCCACAAACAAAACCATTTTATACAACCTGTAAATTCCACATTGTTTCCATGATTTAGAGTGTCTTTAGGATATAGGGCTTTTTCAGAGCTGAAACTTTTGTTTAAAAATGGGATACAAGAGGCTGTGGCTTTTTTGTTAAGGAAGTGTCTTGCCAAATATATGTTAATTCAATGTTGATTTTATGAGTCACTAACCAGAAGAGCTGACAACAGTTAGTCTTAAGGAGAATCACACTGAGGCAGCACCTATGAGTCCCAGGCAAAGGTCAAACACAAATTCAAACACGCACAATTCAAACACAAAACAAAAGCTGTGCCGTGCCCTATTCACCCAATTTAGCAGAATATCTCTATAAAAAATAAATTTTCTGCTGTTCCACTGTATATTGTTTTTATACAAATATCTAGCAGCAAACATCTTGAAAAGTGGCTTTTCCACAGTGTTTACCTGAAAAGGAAGAATTTATGTAATAGTTTAACAAATGCAAACAACTATTTTTTTTTCAGATTTGCATCTAAGGTTTTAAGCTGAACGAGGCACTAACCACAGCTACCCTGATTTTTCACAGCAAACACAAGACATTCTCAAAATACTGCTGTAATATGAATACTAAAAATTAAGCACCTTTACATCACCAGAGACACAAACCCCTTCATTTAAATAGTGTCAGTCACACATGAATCAGGATTCATTCCACAGAAATTGGTGGTGTGAAGTCATCTTAAGCAGCCTAGAAAAGGCATCCAAGGAAAAGACCCACTGCACCTAACGTTACCTTCTCTGAAGCTGGGTGAGCAGCACCATATGTAGTGGAGGAAATAAGCAGACACTCCCAGAGGAGATTTTGTGCCATCCTCAAATAGCTGTCCAAGGCTTGTAGGATGAATCACTCTCTTTTGCTCACTCTTTCTCAGCTGTAGACTACAGCTTTAATGACTAGCTTAGACTTGATGACTAACTTTTAGGCAGTCAAAGTTAGGTGAGATGAATCCTGCCTTGACTGTGAAGAGAAAGAAGATTTTTCTAGGGGTTTCATAAAGAAATTGAGGGACAAAGAGAGAGAGCAGTCTACGGGAATGAAAAATATGTTAGAAATGCAATGTTTTTAAACTCAAGACTGGTCAAAAGTAAAAAGCCAGAATTATCTAGAGCATCTCACTAAAGACAGGAAAGTTTCCTGGCATTTGCTAGGTTTTGTAAGTGTTAGTGAAATTGCCTGAAGAAATTTCTCATACATTGTATAATCTGCCACAGAATCCAGAATGAACAATATTTGGCAAAATCTGCCACAGACTTTCAGTAGCCCCAGCTCAGGCTGTTTCTGAAACAGTACAAAGAAAATAAGGAAAAATATTCTTTCTGATATGAACTTTTGGGGGGAATAATGCCTTATATCTTATATTTAGAAAGTATATGTAAAAATTACACCCCACCCTCCCCTGCTCCCTAAAATCAGACCAGTGCTGTTTTGCACTTGCAATGCACGATTTTAAGCATCTATACAAAGGGTAAATCAGGCACTACCTATGTGCTGCTTTCCAATCAGACTGGAGGAGGTCAGAGACATTAAAAGCCACAGTAGAAGCAGTCTTAGCTATACCATCCATTTTATTTGTCTGTTGAAGAAAACAATGTGCTGTATCCAAGAGCACTTTGTCCTGAAGTGACTAATGCTGTGTATTTGGAGGACAGCATGTTAGGCATAAAGAATCAGGATCCTCAGCAAGAAGCACAGCAAGAAATCAGAGAAGTATATTCTAACCATAGAGAAGAGACAGGAGAGATTAATAGGATACAAGAGCTGAATTCTTCACTTTTGCCTTAGGAAATGAGATAGGTACGTAACAGGTATGCGCTCTGCTAATGGCTTACTCTATTTACAGAAGAAATATTATGGATTGGGGTACTATTTGGGGTCCTGAAATGCCCACTCTTCAGATTTATATGATATGGTAAAAAAACCCCAGGGATTTAGGTAAATATCCCTAGATTCTGCTGTTCATCTTTTCTGTGTTCCACTGTTTTTTTGATTTGCTGCTGTATTTTACCTGGAGATCCCAATTGTTGCCTCACAGCAGCAGCAGCAGTTATCTCAAAGGAAAAGAATTCGTAGAAGTAGACAATCACAGAACAAGAGAAATGAGGGTTGGCACAGACCTCTGGAGGTCATCTAGTCCAACCTCCCCTTCACAGAAGGACTGTCGCTATAATAGAGCAGGTCAGTGCTTGGCTAGACCGGCCAAGTCTTGCACAACCCCAAGGATGGCGATAGCACAGTTTCACTGGGTAATCTTTCCCTGTGCTCCCCAGCCCTCTTAGGATGACGCTTTTCCAAACATTCAGTCTGAACCTCCCAAGCCACAACTTATGTCTGTGATCCCTTGTTTTACCATCCTCATAATGCACCCTACACCCTGTTCTTCCTTCCATCACTCCAGCATGAACTATCTTTTACAAGGGCTCCATGTAAACTTTTTGTTTTCTATCTTTTGTAGGACTCAGTAATCCTATCACTTGTGCAACTGCTGTTGGCTTAAATAGAGACATCAGAATACTCCTGAATTATTTAGGAGATACATCACTGGAAAACTAATTTTTACAGTTCAAAGTTGTTAATTCATGAGAAGCTCAGTGATGATTTTATGATCTAATGGTTTGGGGGATAGGTGCCATGCCTGCATAACAGCAGACAAACTTCTAGATTTCTTCATGCAACCTTATAGGTGAAAGTGTACACAAAATTCTTCTTCTGTTGTGCCTTTAAAATATACTGCTGGCTCCCTTCATCACAAGCATGGCTTTGCCCTGTGGGGTTTTGTTTTATTGCTCATTTGTTTCTTTCTCAGTCTCCTCATTTGTTTTCCTGGCTGTAGATCTTATCCTACTCATTTGTCTAAGTAAAATTGTCCTTGACTGTTTCTCTTTCCTCACCCCCCACCTACTCCAATGAATTCCACTTACCGTTGTCTCTTTCCCTCTGGTCACTTTGTACCATGGCATCTGTGCAATATTGCAGTACTCATTAATAACTTCCCTGAGTACTTTAACAATGGAGGAAGGTAGTTAAAGAGTCTTTGAGGAGCAGTTTAGAAAAATACCTGTCCACATTTTGATAAAATAATGCACAGATTTTTCTTGACTCAGGTAATAAGCAATAGTTAATAAAAATTAGATGGAAGCAAGTGTCAGTTGTCACAAGTTACTTTGAAATGTGTTTTTCTTTATATTGTAGTGAATTCTAGCATGCCTCTTATAAATACTGTTCAATGTGTTTGCTCACCTGAAAACTTAACAGTCCATGCAGCTATCACCACTGCATCTTGATAAGATTAGGTGCTAATTGTAATCCCTAAATCAGAAACAAAACCGTGTTCAGCTATACAAATAAACCTTTTGGAGGCAAAAATGACACAGATATTGTATTATATTGCTGTCACTTTAGTTAAATACTTTTTCATCTCCAAGATTTGTTATACACTGTCCAGAAGTTAAATGAGCCCACAGATGATCTCCTGAGAGATCTGCTAAAGTGGATTTCCACAGCAGGTCCACTAAGTCAGACGCAAGGCTAATGCCCAGTCCTGACAATAGATCCAGTAAAAACCTGTGTGTCAGGAATCAGTGAGTTCACATGTTCCCAGCTAATGGTATCAGAAGTCTTCAATTATACTATCATAGACAAAGAGGCAGGCTTTGCCATTGATGAAGGTTAAACTTGGAAACCTCCTGATCTTTTTGTTACATTTGAACTCATGCATAAGGGAGTATGGCACTCTGAAACCTGAGTGTGTAACCTGGCTGGTTTTCAGGTAACCTCGTCTCAGGTTTTGAATCACATTTTTTTTTCCTTTTCCCCTTCCTTCCTCCCTTCCAGCATTACACTTGGAGTTTCACATGTGGGAAACACAGGCAAATGGGTGCATTGCCACCAGCTCCCTGACTCAGGCAGTCAGAGGACCAGAAACAACAGACGTACAGCAGTGGAAACTTGTCTAGATGGTGCCTTTGAGTCACCCCTGCAGAAGTCAAGCTACAAGCAGCCTCTTGTCTCAGGGTGGAGTTTTTGTATACTCATAACAGACTGATGTCACTAGCACTGATGTCCTATGGTCTCAGTATAAGGCATTCAAGAACCCAGTAAACAAATAATTGTTTCCTTAAAACCAGAGCATTTCAGAGGAAAAAAATCTTCATAACAGTCTATAATCTGTCTATCTTTTCCTATGGCTTATTATTTTCTGTCATCTAGGGGTAGACCCCTATTACTTTGAGACTTATGTCCTTGTCTCTGACTATTTTCTTTCCATGAAAAGCTCAGCAATATACATGGTTCTCTCTTTCTCTCTCTTTCTCAAGAGTCTTTTCAACCCTTTGCAACATTGAACTAAACCAATATACTGGGTTACTTTATGCACTTACATATTGTTGATCCTGGCCAGGTAGCATTCAGGTCCTACTGTTAGGTTTCCATCATGAAGTGAAACAGATACTAGTCTGGTGCTTTTTTTGGTGCCATCCAGTTTACCTCCATGGAATGGGCATAAAGTCTAATTTTCCTAAATGAAGTAGAAGCAAACAGGAACTGACAGTTTCCTTTCTCACAATTTCTGACATGGCCAGGATTCCTCTCTCTGAGGAACATGCTGCCTGCTGGCTTTCCACATCTATTTCTACCTCAGACACAAACAGATTCGATCAGTGCCTGTATCTATGAATTTGCAGGGAAAGCTTTTGGATTCTCAGGCCCTTCTTTATAGCTCATTACATTGGGTCATGGCTATATTGTTTCAACTATATTACTCCAAAAAGAAATGTAAGTACTTCTTGCATTTAGAGCTTGTCTACACATGGAAATATTGAGAAATAATTACGCAGTAATAGCTCAGAAATGCATGACTAGCTTATAAATGTGTTCTTATTTCAGACCTAAGGAAGTGTTACATGATAAATAACGAAAAGGTACTCTTTAAAGTGAGTTGCCAGTGAGCTGTTGTAGAACACCTATGCCAGTATAGATTAGCATTTTCTGATGGTTTCTAGATTATGCACATAGAGCTGGACATATCCCACATTACTTCACATGCTAATTGTGTTATTTTTTGATACAACTAATGGAACAAGGCAGATGATACCTTCAAGAAATTATTCAAATTTTAGAGAACAAGGTTCTTTTCAGATTTGCAGAAAAGGGCCTGGGGGTCTTGCTGGACACCAAGTTGAACATGAGCCAAAAATGTGCCCACGCAACAAAGACTGATGGCATCCTGGGTTGCATTAAAAGGAGTGTTGCTAGAAGGTTGAGGGAGATGATCTTTCCCCTTTATTCAGCACTGGTGAGGCCCTCCCCTGAAGTCCTGTGTCCAGCTCTGTGTTCCCCAGTAAAAGAGACATGGACATACTGGAAAGAGTCCAGGAAAGGGTCACAAATATGATTAAGGGACTGGAGCATCTGTCCTATGAGGAAAGGCTGAGAGAGCTGGGACTGCTTAGCCTGGAGAAGAGAAGGCTCAGGGGGATCTTTCTAATGTATATAAATACCTGAAGGAAGGGTGCAAAGACAGAGCCAGGCTTTTTTCAGTAGTGCTCAGTGACAGGACCAGAGGCAATGGGCACAGACTGAAACACAGAAGGAGCTATCTGAACATCAGGAAACGTTTTTTTCTTCCTCCTTGGAGATATTCAAAAGTTGCCTGGACATGGTCCTAGGCAGCCTGCTGTAGGAGGCACTGCTTGAGCAGAGGGGTTAGACGAAATGACCTCCAGAGATCCCTTCCAACCTCAACTATTCTCTCATCCTGTGATTCTGTTCCTAAAAGTTACACACCTCAGTTAACAATGAAGAATATGAGCTCCAATTTGAAAATAATAAGACCTTTGTAAATGTGACTCTTTGGCTTGCAAAATTTTCTTTATAATACATATTTAAAATATTATATATACATATGTGTGTGTTATATCTATCTATATCTATCTATATCTTAATCTATATCCATATCTGCATATATCAGAAATAACAGAAAAGCAAAAATTATTTAAAAGGTATGTAAAAGTGTATTATATGTAACAAATATTGTCCAAAATACAAAAATCTCCATACATCCGCTGTCTGGCAAACAAAAACCAAAATACATTTACAGATCAAAATACAACCACCATCACTCAAACAACAGGAAAATGTGACTACACATCTGAAATATTCTGATGTAGAGGTAGGAGAGAATACATTTTATATTTTGTTTAAAGACACAGCAATGATTATAGATCAAAGTAATTCTATATTGCATTTAGATTGTGAAGGGACTGTACCTTTATGTATATATATGAGCACTCAACATGCTTACCACAATTAAATTATAGCCCTGATATGGAACTACAATAGCAACAGTAAATAATTAAAATGGTAATAATTTGTGCTTTGAGCAAAAGCAGAGTACCTTGTCATTAAAAAGATATGATTTGTAAATGGTGGAAATTCAATAGGAGTAGGAGCCCATGAAGATGATTCCCAGGTCTTAGCTACACCATACTAACTATCCTAAAGCCCAACAGTAACAGTTTATAGTCAATCTCCTATTTTACAGGCAGCTAGATAAAAAATGAAAGCAGCCATTAAAAAATAGAGTAATCTGTGATGTGACTTTATCAAATATTTCAATCCAAGTGCTTTATTTAATAAGAGCAATTTGTTCATAAAAGAATTTTGTCCCTTTGTCCTAAAATGTTACTTCTAGAAATAAATCCATGTGTAAAAATAATTCTGTCAGGAAAACAGAAGAAAAACATATCTCAAAACTGCAATTACAGAAAATGATTTACAGCCATTTTACAGGTTTAAAGATAACTGTCTGTCTTTCTCTCTTTTTCCTTTTAAAATCCCTAACCCAGAGGAACTGAACCAAGATCAGCTCAGAAGGACTAAGTGTTCCCTAAGAACCTTTAGATATATCTGATGCAGCCACTTTCCAAATTCCAGCACAAATCTAAAACAATTTAGTCAGCACAGGATAAATGCTTTTGGTGATAAGCTTTCATGAGGAAATATCTAGAGAGAATGAAATTAACTTTTTTATTGGGTCTTTGGATTAATTATCCAGTGAACACCTATTGACTGAAGGTTGAGCTTTTTTTTTTTTCTTCTCCCTTCCCCATTTCAGTGAATACTTTCCCTCATTCGGTTCTTCTTCAGTTATTCATTGTGAATGTTGATGAAGCATCCCCTAGGGCCTCAGTTCCTCCTACCTGAATTCAAGAGCTTTGCTGAGATGCTGTTTAGGAAACTGTCAGTCTAACTTTCTTTATAATCAATGGTGAGAGAAAAATGTCTCAAAAGGGGTTTTCAGTCTACATCATCACTCGGAGATGCCTCCCTATCTGTTATGTAGGGAACTTGAATCGGCTGCAATCCTATATAGACATCTTATGTAAGAGCATAAAGCTAGGTTGGATGTATTCAGACCTAAGTTCCTGAAGTCTTTCTCCCATTTTTTTTTCCTTAAACATTTACCTAATTTTTCTTTGTTATTTTCTTACCTGAAGAAAATCAAAGTTCTGATCGTATGTTCATTCATTTACTTTCTTACAGCCATACAGATTACGGTATTCCAGCTCTCCACGTTGATAGAATTTACGCTTAATCAATATTTATGTAATACAAACCATGCCTACTTCAGTACATTATTGCCAGTGACTAAATATTAACCTGGCCAACACTCTCAGCCAGTTAAGTTGCAATACATATTAAAGTTCTTAAGAAAGTGTTATAGGATTAATGATCTTGGACTGAAATCTAGACACCAATTGTCTTATAATAACACCATCCTGCATTACAGACTGAATACAAAGAGTAGTAAAAGTAAGGAAAGGTGGTGAAGTACTGTAAGTTTAAAATTAATTAAGTAGGCATTGAGAAAAAACAACTAGAGTACATATAGCAGTGCAGTACAGTACAGAGCATTACACTGAAACTACAGGTAATTTTAGAAAGAAAATGTAAGAATATTAATTGCAGTCATCGTGTGCTTTGGACTAAAAAAATATTAAAATGACTAATAAAGATTTTTCTTTATTTTGAAGTTTCTGCATTAGACCATTAATTTCTAAAAAATAAGCCTCTAGTAAAAATCAGAAGTTAAATCAATAAATAAAACCATAGAGTGTTTGAGAATTGGGAACAATTTTCAGTTGTTGATCTTAGAAGTCCTATGTGGAATTAAATTGTATGTATATCTTTTTTTGTTATTGTTGTTTTTTATGCTGCCTGTCACCATTGTATCAGATTTCTTTCCATGTAAAATCAACATCAATAAAAAAATGATAATGAACTTCAAAGGTTAATAAGGAGGAAAAAACTGAACAAAATTTTGCCTAGCTTTGGCAGTTTTTTGTTTGGGGCAAAGGTTTGTCACAAGCTTATTTTCTTTACTTTTAGTGGTATTTCAGTGTGTCAGTAATGCAAACATCATTCTTCTATCCATGCTGTCCTGCAATGTGCTGGAAAGACTTTTTAAAGACAAAAATAATCTGAGTTCATAAAAGACAATGTCTAGGTGCATAAAATGATGTTGGAGAGAAACAGAAGACCAACAAGTTATCCTTCAAGTTGAATGCACTGCATCAGCTATGTAAGTTATACCTGCTATATAAAGTAAGCAGTAAGTAACCCCCCCCCCCCCCACAGACATATTCTTTTTTCTTTTTTTTTTTTTTTTTTAACAGATATGTTAGGTCAAGAACGAAGCATGACATTGACATGAGAATAGGGATACATTCAGGATCGGTTCTGTGTGGAGTGCTGGGCCTGCGAAAGTGGCAGTTTGATGTCTGGTCGTGGGATGTGGATATCGCAAACAAACTCGAGTCAGGAGGAATTCCTGGGTAAGGCAACATGTATGTCCCACAGTCAGAAAACATTGTACTTGTTCATTTATCTTTTATTTCAGTTCTCAAATCCTCAGATAGATCCACTTAAAGGGACTGTATTTCTGCATGTTACCATTTTGAAGATAGTGGGCCATCATACAAGCACACAACTGAAAGATTTGAGGCTTCAAAAAGGATTCTCTTGAACCTTCCTCTTCTGCCACGCTCTTTTCACGCAATCTCAGATAAGTCAGCTAGAGTTGAATTCATCTCATCTGACTTCTATCACCTAATTTCAAGCTGATCAGCCAGCCTCCCTCTGCAAGAGAGAGAACCAGGCACCCTGAGGGACTAATTCATCCTATTGTAAAACAAGTGTTCATATCAAAAGTTATATCTAACCCCCAAAATTTATGGAGGATCTCTCCCTCAGTTGGTGATAGAAGGTACCTACACAACTAACTTAATCTATACAGGTATTTCATATGTGAGAGAATCCTCACCCATACAGAAAGATGTTTAAGTAGTTAAAGGTGAGACTTCTAGCTGTCTTTGAGATTTAGGCATCTAAGTTCCCTAGAAATTCCCATCTGAGTTGTTAGGTGCCTAATTGCATTGTCTTGTTGTCTTGACCTTCACATTACCATCTTTATTCCTGAATAACAGAATGGAAACAATAGCACTTGCCTACCTCAAAGGGATCTCTATTGTGAAGATAAATGCATTGTTTGTGAGGTGATCAAACTCTATGATAATGGGGACCACACAAGTATAAAGATTTTATTTTATGTTTGAAAACTGCGTCATGCACAGTGGGAGCTTCTGAAGACTAGAAAAAACAGCAGTAACAATAACTTTCCTAGTCCTTTTTTAAAAGCTGTTTCTGTAGTATAATTATGGAATGACTAATACTATCACAATTTAGTGGTATTATTACAATGAACAAATTCTAAACAGGTTTTTAATGTATAAATGCAGAAGCAAGAGCTTTTGTTATATATCATGTAAATATGTATCATAAAAAAAGGAAAAAAAAAAGATGGACAGAACAAAACTGGAGTGATTTTAAAATCCTGAGCTTTTTGTGACAGGTACATCAGTAACAATACCATTAGAGTTTTCAGAACGCACCACAAGCCTGCAAAGTTTATTGTTTCACCACATGCTGCAGAGTTTATTATTTCAGGAGTGAAATCTACAAACATAATGAAATTGAATTGAATATACAAGGCTGGATATGTACCTTGAAGGCATTTCAAATATTCACATACTGAGAAACCATAGAGAAGGAATATAAGGATAAACGAAATGTAGCAAATAGAAGTAAGCATCAGAAAACTGAAGAGAGCAAGACTGGAGGAAATAAAACTGGTAGAATAACAGGATGCTTCTGGGTTTTCTTCACACTTTCTTTGCATGCTTTTTTACTATCTAGGTGGATTTTAAAAGCATAATTTTCTTTTACCAGAGAGAGACTACATAAGCAAGATTAAAATATCTAAGCAACCCACAACTGTAAATTCCTCTACTGACCACTCTCCACCTGAGCCCACTGCAGTACATAAAATCTCCTTAAAAACACATTTATCAAAAGATATAGCTTTTGGGGTTAAAGTATTTGAATGGAAATACCTAGAAATTTTAAAGCTACTTAGGCTGAGTAGAGTGTACTCAGATGACTGGCTCAGCCATCACAGTCTCATAGTCCTGCTCAGATAAGTAGTCTAGCTGCTGTGAGGGTCCCTCCTCTGATAGAGGTCAGTGCCAGGTGCAGCAGAAAGTTCTGAGGTAGCTTGTCTCCTGGTAAAACTTTATACTACCTTTCCATAATTAAATGTTGGCTTATATCTTAAAATCTAAGTTGATGGATTTCTTTTTTTTTACTAAAGGACTATTTCTGTCAAGGAAAGTAATCTTCAGTTTAGAAAATTCCAAAATTTTGAACTGGGAATTAAAAAAAGTTGAGAGGTTGAATTAGGGATTACCTTCTTGCTTATGTGTCTAGACCTGATGTTGCACTTGCTCAGGTGAAGTAAACCCTCAGGTAACCAAGGCTAGGGCTAAGAAGGGCTTTTCTTTTCTTTTCTTTGCATTTTTCCTAAGAGAAAGGAATTGGCCAAAACTAAGCTAATGTCTATTGTCATTGGTCAAAATTCCACTGTCACGTCATTGCCTGTATCTTAGTTACTGGTCACTTTCACCATAGAGACATCAAGAGCTACTAATCAATGTGTTTTCCTGGCATTGGAGGGTAACATTGCTATGCAAGTGGAAATTAGGTTGGGCATTGTTTTTTGTTTGGGTTTTTTTTCATGTTACAATGTAACCAGAAGTTCACTAAGACAAAATCTTGAAGAAAATAGCCTGCTATCTTGTGAGTGAAGCAACATCATCCCAGTAAGGCTTTGCACTGCAAATCTACAAGAGAGTTACAACTTATTCAGAGTAGCTAATATCTACTTTAAAAAGAGAGGAGCAGTGATAATTTGGAGAGCCTGTGGCTTTCTGCATACAGTGCCTCAAGCTTGATCAATCTGGTTCTGGGCCAGGGGAGGGATAAGAAAAGTATCTGTTTTCTCAGGAGTGGCATGTCCTGGGATTTGTGGTCATCTATAAGCTGTATGTTTCCAATAAGTAATAAAACTGCTGCAGGCTGCATTGCAGACCTGCTGAATGTGGGTCACATTCTACCTACAAGTAATAATTTGGCCACCCTACAAGTTAAATATTTATTTTGTTAAAGGCAGTTTCTTACCATTTCCACTTTAGTTTCCAAGTGTTCTTTTGATGGTATTAACACCATAAGCAGAACTAAATATCTGCAGAATTATAGCAAGTTTCTCTATAAGATTTCACTTGAATTTTATCCTTCCCTCGATAGATTAAAAGGTCTTTCATCTCTGCAGTTTTAAGTAGTATTTTCCACAGTAACAGGGGGAGGCCACATCTCTGCTAGTCAGTTTGCTGACTGTTTTAATGTTTTATAATTTTGTAATGTTCTCCCCTAAGGCTGTCCAAGGGTAATGCACAAGCCCTGTTCCAATGCCTGATATTAGTTGTCCAAGACAATGTGTTGATTCTTGACTTTTTTCTTTCTTCCACTCAGCTCATTGAAGATAAAGGGAGACTATGCTGGTAGTGTCAGGGGACCTTGGGCTTTTAAGACAAGCTGGTTTTTACAATTTCATTTAGGAAGCTTCTCCTAACATTAAGAAGTAAGTCCCGTCAAAAAAGAGAGAGTCCTGAATGATAAAAAGCTAACCGTTGTCACAATTTTTGCTGCTCTACCCACAGAGGCTGTTTCTCATGGCCAAAAATGCTTAGGATGAACTTGCTTTTTCAGTATGGATTGTGTAAACGTATTACAGTTTTACAACTATATTGCTCAACTATGGCAATGTATAACTGAAGTTCTGTAAAGACAGATATGCATATCATCAAGGTATCAAAAGACTTTGAATGAGTTTGTTGCTTCCCAGTGACTGTATCAAAGCTATTGACATACTTGTTATTCACCAAAGAAAGAAGAAACCAGAAAAACTGTTAGCCTATTTATGGATATTTTTATTAGATAAACTAAGACTGTAATACCAAGGAAACACCCATACCAAGTAATCTGTGTTTAACATGATGAGGCAGAAAGGTATGTTTTTCCCATTTTTCCTGGGTCTCCAACAGCACAGTAATTCTTTGGATTGGCTGGCTTTTTCTCCCAGTTTAGAAAATTTTACGGAAGAAGAGGATAGACAGATGCAAGGTCTTTGTGCAGGTATTTCTAGCTGGCCAGATAAAAGTTAGGTCAACTCTGGAACTGCACAGGTGCAAAAGAACAGTGGCATGTCCTAATGCATGCAACTGAAAGGTATGTGCAGGCTTGATACCACGCTAATGTAGCCCTGTAGCATCAGCCTATAGATGGCTCGCATCCAATCAGATTAAAGTATGATGTCATGGCTTAACCCCAGCCAGCAACTAAGCACCACACAACCACTCACTCACACCCCCCAGTGGAATGGGGGAGAGAACTGGAAGTGTAAAAGTGAGAAAACTCGTGCGTTGAGATTAAAAAAGTTTAATAATTGAAAAATAATAATATGATTGGAACAGGCTGCCCAGGGAAGTGGTGGAGTCCCCATCCCTGGAGGTATTTAAAAGACGAGTAGATGAGGCACTTAGGGACATGGTTTAGTGGGTGGTGGTGTTGGGTCAATGGTTGGACTCGATGATCTTAGAGGTCTTTTCCAACCTCAATGATTCTATGATTCTATGATTCTATGATTCTATGATTCTATGATTCTATGATTCTATGATTCTATGATTCTATGATTCTATGATTCTATGATTCTATGATTCTATGATTCTATGATTCTATGATTCTATAATAATAATAAATTGTAATGAAAAGGAAAATAACAGAGAGAGAAATAAAACCCAAGAAAGACAAGTGATGCAAATGAAAATAATTGCTCACCACCAACCAACCGATGCCCAGCCAGTCCCCAAGCAGCATCTACCCTGCAAAAATCTTTCCTAGTTTATTGCTGAGTGTGATGTCATATGGTATGGAATATCCCTTTGGTCAGCTGGGGTCAGCTGTCCTGGCTGTGTCCCCTCCCAACTTCTTGTGCACCCCCACCCTACTCTCTGGTGGGGTGGTGTGAGAAGCAGAAAAGGCCTTGACTCTGTGTAAGCACTGCTCAGCAGTTACTAAAACATCCCTGTCTTACCAACACAATCCAAAACATAGCCCCATACTAGCTACTATGAAGAAAATTAGCTCTGTCCCAGCCAAAACTAGCACATATGAGTAGAGAAACTTCTAACTGAGTACTGAAGAAACTTCATAAGTGAGATTAGTCACAGGCAGACAGAAGACTCAGAGAGAGAGAAAAATAAAGGGAAAAGAGGCTGCCAGTCTGGAAACTGAAGCAAAAACCAGGAACCAACTAACAAGCTTGACTTATGCTCAGTAAAGACACTATCAGGGAAGCCCTTTCTGGACAATGTAGATTTTAAGAACTCTAGACTGTATCTAACCTTAATACAAATGAGAATGTTGACACACCGGGAGAGGCACAACACTAGGAATATTAAAAGCTGACAAAATATTTTGGCTGATATGATCATATTCCAGGTTGGGAGGAGAAACCTGTCCTGGTGGCAGTCAGCCAGTGTCCACCTGGGAGGGAACAGCCAACGGAGGAAGAACTTATGGTTCCAAATACACCCACATTGTCACAGGCACTTTCAGATCTGCCATGTTTGACAGGCTAGCATTTTTTACATGAGCAACTGCATTGGCAGCTGGAATCCTGGCATGCAGAAATGGTCAAAAGGTAGCTGCGGAAACAGCCAGTTTGGGATTGGAAAATAGAAGATTTTCCCTGATGAATGGATAAAGTATCTTGGCTACCATTATTAGAAGCTAAGACACTTGTTCTCAGTAGTAGCTATGTCTTAAAGAAATAAATGTGAGAATGACTTTTGATGCCAGGACTAGGGATCCAGGGCACTCAACCATATCTTTCAGTCATATGTGGAGGCACAATCACAGCACAAAGGAATATAATTCTGTGTCTTGTGCTCCATATCATCTCAGATCTGTCTCCATTCCTTCTGGCTCCTTGTTAGCAGGACCCCATGGTCCAGAACAATCTGTGTCCTCAAACTGCTTCCTCCTATTTTTATCCTGTCAATAAATATGACTGTGAAAGATCACTTAATGGAGATACTTCTTCAATTCAGAAAATGTCATCTAAGTCTGTTTGCTCTAGGGGTCTGACTATTTTCTTAGATCTTGTTTCATCCTGCCTCAAGCACCACTGTTTTATCTGCTTTGCAATGAATTTCATTCCCAGCTCAGTGAGCCTCTGCAACACCTGAGGATAGACTTTGGTGTTTTTCATCATGGAGACAAACTCCCTGGACTGTATTATTATTCAGATCCTCAAGAAGGGCCATCCTGCTGGTCTCAAGCCTTTGCTTGCTTGAAATTATTTCCTAAAATCAACAGGGTAAGAAGCATGGTGCTGAAAGAAGGTGTTAGAGAAATTCTGCAATAATTACCCAGGTGGATGCTGGCATTGCATCCTTAGAGCAATGCATCCTGATTAGGAAATCTACTGAGACTTTTTATATAACCAAAGAATTCCACGTAAGGCTTGTACATGGAGTATGGCATAGCAATGAAATAGATCTACAGTGCATGCACCTTGTCTTATACAATTTGGGAAATAAGTATAAACCACAACAATGCAGCCAGATATTATCTAAGGAATTACTCATTAATACTACCACCAGACACTTACCATCAAGAATGGAATTTGCAGTGAACTGTAACAGTTTTAGCTGACAGTAATGTTGTTAAGGCTGTATAAAAGGGTTGTTGTTTTTTCTTTTTTTCCTGGCAGTTGAAAGATGCACAACACAAAATATATGTAATGATTTATTACTTACTAGTTAAAGCATGTGATACTAAATGTCCCAAAGAGTTTACTGTGTCATGCTCTGCTTGAAATCAAGTGCAGTATTAGAGACAGTATGATTAGCTCAAACCTGTGCGTGCATCTATCTGTGCATCTGTATGTGTTATTTTAATATTTCTGTAACATGCATATGTGTATTCAGGTTCTGCTTCAGAAAACTGCCAACCACAATCTCTATTGATAGCCTGATTCAATGCTGTCTATGGTCATATGCTGCCCTGGACTGATGAAAGGTTAGACAATTTGTTCTTAAATTATTACCTCAGTAAAGAAAAGATTTTAAGGACAGCAATTGCGGTCTGTCTTCAGTGCTGGGTTTTTTTTAAGTCACTTGTTTCACTGATTTAAGCTCTGACTTTGAAAAGGCCAAGCAGCAGGGGAAAAAAATATAAAACCTTAGGCCCTATTTCCTAAGGGATATGTATTATCATTATTGACCTGTTGAAGGAGAAGTAGCAGCTGGAGGTGGCGTTGCACACAGTGTTCCCTGGCATGCTTTTACTTCAACTGCAAGAACTCCTCTCCAGTTATCAATGTTTGTACCTAGCAGAGCTTTGACTTTCATGTTTCCTTTTCAATACAGGTCAAACAATCAATGCAGCAATACTGTTCCTCTTCAAACACTTCAGTTTTGTAGGGTACCACTGTTACCACAATCATATCCCCTTTAATTTTCAAATCAGCCTTAGATTTCTTCCAGCGTTCCCTTTAGTAAATTGATTTTTAACAGTAAGCGCCTTACATTGTCCATGTTTCTTCAGAAATTGTCTTGCTTTGACAACTTCAAAAAGTTTGAGAGAAGAGAGAAAAACTACTCTGAATCCTTGTAGAGATAGAGCATCATCTAACATTTATTCTTTTGGGTGGTATTAAATCTCTCTTGCTGTCATATACTTACACGTACACACACCCCCACACACACCTCCTTTCTTTCCAATTAAGTGTACTTTACAACTTCCTTCCTTACAGAATCTTGTTATCAACTATAGGAACTGTCTTAATTCTCATACTACTTTTTCTGGCTACCTGTTTCCATCAGCATCACTTACATTGTCATCACCCTTTCATTTCTGTACTTGGCTGCTTACACTTTGATCCCTTAATTGGTTTTATAAATCTTCTTTCTCTGATGTTTTGTCTCTGTTCCGTATGAAAGATAACCCCTTTTGAGCACCATTCTTCCTGCATTTACTATCATATCTTATCATATCATATCATATCTCCAATATTCTACCAGTTGTCATTTTTCCTTTGTAGTTGCCATCTTCCTTTAACAATTCAGCCTCTTTCCCAACCTTAACCTATTTTTCACAGTAAAACTAAAAAATTTACAAGTGAAAATATACAGAGGATGACTGGCTTTATTATTTGACTGAGTATCAAATCATAGATATTAGTATTCACTTCACACTTAATACTTAACACAGTAGAATGTTTTCGAAGTATTGTAGAAACACTGGACCAAATTAATCCCTGATATAATTCCTTGGAGTAAATGGAATTATGCCATTAATTATGTAGTCCATTAATTAATTAATCATCCTGGTCACTTGATGTTACAAGTAAGTACTAAAAGTTAAGGTAACTTGCCCAAGGTACGAAGCAGTGGATCAGTAGCAGAACTAGAAAAAGAAACCAGTAGTTCCTGGATGCAGGCCCAAAAACTAAATTCAGTAGGCCATACAACTTGTATTTCTGAATACCAATAGATACTAAATAAGAATCTCGATATAAAATGCTGTGAGGCTTTAATGGATTCATGTTTTGCCAGTAAGAACTGGAGTTGAAAGTCTGTCTCAGCCACACACAATTCTCCTCCGTGGTAGAATCCATCCTTGACTAGGGATGCATGTCTGCAACAAGCAAAAAGCCAGGTATTAATGCTGTATTAATTAATGCCATATTAATTAATGCCATAACATTGCCTCATGATATTTGGAAAAATGAATGTCAGAGGGGAAATTATAAAAACACAGAAAATTGCTAGAGCTCCAAGATGAAGAGTTTCCAGCCAACACCAAGCTCTCCTCCACCAAAAATACATGATCAGCATGTGTGATAGGGATTTTTCTTGTCAACATTTTGCTTCTTCCTTTCCAGAGTGATGCAGTCACTGGGACTCATTTTAGAAGAACACAAGTTGTATCTTTCAGCAAGCTATAGGAACAAAAATTTGAGATAGACCACCACTTTGCTTCTCTATCCACCAAAAAAACCCTTGACAATAATGGCAGAGAGGGAAGCCCCCCCACTGCAGTCTGCAAAATGCGAATCTAAAATACTTCACTAAATTGTTCAGTGGTATTTGCCAGAGATAAGGTGAGGACAAGGGGCACCTGTGTTTTCCTTTCCTATAGCCTAGTCTAGTCTGATGCTATTCACAGGTCATTCTTTGAGTGACTGACAAGGAATTTTAAATTTCTATTGAGCTAAAATCTTGACATTTAGTACATTCATTCTTTATGAGATGCTGAAGAAAAAATCTCCCAATTGAATTTTGACTTTTCTATTGCAGGTTCCTAAAAGGTCACTGGCCCTTTTTATTAGCTGCAACCATTGTCAAATCGTTGTACTAGAGGGTAACAGTTAACAAGAGGGAGGTTTTACAAGACCTGCGGGGAGTAAGGAGTCACACCATCACTAAATTTCAAGTTTATATTCATTTTTTTGGCACTACAGTTTGCTACATCTCTCATTTATCGAAATGAAAGTAATTTGGAGTTACAATTATCAAATTTTAGGCCCCAACAATGTATATTTTACTATTCCATACAGATATTCAGATTAAATTAAAAATTATCCAATCGTGATGCCCAGGTGATTCTTCTCTGCACGAGTGGGTATTAGACTATCAAATGTACAATCTTGCATCGTATGTTCTATTTCTGTAATCTTTAAAACAAATATGAAAAATGGTTATAACAACTATGATACCAAATTAAAATCACTGAGTGATGCTGAATATTTCACTGTGTTATAATTTCTGTCTCCCAGAACAACTATATCACTATAAGAAAAAATACTGAAAAATGCTCTTGAGTATTGGAGCTCACCAAGACTAAGCAAGAGTGCACAAATGCTAATTCTGATAATCATCGTAAGAACAAACCGTGCTGTAACATATGTATTTTACAGAATCAAAGGATCATGGAACATTTGACACTGGAAGGCACTTCTGGAGATCATCTAATCCAACTTCTCTTCTCAAAGCAGGGTGAGCTGGAGCAGGTTGCTCAGGGCCACGCCTGGTCGAGTTTTGAACATCTGCAAGGGTGGAGACTTCACTATGTCATTGGACAACCAAGTTCAAGTCTTCAACCATCCTGACAGTAAAACATTTTTCTCTTATGTTTAAATGCAATTTCCTGTATTTCATTTTTTGCCCATTGCCTCTTGTCTTTTCAATGGGCACCACTAGGAAGGGTCTGGGTCTATCTTCTTTACCACCTCCATCAGGTATTTGCATACAGGGACAAGATCCCCCTGAGCCGTCTCCTTTCCAGGCTGAACAGTCACAGCTCTCTCAAACTCTCACCATATGTCAGAGGCTCCAGTCCCTTCATCATCTTTGTGGCCCTTTGCTTCAGTATGTCTCTCTTGTACTGGGGAGCCCAGAACTCTCACCATATGTCAGAGGCTCCAGTCCCTTCATCATCTTTGTGGCCCTTTGCTTCAGTATGTCTCTCTTGTACTGGGGAGCCCAGAATTGGACCCAGTGCTCCAGATGTGTCTCGCCAGTGGTCAGCAGAGAGGAAGGATCACCTCCCTCAACCTGTTGGCAATGGTCTGCCTAATGCAGCCCAGGAGGCTGTTTGCTTTCCTTGCCGCAAGGGTGCATTGCTGGCATATGGTCAACTTGTTGTCCACCAACCCTTCTCTGCATAACAGCTTTCCAGACAGTTGGCCCCCAGCCTGTGCTGGTAGATAAGATTATTCTTCCCCAGGTTCAGGACTTGGCATTCCCTTCTGTTGATCTTCATGAGGCTCCTGTCTTCCCATTTCTCCAGCCTTTTGAAGTCTCTGCGGACGGCGATACAACCACCTGGTTACATCCCTCTAAGACCATCAGTCCAGCCAATTTTTGATCCACCTCTCTGTCCAATTACCGAGTCTGTAACTCATCAGTTTGTCTATGTCAATGTTATCAGAGACATTGTTGCAAGTCTTACTTAAGACTAGACAAGCAATAACCCTGCTTCCCTGTTAATTTCTGAGATAATCTATTAATATCTGATTATCTATCAAGTAATTTTCAAAAAAGAGTAATTTCAAAGTTAATCAAGAGTAGTCTTGCAATGATATCGGCCAGCTTCCTCAGCACTCATGGGCACATCCCATCAGGCACCGTGGACTTCTGTATGTCCAGTTTGTTTAGGTGTTCCCTGACCTGATCCTTCTCCACTAAGGGTAAGTCTTCCTTCTTCTGGAGTTTTCCATTGGTCTTTGGGACTTAGGATTCCTGAAGGCCAGTCTTACCAGTAAGGACTGAAATGAAGAAAACGCTGAGTACCCCAAACTTTTCTCTGTCCTTTGTTACCTGGTCCTCTCTCCCATTCAGCAGCAGGCTGTTCCTGTTGCCCTTCACATTATTCCCAAGATTCAAATCAAGGTGGGTTTTAGCTTTCCTAAGGTGATCCCTTCATGTTCAGATAGCGTATCTATATTCCCTTCAGATCCTGTACCTACTTTCACCTCTTGTACATTTTGTTTTTATGTCTAAGTTTAGTCAAGAGCTCCTTGCTCATCCATGCAGGCCTGCCCGCAGTCTTCACATCCCCTACCAGTCCTTCCTTGTTTGTAGGAATCAGGTCCAACAGAACATCTCCCGTGCCAGCTCCTTGATCACCTGTGTCAGGAAATTGTCCTGGATTGCCTCTTCCCTGTTGTATTGTTCCTCCAGAAGATATTGAGGTAGTTAAAGTTATGCATTAAGACTAGGACCTGCAAATGTGAAGTTTCTTCTAGTTGTCTGAAGAAGGCTCCATGTTCTTTCTGATCAGGTGGTCTGTAGCAGACACCCACCACAACATCATCCATGATGGTCTGCCCTCTAATTCCCACCCTCAGCTCTCAGCTGACTCATGACCCACCCCTAGGCAGAGCTTCATGCATTCCCACTGCTCTCTCACATAAAGGACAGTTCCCCCTCCTCACCATCAAGGCCTGTCCTTTCTAAAGAGCCTGTATCTATCCACTGCAGAGCTCCAGTTGTGTCAACTATCTGACCACATTTCTGTGATGACCATCCTGCACCCTTTGCTTGCCATCCCTGTCCACCACTTTCTTACTTGATTGGGTGTCATCTCCCTTCCCCATCATTTTTAGTTTAAAGTTCTCCTCAGCAGGTTAGCCAGCCTGTTGGTGAAGATGCTTTTGCCATACTTGGTCAGGTGTATCCCATCTCTTCCTGGCAGTTCTTGATCCTGAGAAAAGGTCCAGTGGTCATAAAAGTCAAATCCCTGTTGTTGACACCAGCAGCACAAATAGCTGTTAATCCACAGGATCCAGCCACTCCTTAAGCCCTCGCCAGCAGGATTGAGAAGAAAACCATCTGGGACTCCAGCCTCCGTGCCCTTCACCCTCACCCCCAGAGTCATGCATTCTCACTTGAGATATGCTCCAGATCTCCCTGACAGTATCATTGGTACCTGTGAGGAAAAGCAGCAGGGGGTGACAGTCCAAGGGCTTGGACAAACCTCAGCAGCCTCTCCACAGCATCCCAGATCCAAGCACCTGGCAAGCAGGAAGCCTTCCAGGGCAGCAAGCCAGATGGGCAGACCGTGTCCTCTGTCCCCTGCTGCAGCAGCCTTCCACTGCTGTCACTCATCCTTTCCTCCTGGTGCTGCAGTGGGGCTCAGGCTCAGCCTGCCTGAATGCTTCACTGGACACAGCTCCCAACCCCTCATCTCCTACCAGGGTGCTGACCCTATTCCATAGCTGCAGATCTTCAAGTGGACCATTTTATAATGGTCCTCTAAACAAGAAGAACTAGATAGACTATGTGCAACATAAACATCCAGTAGAAAATATCTAGGGAATGTAAGTAAAAAGAATATCGTTATTGACAATGTTGGCTTGTATACACATAGTATTTCCTGGCATAGATATACTGAACTGATTATTCTGCCATAGTTCTATCAGTCTTAGCTCTCATGTGGACATCCTATATGCCAAAACTGTTATATTGTCCCAGAATAATTACTCTGGAGTAATTATTCCAAATAAAATGACTGTTATTTTGAAACAGAATGTCCATACTGATCTTAAACCAATACAGCTATAGCAGCATAGATTATAGATAAGCCAGGAAATATCTATTTGTGGACAAGCCCTCCAGTAGTGTTAAAGTTGCTATGAGGTGCGACAATTTAACAGTTTCTTTTCTTTCTGTTTTTTGGTTGGGGTTTTTTTGTTTTGTTTTTTTAATAATGAGGTAGAGATTTGATTCTGTGGTATGATTATGAGAACAAAATATCATCACTCTAGTGTCACTGGGATCATTTTATATGATTGTCTGTCTGTGATCTGAAACACTGTTCATTCAGAATAGATGGTTTTACAGATTGTTCCCTATGTTCTTCTGAGTGATTATGAACCGTGTTATCTACAGAATCACGCAAAATTTCAGAGCTCAACAAGCCGTAAATGACCATGATTAATGCAACTTATTCTGTGACAGCTTTTGGGATCACAGCCCATGAGAGATGTCATGGTTATTGCTCTGAAATGGTTTTCCTCCATGCTACATGTCCTTATTCCTTTGTCTATTGTCCTCTTTCTATTGTCTCCTTCTTCTATTGTCCTCCTGTCTATTGTTTCCTCTTTCTTTCAGCCAATTTCAGTATGATTGGTGAAGCATTTTCCTTATATGGTACATTAAATATAAACAGCCATCTTTACATCTCTAGGCTTCTTAAAAGAAGTCACCTAAGAGTGAAGGGCAACAACCTCACATTATTTTTGTAGATGTTTCTTTTGTTATGAAATGAAGTAAATGACGTTCTAAGAACCTGAGATCCTCAGAAAAGGATTTTACTGATTTTATTTGGTAGCTCAGCTGATAACAAACCATTTGGTATACTTTTAGTACTGGTGCAGATATACATCAATTCAATGTAAAATACTTTCTCTTGTCATTTCCGCTAACCTGAAAGAGGGCATTGTCTCCTACAAATACTTTACTAAGGCAACCTTTTAAGTTCTCTAAGATTCTTTGATACCTTCAGCTTTTATTGATACAGAAACATTTGAAACTCATTCAAGAGTAATAACCCCAGCCATATCTTTTGTTCTTTCAAGGATACCTCTAGGTTTTATACAGTGTATTTTTCTTGTTGATAGATGGAAGTACTCTATTCTGGGGATTAAAGACAGAATACACTCTCTGTTTTTTAAAAGTTCTTTGCTGATATAGGCATTTAGCAGCAGAGCTAACAGCTTGATTCTTCAGGAAAAAAATCCGGCAAACTTGCACTTTGCAGGGGGGTATCTGTCACTCAATGCAGTGAGAGCAGCAACAGCTTATTCTGATCTCATAATTAGCAGTGAAACCAGTAACCCATTTCTGTAAATTAGCACATTGAAAAAAGCAGTCTGAGGAGCCAAGTGGCTGAATAACTTCCTTGAGTTTCATAGAGAACATTTTGAGCTGACTAATATTGGTGCAGTGCAGCATTAAGAAATTATAACAGACATCCCAAGAAAAAAAAAAAAAACAATAGATCCTACTAAAAATGCCTGTCTGAGTGACAAAGGAAGACAAATGTCTAATTTGCCTGATGATCCCATGGAATAGTAAAAATCAAGCAACCAGGAAACATATAATATTAAAAAAATGCAGTCAATTGAACATATAATCTTAAAAACTCTTTAGAATCATAGAATCATTGAGGTTGGAAAAGACCTCTAAGATCATCGAGTCCACCCGTCGACCCAACACCACCATGCCCACTAATCCATGTCCCTAAGCGCCTCATCTACTCATCTTTTAAATACCTCCAGGGATGGGGACTCCACCACTTCCCTGGGCAG
>NW_008795018.1:4370908-4376950 GCF_000699145.1 Aptenodytes forsteri
GGCTCGGGGAATGGCGGGGCTGGGGCTCCCTCTCGCTCCCTGCGCTTTTGCTTTTCGCGGGTTCGGCTGCGGTTTTTTAGATTCATATTAAAAACATAAGAAGAAATAAAAAGAAATATTGGAAAATAACAAGATATGTTAAAATATATACATTGGAAATTACCGAGCTATGTAACAGATCTCCTTATTTTAATAAAAGATGGTAAGCTGCAGGCTGTTTGTACCTATCCCAGACTAAATTAATTACAGAACAATATCTGAGGATGACAATTCTGTTCTAAATCCAATATAATTTTCTATTAAAATTCTCTATTTCATTTAAAAATAATGTCTGTTGAGTTCCATAGGTTTCAAAAATACTTCATTCCTAAAAGACAGAGTTCTAATAATTCTGGATCCAAACACAGGGATGCATCCTACCCAACTTTACTCACTGAAAAGTCAGATTTCTAATCTAAGCCAAATGCTTAGATTTCCTATATGGCCAATGGAGAGAGACAGGATTTCCAAATCACAAGCCTTTCTGTGTATCTTTGCCACCTATCTTGATGAACTGCCAGTTGGAGATGCCTGAGAGAGCCTAACCAACTATCTTGGACTGGGCATCTAACTTTTAGATAGCCTGAGATGCATCCCAATCTAAGGCTTCTAAGATCTTCTCTTTTGGTTCTGAGAATGTATAACATTTTTTTGTTGATCTCCTTCAAATATTTCTTATGTGATCTTTCTGCAGATCAATCAGCAGTGTCACACAGGCTTATGGTTTTCATGGATAACATAAAGCTGTTCCATCTTTTGCTTACAAGCACTGAAGTAGGCAGTGGGTCGTCCTATCAATATGTACTCTATATGAAGCAGAAAAGCAGAACTAACACCAACAGTGTCTTACTCTCTCTCCTCTCTTCCCTTCTCAGTTAACACCAGGGTCAAGCACAACAGTTCAAACAAAAAGGATTATAATTTGCTCTTTTAAAGAGAAACACTAGTTTTAGAAAGAAAGATATATTATTGATTTGCTTGAGAAATTTTAAACACATAGTTTGTTATTTGTGGCTTGTTGTTCTCCAGTTTATCATATACTTAAAGCATATTCTGTTTGGACTCGGTATTTTCTGAAAACATCCCTATTCTGCAATTAGTTCTGGAGAAAAATTTAATCCCAGTTACATTTTTGTGGAAGACCTGTGAAGATGAAAAAACTTCAGACAGGATACTGCAGGAGACTGAAGGAAGGTGCCCTGACTCAGGACTTTTTTCCATTTTTTGTTTGCATTTAATCCATGTTCTCTGTTGTGATTTATAGCAACATAATATTTGGATGAGTAAATCTCTACTCTTGTCCAGGGCAATGCAACAAATTAATTATATTGAAACATTTTATTAAATCACTTCAAATAATTTAAATATTTTTATTATCACTTTTTTGCTGCCCAGACAAAAAGATTGGGTATTAAAAAACATTATTCCTTTACAAATTCCCATTTTTTGCTTAGATATGATGTTTTAAGAGTCTAGATTTAGACTGAGTATGGCTAGAAACATTGACTTCTTAATACATTATTGGGCACTAGATTGTTCCTGTTATCTGAAAAACCACATTCCTCATTTACCTCCTATTGTCTGTTAATATATGATAGTCTAAATCTTTTTTCACTGGGGTTCTTCACTTCTTCATTTTCTTTAAAACATCAGTTACTAAAGTCAGAACAATGACCTTAAGCATTAAGTTTAAATTCTGTTTCAGTTGTAAGTATGCAGTGATGATCACTGATGTTTAGTAACTCAGTTGTAGTTACTCTTGCACATGATCCTATTCTGTAGTCAGCTTTATGAAAGGCTTTGTTAGACACATTCTTTTCCTAGGAAGTTAAAATTAGTTCCTTTTCTTATATCAAATCTATAGTCTGTGATTTCAATCCCCTTCTGCCCTCTAAAATTTGCCCAAATGATTCAGGAGTCCATCCAAGCTTGCAAGCCACAACAGAAGTTAAACAACTCTTATACTCATGACCTAGAAAATTATTGGGTTTTCTTACTTTCAGAACACTTATCATAACAACATGGCAGTGTTTCATATCTCTGATTCTTGAAGAGATGGAGACATTTTCAAATCTCTTGTATGGTATTACCCCTGTAACACAGAGACCCCAGCAGGTATTGGTGCATGGGGTTATTCCTCCTCAGGTGCAGCACTTTGCACTTCCCCTTGTTGAACTTCATGAGGTTCCTGTCAGCCCATTTCTTCAGCCTGTCAAGGTCCCCCTGGATGGCAGCATGACCCTTTGGTGTATCAGCCACTTCTCCCAGTTTTGTGTCATCAGCAAACTTGCTGGAGGGTACACCCTGCACCATCATCCAGATCATTAATGAAGATGTTGAACAAGATTGGACCCAGTATTGACCCCTGGGGTACACCGCTAGTTACTGGTCTCCAAGTTACTGGTCTCCAACTAGACTTTGTTCCACCGATCACCACTCTTTCGGCCCCACCATTCAGCTAGTTTTCAAACAACCTCACTGCTCATCCAGGCCATGCTTCAACAGCTTCTCTATGAGGATGTTAATGGGAGACAGTGTTGAAATGAAATGAAATATGTAGCTTCAACCTTGACCAAGCAGCTTATCATCTTCTACTTTGATAACCAAACAAGGGATTTTTAGAGTGAACATGACTTTCTAGCCCAATAGCTTGGTCACTCAGCTGGGTGATGGAAAACTTGCAATCTGATTCTTGCTCTCAGGAACATTTGCGTATTGACATTAAACAGACATTGGATAAATGACTTCAGAACAGTTTCAAGTTTGCTAGGTAAAGCAAAGCAAATCTTATTCAAGTTTGGTGGTCTATTCATGCTCTATCAAATTAATGACAAATTCCTATTTTAACTTGAAGAAATTAAATCTTTTCGTAGAAACACATAACTGTAACAGACTGCTGGAGTCACTTAGTTCTGACCCACATCATGTCAGGCAAAACCAACATATACTCTGCTTTATAATATGACCAAGTATTTGTAACTCCAGAACTCATTCAGGCATATAATAAAACCTCTTGCAATATACTGTAGTAGTATGTTTACATTCAGAGAAATGACCCTTGGTATGTAACAAATAACTGTAAACATTTGAGCAAGATGTAACACCTGAAACATATTTAGCAGCTTTATGAATGGAACTCTGATCATAGCTGGCATTTCTTGAGATTTCAGTAATTAAAAATAATTGTGTATTCAAAAATTTGCGTAAATTTCAGGAAGGCAGAAACCTGCATGTCGAGTATGAGAATTTGGAACCACTCAGATATGTAACAAATAACTGTAAACATTTGAGCAAGATGTAACACCTGAAACATATTTAGCAGCTTTATGAATGGAACTCTGATCATAGCTGGCATTTCTTGAGATTTCAGTAATTAAAAATAATTGTGTATTCAAAAATTTGCGTAAATTTCAGGAAGGCAGAAACCTGCATGTCGAGTATGAGAATTTGGAACCACTCAGAACCCTACCGAATTAATTTGCTAAATATTACTAAATAACTAGATAACATCAAGTGAATTCTATATTTCCTAATGAAATTAAATATATGGGTTTATCCTTTTAAAGTATTTTCCACGTGAATATGTGCCTGCCATAAATAGGAGTTGGAGGGGTGGCAGGTTAGGCACCTTTAAATTTCCACTGGCAATTATAAAGTTCTTCAGTACTGCACAACCTATACAGATTTGATAACCTCTGTTTCTACCAAACAACAATGGAGGGGGCAAAATTTCCTGAGAGAACTAAAACATCTCTTCACTATTTTATGTACATTCATATTTCCATTAGATTGAGTAATAAATAGAAAAAAGAAGAAAAAAGCAGCAACAACAACAAAATGAATAGGCAGAGTCTGATTATTTTGGATCCATCAAAATATATTAAAATGTGGTTAGAAAAAGATGTTATAAATACCACAGGAGGGTATGTTCTCTTAAAAAAAAAAAAAAAAAAATTGCAGACAATTGTTTTCAAAACACAGCTAAAATGGATTAATAGAATAGAACCTTTCTAACAAGATAAAGTGCCAAAGACAGGGATACACAAAAAGGCAGCATGCTGGGTTCCTTTTACTGTTTGATCTGATCAGTTTTTGACTTTTCAGGTATTTACACTTCATATCCGTTTTATTTTTACATCATGGTTATACATTATTGAAAGAACCACTAACTAAGCCAGATTTTGGAACAGGACACACTAAACAACAGGGAAAGGACCAGCAGAATTAGTGTGGATTCCCAGAATAATGGGCCCCCAAACAAAAAGAACTGGTCATGAACAAATGAAAAATGCTTCATCCAGCCACCTCCACTCTGCTTGTTTTACTTCAGACTGGGTAGATTAGGAGCGTCCACATGGACAGCGACTGCATCTTAGCGGGTATAGTACAGCCAAAGGTAGTAACTTCTTCAGTTAACCAGATCACTTCTGTCATTGGCCTGTGCCATTTTTAGATGTGATTCTTCTCATCAAGTTTCGCAGACATGGGTGATTCTGCTGTCCCTGTGTTTTCTGTAAGTTAAAACTGCTGAGCTACAAGAAAGAGCATGGAAGTGATGGGAGAGGTTGTATTTAAATAAGCTGTTAAATGAAAATGTAAAAATGAAAGAGACAGTTCCTTATTAATATTTTTTATTTTAAAAAAACTTCTAAAAATCAACCGGTTTACAAAAATTCTGAAAAGTAGAACATGTACCACCTTATGCAGATATTTGAAACAGGATTTGTCTCAGACAACTTTAGATGTGTATTTCTGAATTAATCAACTTAGTGGCTCTTGAAAGTCAAAGAAAATAAATAAATTCTTCATATTACTTTAATTTATATATCAAAATAGATCAGGAGAATTATGCAATAAATTGTTATCTCAGTGACTATAGTATGACCAGCTGAGATGCCAGTGTCAAAGCTTTATACATCTAAAATTAAACATATGAAATGTCATGAACCATGCAACTGTACACCTCCCTTAGTTTAAGCAGGTGGGCTTAAAAGCCATTTGCTCCTAAATTTTTTTTAACAGCGGTCTCTGTTTTGTTGAAAAAGAAAAAAATCCTATAAATTCTCAAGCTGCTGATATTACATGCCAACATGTCCACAAAGACTCCCAGTGAATATGACCCCTTGTCTCAAGCTTGGGCTGTAAAGTCTTTAGGACAAGGCTCTTCTGTGCACCATGCTTAACATGGGACAGAACATTTTGTGCTCTTATGCTTTCTGATAATATTGTAATACCTGGATACATAATAGGGGAAAAAAAAAATCAGTGAGGGGGGAAACTTATAATTTTAACATTCAAGGAAGGCAAGACAGAGATGGCCTGCAATGAAAGAAGCACGAACATGAGCATGGGACCTACTTTTGAAAACACTGCATGCCAAGTAAATAGTTTTCTTACCACTTTTCTAGCTATTGATGTTTGAGTCCTCCCCATTCAAAGGACTGCATGTAGTTCAACTCTCTGCCATACACCCATGGTCCTCATAGTGCTCAAGAGTAAGGCTTTTCTAATCAAGCAAAATCGCACCATATACCAGACTTTTTGTTCTCTTGGGCCTCCCTCTGCAGTAACAGCACAAAAAAGCAGTCTAGCTGAGTGGATGATAGAACAGCTGCATGTGACTCCAGCTCGCTGAAAGAGGTGGGGGGAGGAGTACAAAAAATGAAATGTTTTTCAGCACTGGCTTTAATCTGTGAAGTTTAATATCTGCCTGTGAGAAAAACTTCCAGAACAGGACTTTGATACTCTGTACCATATATACGTAAGCACTTTTTAGATGAAAGTATACAGGGAAATTAAGCGTCAGTTAACAAATAAAAATGGGAAGCAGATGTTCATCCTTTCAGAATGCTCCGCAAAGCAGGAAGCACACGCTTGTGAAGGAAGGTGCCCTGGTTTCAGCTGGGATAGAGTTAATTTTCTTCCTAGTAGCTGGTACAGTGCTGTGTTTTGGATTTAGGATGAGAACAATGTTGATAACACACCGATGTTTTAGTTGTTGCT
>NW_008795018.1:4377036-4395770 GCF_000699145.1 Aptenodytes forsteri
TCATGCTCAGTACATAAACTGGGGGGAGCTGGCTGGGGGGCAGTGACTGCTGCTCGGGAACTGGCTGGGCATTGGTCAGCGGGTGGTGAGCAATTGCATTGTGCTTCACTTATTTTGTATATTCTTTTATCATTATTATTGTTTTTCCTTCCTTTTCTGTCCTATTAAACTGTCTTCACCTCAACCCACAACTTTTACTTTTTTTTTTCCCCAATTCTCTCCCCCATCCCACTGCGGGGTGGGGAGTGAGCAAACAGCTGTATGGTGTTTAGCTGCCTGCTGGGTTAAACCACAACAGAAGGTTACTTTTAAGCATTGAGATTACGACTACTGCAAGAGAGTTTCGTTAAACTTCTGAAAGCAACAACAAAGGAAGACAACCACTACTTAGAAGCCTTATAAGGATATGTGATATACAGGATAGAAAGTGGGATTTTTTATCTTGACAAAGGTAGATGTTTGAAAAAGGCAGATTAATTTTCAGATATATAGCTGGATTTCTGAGAAAGTATCCTGCCGAGATCCAGTATAAAAAAAATCTAATCAAAGGAAATCATTTGAATGTATCAAAAAAGACTGGTCGCATAAAGAGGTGGTTGCTGAATTAGTTTTACTGGGGGAAGCTGACACGACTGTGCAGTGAAAGTAATGAAATATGAGAATCATGAGAGAGAACCCCCAGTAGAGAAATAAGAGTCTTTACTGTTTGCTTAAAGACAACAACCTGTACTACAAAGCTTTAAATCTTCCCTGAAGTTTTTCAAACACCTAGGGTATTTAGCTGTAGGAGTTTGGTTAGCATCAATCCATAGCTAAAAAGTGTATATTGCAAAGCTGTTACATATTTAATTAGTTTGCTGTGCAATTCCTCTAATAGAACTGAGGGAAAGGTTCATTTTATTGAACTTCAGTCAAGCTTGTAGAGAAGTGACTTTGGGAGATTAAATTAGTCATCTATGCTTTCTCTGAAGTAAATGGACAGAGATAGACACCTCCAGCAGGCAATTCATTCTAGCCTAAGTTAGCTGTCTAAGACTGTTTGGATGAATCACCTTCTGATGGTGTCCATCTCTCTTTATCTATTTCAGAGGGCATCTAGTTAGCTTCAGCTGGCTATTAAATTTTCAAATCACTCTTTTTAAGCACAATAAACCTTACCAATATTTATATACAGCTGCTTTGAACTGAATAAGCATATATATTTGATCTGATTTTTAGAGTTGTTAAATGTATTATTGACCCAGAACTGAAAAACATCTATCTGATTCTGGAGGAATATTCAAAGTTCTCATTAAAAACAAAGGGACCCAGAAGCTCACAACCAAAAAAAAAAGAAAAAAAATTGGACTTAGTTTTAATTTACTCACTTTTGTAATAAGGTAAATCCTTACAGCTCTGATGTACTTCTGTCTAGGACCCCTGGTCAGAGCTCTTTCCAGTCAAACCTGGTTCATAAGACTTAAACTTCATGAACTTTCCCATTGCTATGGAGTATCTACAACTGTATCTGATCAGGGCAGCAGTTCCTCTTACATTGCCATGATGTACAGCTTTCCATAGAAAAGACGACTGGAAAACTGCAAGCAACATGCACTATGCAAGCATTTATATAAAATTTAAACTTAGAGCAGTAGGAAGAACTGAGTCTCACAACACTGGGAAAGAAGATGAAAGAAGAAAGAAGAAATAAAAAGCCCTCTGCAAGCAACCAAAAAAAAAAATTGTTTTAATGGAGTGGATGAGAAGTAATAAAGACTGTATGTCCATATTAATTTGTATGTAATACTGTCCTCTTTCCACTATCAACAATAAAAATTCCATTGCATGGGAAAATGACACAGTCCTCCTTAATAATTGCCTAATGTTGTTGGAAATATAGGAAAAGAAAAATACTTGCACAGAGCAACATCTGGGATATAAACACCATACAGGAGAGGGAGTATTACTGTATTTCTTACAATGACTGTTTAAGTCAGAAAATTACAGTTGTTGTTTCAGATTTTAAAACAAATTATGTTCTTTTGTAGTGGGGAAATTAATCAGTTCAGAAAAGCTAAATTGGTGTATCTGAGGAAACGCTTTGTCTGGACCAGTCTGTGGTGCTGTCAGCTGAAATGTATCTTTTGCAGTCAGAATTTCTGTTTTTTACATATTCACCTTTCCTATGATACTGTATATTATTGATTTTTTTAAATTGTATGCATAAATCTTCATCCCAATCTCTGTATGCTAGTTCACTAGCAGGTACAAAGACTTTGATTTTCCAGATACTGGTACTCCTGTTAGAATGTGAATTCCTTTCCATAAACATTGAGCTATTCATCAACAGTGCTTAGAAACTTTTCAAAAGCAGATATTTCAGTTAGAGGAATTCCCCTCTTTAACACTGTCTTCAGACAGTGGAACAGAAAACGGCCTTAAATCCTACTTTCCTCTTTTGAAGCTACACTACCTTTGATGTTACACTGAAAGATAAGAGAAAGGGATGGGACCTCCACAATATAAAATTGTGTGAGGTTGCATGGGTGCGCAGGAAAATAGGCTAGGAGAGAAAACTGACTGGAAGACTGTGGATAGTATACGCAGTTGTTGCTGATTTGAGGTGCTAGTTATTAGGCATGCTGACATGGATCCCAACTCAAACCTGTGCGTGACCCACGTGATCCCTGCCGGCCTAAGACTCAAACTTAACCAAATGTGCCCTTACAGAGATACACTAAATGCAACCCTTTCCAAAATCTGACCACAGCTCTCACTCCAGCCCATTCAGACCCTGGATGCTTCAGATCTAAACCTCACAGGAAGGGGGGGAGGGAGGGGGAAGAGATGTTCCCAGATGCCAACCTGACCTTGGCCAAGCAGCACCTTAGGTTATGTCTAACATGTACTAAATCAAAGAAGGGAAAATGTTATTTGGCCCCGAAGCCAAGTGGCATTGACTGGCTTAAATCCATGCTTCTGGGCTACTGAATTTCATAATATGTTTTGGAAATACACCCATGCAGAACCCCTGAGTGAGGATTTTTCTGGTTATTCCCGGGGTCTTGGAAATAAGTATATGGCAACTCAGGCTGAGTGCAAAGAGTGGTGTGTAGGAGACAGTTACAAAATTATTTACAAGGTAATAGCCATTTTTTCTGTTATGCAACATATGACACCTAAATATTCCCATCTTGTTAGTGTTATCTTGAAAATTAATAACATGTACTGTTCTTGCTTTGTATGATAACTTTTGCTTAAACTTCCTTTGCATTACGTATTTGCGTGCACAAATACACAGATTCATACACACATGTATACCACAGAATTTCCCATTGAGATCCCTCCCACCTAGTACATGGATGATAGGGACAAAGCCAAACCCCTGTATCCCTCCCATACTTAAACTTAACACATGCATTGGTCCCCAGAGGCCGGAATCCAAACCTTAATTGTAATCTCATCTGTCCTTCTCAGATTTAGATCTATTGCCATCCAGCTACTTCTGCTATCCCTTACCATGCTCTGATAATCCACAGTGGACTCATTTCCAGCTATAACTTGTCAGATCCTCCTAAAAAGTAAGTCTCCAGTCCTAACCAACTCCAAACACAGCCACATAGCTTATTTTTCAGAATTTGCTAGCTAAAATTTAACTTTTAGTACGGTCTTGGTCTTTGCCTTCTTCCTAGCTCAGCAGTCATAGCCATAACATGGTGACCTCTATTAACCCCTGTCCTAAACCAGCCACCCAGTCCTAAACTTACACCAATCTTAAACATATTCTAGTATTGGTACTGAAACATTCACTCGGCAGAAGTTTTCAAAGAAATTAAAAATTTTATTCATATATTTTTCAGAAAATGAAGGATGCCAATTTATAGTCACAAATCATCACAAATCTTTAATAAAAGTGCAATTGGTTTACTTTATAAGGGATCCATTTTTTCAGAGGACGTATATTGCTTCAACCAAATACTGCTTCATATTGACATATAATTTAATGGGCAGTGTACAGTGTGCACCAATCTGATTGGTATAATAACACTGTGAAGGCCTTTAAGAGAAGTGGTCTTTCCACAAATGATTTGAGGAAACCTGGGAAAATATTTAACAAAAGCAGAACTGATGCTAGTGGAAGTAATATCTACACCTTAGTTTACAAATAAAATTAATTTTATCTCTTTCCAACTGATTTTGTTACCCAGCTAAGTTAGATCAAACTGCTTACCTTGACAAAGATTGATTACCAATTAAATATCACATAAGCTAATAAAACAATACCTTGAAGTTTATCCAGATGGCTTTATTAAAAACAATAATCTCTGACATAAACACTACTTGGAAGGATTACTGAAGGAAACATTGGAAGGAACATTGCTGAAATGTTTCACAAGCTACAGGAAGTTTTAATGATAACTTGACAAAGCAGGAAAACTCAGTAGATATGTAGTGAAACTTAAGGTGACCTTGTAAATAGCCTATATAAAACATTTTATAAAACTGTTGTTTCCTGACATTCTACTTTTTCCACCATTTGATGTCAGGTTACATCCAGTGAAATGAAACTATATGAACAGCCATCCTTCAAATATTAAGTTCCATCATTTTTCCTGCCTCCCAGGGCATGAAATAGCTACCCACCACCTGCTGTTCACAGGTTGGTTTGTCAGGTTGCAAGTCAGAATTGATATGCACTGACTTTTATAGCACCCCAAAGTACATTATATCTCTGTAGTGCTTAGGATAGCCACTGCTGCCCTGTGTTGGTCTGCAAGCATCCCTAGAACTAAATTAAAGCAAAAATAATTCTAGACTAGACTGTCTGTGTTTGAATTTTACCATATGTCATGCAAGGACTTTGAATGAAAATAGTATATTTGGGGCAAGTTACAGAACAGCCAAGAGCAAATTCATTAAGCATCTGCAGCCGAAATTAATTTGGGTTCATTGATTCAATGTTTTTCATGAAATAATTTTATGTGGCTATTCAGATTTACAAACACTTCTGTTTTCCAAACTGATGACAGCTAGAAGGGACAAGAACTTATTCAAGGAGCTTTCTCTTAGCCAACATCCTCCAGGTGCACCCTATATATGCACTTATTCAGGTGTGTTTCCCTTTTTTTATTATTTATAAACAATTGAAATAGCAATAGTATTTGTTTACTTAATTGTTTTGAACACATGAGCTGAAAGTAAGTACAAAATGAATGAGAAGATTCAACCCAGATAAGCAATGGGAAAGTTTTCAGGCTGTGTTTTTCTCATCACTGTTCACTTGATGGAAAGAAACTAAATTCCTTGACCTTGGGTTAGCTATCATAAAATGTAATCAAAATTCTTTAAGCTCAGAGTAAAATGTTCTAAATAAGTTAGCAAGCTAAGTTTACTCCATTTCTATGATGTATCATGTCCTGAAACAGGTCATATTTCCCAAGAAATGAATGAAAAGAAAAACTTTTTTCTTGTAGAAAAAATACAGGTTAAGAGCTAGTGGCAAACTAATCATAAGACATTCTGCTATTTCTTAGAAACACTAAACAAAACCTAACGGGTTCTACAAGGAAGGATTTAGCTAAAAATCAGGCAGATCTAAACAAAATAACGGGTTCTACAAGGAAGGATTTAGCTAAAAATCAGGCAGCTTTACGAAAACTGCAAAAAAAAAAAGCCCTAAAATGTATTTCTTTTTTAAGAAATCCCCAATGTCGATATGGCTTGTATATTTAGTAAATATATTTTTAATGACATACTTAGCCCACTACTGCTAGCAGCTACCAGTCCAGCGATGGTGGCCACCCCCAGAAGCTGGCACTCTGGCTGTTTGTGCCCTTTACATTACTACTTCTGCTGACTTTTTTTATCCTTCTTACAACTCGTCCTTTATTGACATGACTATCAAAAGAGTCCTGTAAGCATTGATTTCTCTAGGAAAGCAGAGAAATCTGGTAGATTACTCAGACTTGCAATAACATACACCGAAGGTATTACATGCTGTAGTTGGGGAAACACAGCAGGGAAACTTGACAGCATACCTCCATCCTTTTCATTTAAAAACCCCCAAACCACCACCACAACAACAAACTCCAAAACCACCAAACAAACAAACAAAAAACAACAGCAAATGGCTATTCTCTATTGGCAACACAGATTTATACCAGCTAGCCCAGAACATAATGCAAAGTAAAGACCGTATACTCTTGACTGTCAACTTTTTTCAAAAGTGGTTTAGAAGATTCACCCATGTGATTTTATAGCTGCGCAAACTAAGCAGCAAAGAAAGAACTATCTATAGTTTGATTAGAAGCTAATAAAAATGAAATTAAGATGAAGAAATGTTTAGCAGTGCAAATTAGAGATTTCCTTTACTAAATAACACAAAACCTTAGCTGGTCACACAACAGAAGTGATTGTGGCCGGATAGAATGAATTTTTACATGGTGTCCTTGCATACTATTTGTATCCATTGTTTAAAAAGGTTCTCAAATGTTCAAAAAATAGTTCCTCCATTACAGGAGGACATACTCCAAAAGCACTTTTAAAATTGGTAGTATACCCATGAGATCTATGGGAATGAGTGTTATTCTGCACAGTTTAAATAACAAATTTTGTATCAGTTCATATTTCTGAAATATAGGTGATGTGAGAAATAAATTTGCATAATCCACAGTAAATGGGTATATTTTTTACCAAACATAGTTTTTTGTGAACCTCATTGGGCAATATTTCTTTCTTTTCCATGAAAATAAAAATGCTTTTCTCCTGTCAATTTCGATATCCTGAATTGTGCTTCTTTTCCCCTGCACATCCAAATTGTTCATAAATACCTTTAAAATTTATTATCGTTTTATTGATTTAACTATTGATCTAAAAACAAAAACAAAGAAACAAACAAAAACCCAACAAAAAAAAAAAAAATGCCAGGGATGCAATAAGAAAAATACTTGCACAGAGCAACATCTGGGATATAAACACCATACAGGAGAGGGAGTATTACTGTATTTCTTACAATGACTCTTTAAGTCAGAAAATTACAGTTGTTGTTTCAGATTTTAAAACAAATTATGTTCTTTTGTAGTGGGGAAATTAATCAGTTCAGAAAAGCTAAATTGGTGTATCTGAGGAAACGCTTTGTCTGGACCAGTCTGTGGTGCTGTCAGCTGAAATGTATCTGTGGCAGTCGGAATTTCTGTTTTTTACATATTCACCTTTCCTATGATACTGTATATTATTGATTTTTTTAAATTGTATGCATAAATCTTCATCCCAATCTCTGTATGCTAGTTCACTAGCAGGTACAAAGACTTTGATTTTCCAGATACTGGTACTCCTGTTAGAATGTGAATTCCTTTCCATAAACATTGAGCTATTCATCAACAGTGCTTAGAAACTTTTCAAAAGCAGATATTTCAGTTAGAGGAATTCCCCTCTTTAACACTGTCTTCAGACAGTGGAACAGAAAACGGCCTTAAATCCTACTTTCCTCTTTTGAAGCTACACTACCTTTGATGTTACACTGAAAGATAAGAGAAAGGGATGGGACCTCCACAATATAAAATTGTGTGAGGTTGCATGGGTGCGCAGGAAAATAGGCTAGGAGAGAAAACTGACTGGAAGACTGTGGATAGTATACGCAGTTGTTGCTGATTTGAGGTGCTAGTTATTAGGCATGCTGACATGGATCCCAACTCAAACCTGTGCGTGACCCACGTGATCCCTGCCGGCCTAAGACTCAAACTTAACCAAATGTGCCCTTACAGAGATACACTAAATGCAACCCTTTCCAAAATCTGACCACAGCTCTCACTCCAGCCCATTCAGACCCTGGATGCTTCAGATCTAAACCTCACAGGAAGGGGGGGAGGGAGGGGGAAGAGATGTTCCCAGATGCCAACCTGACCTTGGCCAAGCAGCACCTTAGGTTATGTCTAACATGTACTAAATCAAAGAAGGGAAAATGTTATTTGGCCCCGAAGCCAAGTGGCATTGACTGGCTTAAATCCATGCTTCTGGGCTACTGAATTTCATAATATGTTTTGGAAATACACCCATGCAGAACCCCTGAGTGAGGATTTTTCTGGTTATTCCCGGGGTCTTGGAAATAAGTATATGGCAACTCAGGCTGAGTGCAAAGAGTGGTGTGTAGGAGACAGTTACAAAATTATTTACAAGGTAATAGCCATTTTTTCTGTTATGCAACATATGACACCTAAATATTCCCATCTTGTTAGTGTTATCTTGAAAATTAATAACATGTACTGTTCTTGCTTTGTATGATAACTTTTGCTTAAACTTCCTTTGCATTACGTATTTGCGTGCACAAATACACAGATTCATACACACATGTATACCACAGAATTTCCCATTGAGATCCCTCCCACCTAGTACATGGATGATAGGGACAAAGCCAAACCCCTGTATCCCTCCCATACTTAAACTTAACACATGCATTGGTCCCCAGAGGCCGGAATCCAAACCTTAATTGTAATCTCATCTGTCCTTCTCAGATTTAGATCTATTGCCATCCAGCTACTTCTGCTATCCCTTACCATGCTCTGATAATCCACAGTGGACTCATTTCCAGCTATAACTTGTCAGATCCTCCTAAAAAGTAAGTCTCCAGTCCTAACCAACTCCAAACACAGCCACATAGCTTATTTTTCAGAATTTGCTAGCTAAAATTTAACTTTTAGTACGGTCTTGGTCTTTGCCTTCTTCCTAGCTCAGCAGTCATAGCCATAACATGGTGACCTCTATTAACCCCTGTCCTAAACCAGCCACCCAGTCCTAAACTTACACCAATCTTAAACATATTCTAGTATTGGTACTGAAACATTCACTCGGCAGAAGTTTTCAAAGAAATTAAAAATTTTATTCATATATTTTTCAGAAAATGAAGGATGCCAATTTATAGTCACAAATCATCACAAATCTTTAATAAAAGTGCAATTGGTTTACTTTATAAGGGATCCATTTTTTCAGAGGACGTATATTGCTTCAACCAAATACTGCTTCATATTGACATATAATTTAATGGGCAGTGTACAGTGTGCACCAATCTGATTGGTATAATAACACTGTGAAGGCCTTTAAGAGAAGTGGTCTTTCCACAAATGATTTGAGGAAACCTGGGAAAATATTTAACAAAAGCAGAACTGATGCTAGTGGAAGTAATATCTACACCTTAGTTTACAAATAAAATTAATTTTATCTCTTCCCAACTGATTTTGTTACCCAGCTAAGTTAGATCAAACTGCTTACCTTGACAAAGATTGATTACCAATTAAATATCACATAAGCTAATAAAACAATACCTTGAAGTTTATCCAGATGGCTTTATTAAAAACAATAATCTCTGACATAAACACTACTTGGAAGGATTACATTGCTGAAATGTTTCACAAGCTACAGGAAGTTTTAATGATAACTTGACAAAGCAGGAAAACTCAGTAGATATGTAGTGAAACTTAAGGTGACCTTGTAAATAGCCTATATAAAACATTTTATAAAACTGTTGTTTCCTGACATTCTACTTTTTCCACCATTTGATGTCAGGTTACATCCAGTGAAATGAAACTATATGAACAGCCATCCTTCAAATATTAAGTTCCATCATTTTTCCTGCCTCCCAGGGCATGAAATAGCTACCCACCACCTGCTGTTCACAGGTTGGTTTGTCAGGTTGCAAGTCAGAATTGATATGCACTGACTTTTATAGCACCCCAAAGTACATTATATCTCTGTAGTGCTTAGGATAGCCACTGCTGCCCTGTGTTGGTCTGCAAGCATCCCTAGAACTAAATTAAAGCAAAAATAATTCTAGACTAGACTGTCTGTGTTTGAATTTTACCATATGTCATGCAAGGACTTTGAATGAAAATAGTATATTTGGGGCAAGTTACAGAACAGCCAAGAGCAAATTCATTAAGCATCTGCAGCCGAAATTAATTTGGGTTCATTGATTCAATGTTTTTCATGAAATAATTTTATGTGGCTATTCAGATTTACAAACACTTCTGTTTTCCAAACTGATGACAGCTAGAAAGGACAAGAACTTATTCAAGGAGCTTTCTCTTAGCCAACATCCTCCAGGTGCACCCTATATATGCACTTATTCAGGTGTGTTTCCCTTTTTTTATTATTTATAAACAATTGAAATAGCAATAGTATTTGTTTACTTAATTGTTTTGAACACATGAGCTGAAAGTAAGTACAAAATGAATGAGAAGATTCAACCCAGATAAGCAATGGGAAAGTTTTCAGGCTGTGTTTTTCTCATCACTGTTCACTTGATGGAAAGAAACTAAATTCCTTGACCTTGGGTTAGCTATCATAAAATGTAATCAAAATTCTTTAAGCTCAGAGTAAAATGTTCTAAATAAGTTAGCAAGCTAAGTTTACTCCATTTCTATGATGTATCATGTCCTGAAACAGGTCATATTCCCCAAGAAATGAATGAAAAGAAAAACTTTTTTCTTGTAGAAAAAATACAGGTTAAGAGCTAGTGGCAAACTAATCATAAGACATTCTGCTATTTCTTAGAAACACTAAACAAAACCTAACGGGTTCTACAAGGAAGGATTTAGCTAAAAATCAGGCAGCTTTACGAAAACTGCAAAATAAAAAAAAGCCCTAAAATGTATTTCTTTTTTAAGAAATCCCCAATGTCGATATGGCTTGTATTGTTAGTAAATATATTTTTAATGACATACTTAGCCCACTACTGCTAGCAGCTACCAGTCCAGCGATGGTGGCCACCCCCAGAAGCTGGCACTCTGGCTGTTTGTGCCCTTTACATTACTACTTCTGCTGACTTTTTTTATCCTTCTTACAACTCGTCCTTTATTGACATGACTATCAAAAGAGTCCTGTAAGCATTGATTTCTCTAGGAAAGCAGAGAAATCTGGTAGATTACTCAGACTTGCAATAACATACACCGAAGGTATTACATGCTGTAGTTGGGGAAACACAGCAGGGAAACTTGACAGCATACCTCCATCCTTTTCATTTAAAAACCCCCAAACCACCACCACAACAACAAACTCCAAAACCACCAAACAAACAAACAAAAAACAACAGCAAATGGCTATTCTCTATTGGCAACACAGATTTATACCAGCTAGCCCAGAACATAATGCAAAGTAAAGACCGTATACTCTTGACTGTCAACTTTTTTCAAAAGTGGTTTAGAAGATTCACCCATGTGATTTTATAGCTGCGCAAACTAAGCAGCAAAGAAAGAACTATCTATAGTTTGATTAGAAGCTAATAAAAATGAAATTAAGATGAAGAAATGTTTAGCAGTGCAAATTAGAGATTTCCTTTACTAAATAACACAAAACCTTAGCTGGTCACACAACAGAAGTGATTGTGGCCGGATAGAATGAATTTTTACATGGTGTCCTTGCATACTATTTGTATCCATTGTTTAAAAAGGTTCTCAAATGTTCAAAAAAATAGTTCCTCCATTACAGGAGGACATACTCCAAAAGCACTTTTAAAATTGGTAGTACACCCATGAGATCTATGGGAATGAGTGTTATTCTGCACAGTTTAAATAACAAATTTTGTATCAGTTCATATTTCTGAAATATAGGTGATGTGAGAAATAAATTTGCATAATCCACAGTAAATGGGTATATTTTTTACCAAACATAGTTTTTTGTGAACCTCATTGGGCAATATTTCTTTCTTTTCCATGAAAATAAAAATGCTTTTCTCCTGTCAATTTCGATATCCTGAATTGTGCTTCTTTTCCCCTGCACATCCAAATTGTTCATAAATACCTTTAAAATTTATTATCGTTTTATTGATTTAACTATTGATCTAAAAACAAACACAAAGAAACAAACAAAAACCCAACAAAAAAAAAAAAATGCCAGTGATGCAATAAGAGCAACTGTTTTCTCAGGCTGAAACTGATTGAAAGCATCCCCTATATAAAAATGAAATGCATTTCTGTGGATGCACTGATGCTTCGCCATCTGTCCAACATCTCAGATTTACTCTCCCAGATAACTTCATATTTCACCCTGCAGTCCCTAAAGAAACATCACTTTAAACAGGGCCACATGGAAAAATGCACTTCAATAACATCTGAAGGTCTTGCATTTAGCTGCAAGGGCTTCTAATCTAAATGAATGATGTGCCTATAGAGTAAGCTCCATTTAGAGTTATGGAAATAGAGAGGAGCAAATGTAAGAGAAAGAATGCTAAAAAAAAAGAGAGTCAGAAGAAAAAAGAAGGAGAAAAAAAGACTAGAAAGAAAAGGGGGGCTGGAAAAGGGGAATAAAAGAGAAGGGAAAAAAATAACAGCAACTCCAGAATGATGGCAGTAAAAGACACAGGGATTTACAGATAAAGCCAGAAGATGCTGGCAGCCATCTATCAGTCTGCCTTGATGAAACAGGTATTGGAAATTAACTCAGGAACCCTATGAATTACATTCAATCCATGCTCTGGGCTAAGCACTTGTCAATTTTAGCTGCTATTGCAACCTATTACTTACAGACTACATGTCTGGCAAGCTAATGACACTGGAGAGTGTTAAAGAATAGCAGCATAAACTGTATACAGCGATGCTTGTCACAGTCTGAGCATATCTTCCCATAGTCCAGTGTGAAAACTGAAAGCCCAAACTCTTAGTTCCTCAGTGAGCACTTAACCTCACATCACATTATTTCACCTAGGAGAAAAGTACATACCTGAAGAATTAATCAGTGATCTGCCTGTCCACAGAAAGCTTTTACCAAGGTTTTCTGAGCATTGTGAAAAAGTGCTTTGATTAATCTTTTCTTGAACCTTCTTTCCCCTCCCCATAGGATAATCTGCTCTGAAGCAGAGCTCTTGAAACTGACAATTTTTTGGAGGATGCTGATAAAAGAGTAGACAAATATGCTGTCCCTATAAAACTTCAGCCTCTCATATATACAGTGTACTTCTTTGTTGTGGATTGGGACTTCCCACCTGACTAATGCTTGATTACTTAGCTTTCAAAACAACCTTCCAGGGAAGGTTAATTTAATTTTATATCTACAAATACGTACATTAATAGTTGTGCGCTGAAATACTAGAAATACATTTTATTAGAAAGGCACTCACCCAATATACTGGAACTTCTTTATTGTATTTTTCAGCTGATAAGCTTGTCTAACAGTGAAATATTTTAATAAGCAAGTACATTCAGAGTAAATGTCAGACAGTGTGATCGTGTGACTAACAGCTGCTGCTGCTGTTGGCGGAGAGGGGGGAGAGAGAGAGACAGAGAGAGAGAGAAGTACAAGTACCAAAAAACCAGCAAAGGCCAAATTAGAACAAATGTTTGTCAAGTAAAAAGGGCAGGTTTTTGTCTGATGGAAGAGATTTAATTAGAAAAGTCACAGAAAGAAGCTGCCTCAAAAGTACCAGATCCATTTTCTTCAGATAAGCTAATGAACCTCATTGAACTTTGCAAAGAATTGCTGAACCAATAATGCAAGGGAAAAAAAATCCAGAAAATCTGCTGCAACATCCCTTAGAAATGAACTAACCAATTATCAACGTGACTCTCCATCCCAGGAAAAGGAGTAATATGACACATTTACTTACTGATTTTTCTTCCATTTGAGTGAGCAATGGACAAATAAATGGTTACAGAAAGAAATTATTTTTGTACATTGTTTCTCTTTTACAGCAGACTATAAGTTCAAAATTTAAATCACATGTTGTATGTGTTAAGTGACCTACATGGTACATTACCTACCCAGTTTGTTGTCTAATTCTATCAAGGTTTTTTTTCCCCTAACAGCAACCATAACAAAAACCTATTAAGGAACATAATATTTTGCATTAGACAAGGGCATCTTGAATGTATTAAAGAACACAGTAAACAAAATTCTTTTAACAATGACAACGCAATAAAAAAAAATCCCAGCCCAAAGGAAGATGATTATGTAGAAATTCAGACTAACTCAAAAATTCTCTTAAAAAAAAATAGTCCTTTAAATGCTTTTGGATTGTTTTATGCTTCACTGCTATTCTTCATGTGCTTCTCTCCTTGTTGTTTAGCCTTTCACAGTGTATCCATGTTTGGCACAAAGCTGCAGGCCTGGAATTCAAGTATACAGCATGTATGGAATACAATCATAAAGCATCTATACTCCCATACCACCAATTAACCAAAAATATCTTTTTATCATAGGACAGAGAACTACAAGAAAGATGTATTAAAAACAATCAGACAATAAAAAAACATTAATGTAAATTAGGATTTAAAGAAACATTGAAATTCCATATCATATGGATTTTCAAAACAGAAAAAACAGGCCTTTAAGAGGAACTTCAGTGCTTGAGATCCAAATTTTCCTTCAGTACATCTTTGCTCTAAAGTTTTGGAATTGAACCTTTGTGTATGGGGTTCTCAAAAGGCTCACTGAAGTCTATGGAATTTTCCTGTTTGTGTATGGGATGTCATTTTCAAAGGACAGCAAACTAAGGGTAAAGCTAGGATTTTCAAAGTTTTGGAATACATAATAAATCAAACACTTGTCTGTAACAAGAGATACCTTATTTAGCTAACAAAAAACATTCAATGTACTTGGTGGAGAGCCTCCCACTCTGAGAGAGTAAGGAGGAGAATAGATTGACTTCATACTTTCCCCCTTTTATAGTAAAGCATGTAACATTTTATAAAAAGATTCTTTTAATAAATGTGGTTTCAAATACTCAAAAAAAAATTGACTCAGCAAATGTACACTTCTTTAAGAGCATGTGCTTATTTTTATGAAGGTTAAGAAGATTGCTGGTGTTTGTAGTAGTACGTAAAAAAGAAGTACAGGTAAACTTCTCACCTTCCCCATTACTGCCTTTTTTTCCCAGTCATCTCAAGTATCTATATATGCATAATATATTAAAGACATAGTGCTTTAACTTGGGTTAGGAGTGGGAATATATCTTCTGGGCATTCCCACAGTTGCACCTTTTTTCCCCTTGAGTGAGTGGATGAGGTAGGAAAAGGAAGAAGACTTTTTTTTTTACTCTTTCCCACTCTGAAACCATACTACAGAGATAGTTACGTTCATTAGGCAAAAAGGAAAGGAGAGGAGTAATAGCATTCTCCCAAACATCCTTCTAACACACAAGCCAGTTGCCAAAAGATTGCACCTCTTGCTACATCTGAAACTTAGTATGTACATAAATATTCTTCAAAGCAGATTTTGTGTAGAAGTAGTTGAACTTCCTGCATGCTATATTTTTTAATATCGAAATACCACTTTTCGGCAGGCATACACACCTGTAAAAGTTCTGGTTGTATCCAGAGAGGCTGAATATACAACAGTGGATATTTCTGGCAATGAGATATGTCATCTTACCACATTTGTAAAAGAGTTTTTAAGGTTAAAAGACATGCCTGATCCCTGAAGACAATGAAACTCAAACAGAATACATGAATAGTCCATGGATATGGAAATATGGGTATGGAAAAAAGTGGCTGGAATAACGGTAGCATTATACAAACTACTCCCACAGTGTCATAAAGTCTTGACAACAATATGTCAGGTTGATGGGGGTCACAGCAGCAGAAAGATGAAGCAATACCAGTGCTAAAATCTAAAATACTTTCTACTGCTTGAAGAAGTCTTTTTTTTATTAGGAATGATGCTGCTCTGTGCCAATCCAAAATGCCATTGTTCAGAATCCAAGATGTTGGCAAAGGTGATAATATGCTGTTGCTATGTCAAGTCTACTTGAACATTGATTTTGCCTGCAAATGGAAAACTACAGACAAGTCACCTCTCCTGAATGCTGACTTTTTGAGTTTTGGGCCTCTCTGTGGGAATACAAGTGAGTACACTTCTAAAACACATATTATTTTTTCTCCATTATCATTATTTACAGTTATTAATTACTGCTCTGTCCAGACCAGGATGGATAGGAATACACAATGTGTTCTGGCATTAATATTTCTTAGAGCTTCTTGATCCTCAGTACATACAAGGTGTCCAAACACTGGTAAGGATAAGAAAGCCATTTGTATAGGCTAGACTGGTTTAGGACTTTGTGGTTTTCTGGGTCACTATTCATTTAGGTCATGCCTTCTGGTAAAGAATAGTTTCTACTGCATTGTCCAGACACTGCTTAGCCTGTTGGCTGTGTAGAATAACAGTTATACCTAGTGACGGCTTTTCAGCTGTGATGGTAGTGGAAAAGATTATTTATTCCTGCTTTGGCAATGAGGTAAGAACTCCCAATGCTGTTACCTCATTTCAGTACACAGATGCCTAATAAAACCATTGCTGACCTACTGCATTAAAAAAGGAGGCAGGGGTCTAGTGCAGTGTTGCACCATAGGAGTAACAACCACCTGGTCTTACAGATTCCTGTAGTTTTGCTTTCTGCAGGAAACTAAGAAATCATTAAGCTTTGAAAACCTTTTTTTATTTTTTTTTATTTTTTTTTTGGTTTTGCACAGAAAGAAGGTAAATAACAGTCTTTGGCTGGATGAAGTGATAATCTGATTAAGTGTTATCTCTAGTGTTCTGTGCTGTAAGTCAAGACCATTCCTACATTCTTGTATGCATGATACCAGACATGAATCGTTTTCCACAGAGACAGCATTTGGAGGATGTGTTATCTGTAGGCAGACTGCAGTGTCTGATAATGAGTCTGGGGGAGTCATTGCCATATTGGGCAGCTAGCTGATGAGTTCCTCTAGAAACCCTGATAAAACCCTTTCTGAAAAATGTCCATATGCATGTAAATAATGTTTAATATTCCACCTCAATGAAACTCAGCTCAAAACATTGAAATTAATGGGAATCTTAATTACTCTGTTGGGAGCTGACTCATGCATTGCAATGTTAACTAGTTTAGATTTTTCCTGTATTTCTTGTTTTTGCTATGTAGTATTATTGTCCATGTGGTACCGTGGTCAACATTAAAGAGCTGACATTCATTGTGTCTTGCTGTACTACTGAACACAGACACCATAATGTTTTCTATTAAAAAAAAATTTAAAAAAGAGGCAACACCCTGATACTTCAGACTCCCATGTGATAAAAAAAGAAATAAAATGGGGGGGGGTTGCCATGTAGAAAACCCTTTTCAGGTCTCATCTCTGCCTTAATCATCTGGATGCGGTAAACCTGTGCACCTGGATGTGACAGAACTAAGGTGCACTCCAGCTCCCCTTGCAGCCTAGTTTCGGTCAGAAGGGAAGCTGGCTACACAGACTTGAAGGATGTTCCACTATGCCCATATTAGTTCCTTCATCTGGACAACTGAAAGACCATGAGTGCAGAGCTAACCATTGTTTTACAGGCTATATACGGGTTGTACATGCCAGCTTCAAAGACAGATAAATGATATCTTTATATATATTGCAAAAAAAGTTAATTAAATGTAAAACACTGAGCCATATTTACCCTGAAGACAACATAAAAGTTACTTGGATATAAACAGGATTTGGAATTGTACAATTGGTTCAAGATTACCCTTTTTAAAGTTTGCTTTTAATGTATATTTATGCTAATAGAGCTAGACTGCAGTTTTGACGTATTTTCAGTGTCAGAAAAGACCATAATCTTGCTATTTAGATCTAATTTGCAAGTTAATATTTTCATGAATTACATGAAAAATGTATTTTGTTTTTTATACAGGCAACTATTCTGCTATGATTTAGGTAAGGTAAATTATTAGACTTGTGACTGGATCAGCAATTTTTATTGTATGGACTTCTCATTACCGTAAGTTTCTTTCATTTGCCTTGTACAGAAAATATTTATGTTGACCACCAGCTACCTGTGGTCAGTCACAACTAGTTTAAGTAATTTTTGATCTTTTCAATTATTTACAATTTTATTTGGCTCGGCTTACTTAAACCAGTGTGTCACCTTCTTTTCATTTTTTATGCATGGTCACAGCTTACAATGAACTTTCAGTAGTTCTTTATGCCTCTGTGAAATATACCTATAATTTTCCTTTTACTTTTATAAAAAATGGAAGCCAAACTGGGAAGAATATAGTGTGTGATAAATTGGTATATTTTTCATTACTAAGGGATGTGAACTATTTTCTCTACTATATATTTAGCTTGTTTTGGCTTTGAACTTTTGCACTTCAATCGAAGTGCAATTTTGAACAAAACTGTTTCTTAACTTTTATGGGAGGCTCAGCTAGATTTCCTTTTTCATTGTAACTAACCTGAAGGAGAAAACATATCAGCAGAGAAGACCTCACTGTCAGGCATAGATCAAAATATCTATCAAAAGTAACCAAAGGTAAACACATATGTATATATGTTGCCAGGAAGTGATTACACCTTTGTGCCACAAAAGCAGTGGTTACAAGTAATACTTAAAAAACTTGCTGTCTTTATATGGTGTTCCTTCCCCTTAAACTTTTGCTCCTCCTGCTGCCACCATGGAGATAACAGCAGGAGCACTAGCAGAGGCAAAACACTGGCTGGCTGCTATTGTCTTTGCTCAAGTGAGGGCATCTGCCCATCACAGCAAAAATGTCAGTTACTTTTCTAAATATAAAGTTAAAAAAGCACCTGAAAGACTCATATTCACACAGCTATTTCTTTGTTTGATGAAGTTAACATGTTTAAATAATCCTGAAGTATTATTGGACTCCTACTATGTTCTACAGTGTATTTCTAGTCTACATATAGCTGCTGTTTGCCATGTTATTGTTATGCCTGGAACTATCTTCTGTCTTTTCCATTGATTGTCTTTTTTTTTTTTTTTTTTTTTTTTTATCTTTTTCCCTT
>NW_008795018.1:4395832-4401404 GCF_000699145.1 Aptenodytes forsteri
TTTTTCCTTTGTTTGTCTTTTTTTTTTTTTTTTAATTGTGATCATATTTCCCATGTTGAATAGGATAACATTTGGCATTGAGATGGTTATTCTAATGACTATACACTAGAAGTTTTATGAATGGCACATTAATTCTGTTTCTCCATAAATCCACAGCATAAACCTCCAAAGCTAATCTCGCAGCATTAGACAGTTTAGGGGAAAAGAACTGGCTATTGTCATGTTTCCTGATTTAAGAGAGATTATTTTCCCTTCTTTGTACCACAATAAAAATGCTGTGACATGACCTATTTATCTTTTATTGTCCAGCTCCTGGGAGGCAGAAGGTGTAGACAGAAAGTGGAACTTGCATGTCCAGCTTGTGGATTTTTTCCACCTTGTCTCCTGTGGAACAATAAAAGAATGCGTGCAGCTGGGATCTGCATCCACCCCATTGTTCATCATTTCTCATACCCTCTAGAATTAAGGTGGTTTGTTTTTTTTCCCCCCCCCCAGAGATAGGTTCATAAGACTTCAATAAATGAAATAAGACACTAAAACTGAATTCTAAGGAACAAAATCCTATGCATTGTTCTCAAACTAGGGGAGAAGTGAAAGGGGAAGGAAAGACAAATTAAGCTGTGACTTTCTCCAAATTTGTCTGACACACTTCTTCCCTTTCCTATACCAGCTCTGAGCAATGGGCTTGTGGCATAGATACAAATTAAGTAAGAAGACAAGAATAACTGAAGAACAGATAGGAATTTGTAAGTAAACAATAGAATAAGATAGTCATTTGCTCTTTGTCAGACAAACTCTATACTATCCCCATCCTTTGTGTGAAGAAAATGAGAAAAACTAAAATAAAACCAGTCATTTTCTACACTTGTGAGGATCTTGGAAAACTAACTTTTAAATGGAACTGAAAATCATGTGCCTCCAAGTTACATACAGATAGCTATCTCTTTTTTATTTATTTTAAAGCATTACAGATGCATTCAGAAGACAAGTCATCAGTCAGCAGTGACAGCCAACATGAGAATGTATAAGAATAAATTGGGCTTTAATTTTTCTTGACTAAGTATAGACATCTATCATAACTAATGCACTTCTAATAGCACAGCATTTTTTTCCATGAAGTAATCTCATCTATTTTGTTATGTGTCTTAAACCTAATTAGAAAGCAACAGTCCTAGCAGTTATAAGAAGAAAGGCAATATTTCTTTTGACCAATGTAGGTGAAATCTACTGCAATTAAAGTTATGGCAAAGTTTATGCAAGAACAGAGAGATCATATCTTTGCTAAATAGGCTGTGAAGTCCTCCTACTTTTGGTGCCTAATTACTGGTGTCATGCTTGTAATAGCGACATCTGTGCACACTCAACACTCTAATGGGCAGCTCCTACAGGACTAATGAATTTTAATTGATGGTGTTTAGCGTGGCTTTTGGTTTCTGTCTCTTGTAGAGGAGGCTATGCCCTTCTGCTCTTCTGTCCCCAAGTGAGCTGCATCTCTGTTGGGGAGCTCATAGATACAGATGGTCAACAAAAGGTGAAGAATGCCAGAACTCTCTGGGCATCAGTCGCTTTTCAGTAAAGATAAAGCTTGAATTGTTAATAAGCTTCCTTTTTTCCACCCAAGCTGTTTACGCTGTGGGCTTAATGTTAATCTCTTTTAGTAAGATGACACATTCCTTTTCAATTCAAAATATGCTTCCTAGGTTGACAAATCAGAAGGCGACTTTCTTCCCAGCCTCCTCATAGGTAGTTTTAAATGTAGCGTCCTTTGTCAGAGGCAAAACAAAAACACCTCATGGTGACGCTTAATCATTTTACCCACTCCCAGAGTTTTTGCAAAGGACTGAAAAAAAATACATCTTCCTAACAGTGAAGTTGCCTCTCTAAATGTTAGTTTTTCTGTAAGTATTCTTTTTTCTCAGATCAAATGTTCATTCTTCACACTGAAACTTCCTTCATTTGTGCTTCCAAAAAAATGCAATTGAAGGCAAAACTTATTTGGGGGAAGTATCATTATCTTAATAAGTCCCAAGTTTCTTTTGCTTGGTATAGAAGACTTTTAAAAGGGGTGGGGAAGTCATTTGAACAAACAATATGAGTGGCATGAACTTATTGAAAAATTCCTCCTTCAGGAACAACAAATCTTTAAATCAGCAATACGTCAGAGGCTACGTAGAGATATGCTATAATCAAAACCTGGTTTATATAGAAATAGGAAATTGTCCACCCCCTGTTGGCTAATCAACAGAGTTGTTTGTTATTAGTTTTAAGACAATTGCTTGCCTGCTTTCCTGTAACCTATCCACCTAAAGGGAATAATCAAAAAGTAGGAATGAGAATGTGCTGTTTGTGAGTGATATCTCTGAACTGCTGTCATCTGTAGTCCCTTTTTGCTAAAAAAAAGCCAAAACAAAACCAAAAAGAAAACCGCAATGCCCCTTTCCTTTAAGGATAATCTCATATTTTTTTTTAAAGACAAAAAGCTGAGGAAGTTTTTTTATCTCAAGCATGTATTAAATATATTAACTAGATATCATCATGAATGAATGCTTCAAATAGTCATCATTTAGTATTTTTCAGATTAAAAGAAGGCTGAAAAAGTTTAATGTGCCATTTGTTGGTTTGAATACTGAAATAAACAATATTTGTGTTGCTTTCCAAAATTAATCTGTCTCACCTTCATGCTGCCCACATCCTCCATCAATTTGTCAGCATGCAGCCATGGTGCTGGAACACAAGGATGGATTCATGGCACCCAATGCTTTCTGTCTATACACCATACACGAAATCACAAAATTTTATTACAACGTTATCTACAGCACAGGCCTCAGCTTCCCCAAGGAAGTCATGCTCCCACACACCTACCCCAACAGGAGCTGGAAGAGGGGAGGCACATTAGCTCAGTCATAGGCAAGGATGGGTCATGCTGACCATGGTACAGTCTTCCACACAGCAATCAGGTCTACTTGTGACCGATTCCTGGGAGCCTTCCCCAAAGTTTTCTTTGCCATGCAGGGCTTATGCCACTAGTCTTTTGTTCTGAGTGTTACATGGGTCATGAAATCAATTACTTCTGGTGATTTCATCCAGTCATTATCCCTCTCATGTACTGGTCACTTCCTCATCTTACTTTTGCATACTAATTTCCAGGCTCAGTTGTTTACTGCTGGATGTTACTTCTGGGTCACTATAACTACTTATCTCCAGCCAAACATTGCTTCCTTCTTTCCACCAAATGCTCTGAGTTCCCCTTTCTTGCAGCTGTTCTATAACTAAAAAGTGCTACTTCTATACGAACTGTTTCTTAAGATGAGTGTTACTTTTTGGTCTGAACCTTAGTTCAACAAAGAATAAGAAATTTACTGGAAGATACACATATGCTTATTTATCTTACTCAGCCTACCTATGAACAGAAATGGTTCTTCCAGACTCCTAACCCTTAATCTAAAAATTTACAGGAAAACCTCGTTGGGTCTCAGCTGTAAGGAATCCATTGCAAAATCAAGACCTGAGTTTGGCTCAAGCGTGGACATTTGAAATCAGCATCTCCCAGCTGTGGCTCTGTCCAAGCTTCCACAGAGTAAATGCAAGATTTTCCTCATCTAACTTTGGTTATCTGAAAAGCTATATCTGCTTTAAGCTAGGTATGCACGCTTCCTCTACAGCCATCAGAGACAAGTAGAGATGTTTCCTACCTACTTTAGACACCTGTTTATTCAAAAATATTGCAGGAAAAGTATAGTCCAACAAGTTTGCATTAACCATTTTATCTCTGCCAAGACAGTTGTTCACACCAATTTTGATCTACAGAAAGAAGATGTCATAATGCCAAATACATGCATTCAGCTCTTTAAGTTGTACCTTTTTACATGTGGCTCCATTTCCTAGCAATAAGGTCCATGTCCATCAAGCCTTAAGTACACGGGATTAAGTCCACTGTGACTACTAGAAATAATGCTATAATAAGCTGCTCCAGAAGAGCTGACAAAAAGAAATTCATAAAATTAGTCACTAAAAAGTGCTGTTTTTTCTTTGTATTCCAAGCTCCATAGCAAAAATATGAAAGGATTTCTGTGAAACCGTCAGTATTTGATAACAAGGACATATCAGTTAAAGGTGATATAGTTTTATACAAAAGATGTTCAGAAACTCAAATCTATTGACTTTAACTTGCAAGTAAAACTTTCAAAACAACCTTTAAGAAAGATAATTCTATCTATTATATTTGCCAAGAGCAGGTCTTAATAATTCAGTCAGGATTTGGTGGGTAACAAGAACTGCACAAAAGCTGGAAAAAAAATATCCATATATGCTTATGAAAGTTTTAAAACAAGCTAATCTTCTATCATGTTTGTGCATATATTAGGCCATATGTATTAATACTCCCTGGCTGTAATGGCTTGCTCTATGGGTGTAAGACAGCAATAAAAAGAATTTAACCAGCTGGTGAAGCAAGGTTTACACCTGCTTTGAACTGATTTTTCCTGTAGTACCAAGTCTCCACGCAACAACTATGAATGTGGAGGAAGAACTTGATATCTACTTACATTCTAGGAAACAATATCCCCAGAAGGAATCAGCATAAAACAGAGAGTTAAAGGAATGTTGCTGAGCATTCACAAGATGTGAAGTTTTGTTGTGAAAATCTCCTAAAACATTCTTAAAAGGTATATTTTCATTCAAATATTAACATTATGTGTTTGCTCTAAACAATGAACATCAAACACTGAGTGCTTGGAGTAATCCCCTCACTGCAGACTAAGATTTCTAATTCAGGAATTATCTGTGCAGAATTTCATATGAAACAAAAGATCTGTTAAAAATGCTTTCAGTAAGCCTGCTTTAATATCTTCCATGCCCAAGAGGGTTGGTAACAATATGTGAGGATCACAGCTGGGGTGATCAGACCTTTCTGTTACCAAACAAACTGTAGTTATTGCATTTGTAGAAATGGCAGTCCATTTATCAAGTGAGTTAGAATGCCAATAAGTGGGCAGGTGAAAAAAGTTACAAAGATGGGGTCAATGAATGAGGTACGAAGAAACAAACAAGAACAACAAAATACTCCCCAATGCAGCTGAATACTGAAAAGTAAGGTACATGGGAGGTTTCGTGACACCATACCAGGTAAATCATCTCTAAAGTGCCAAATTTCTTAGAGAATTATGTATGTCAGCTTCGGATAGGGTTATACTCTGTTCTCTGATCATTGTGCAATAGGTGGAAAAAACATTCTGTGTATTGTTTTTATTTAAGTTTGAAGATGCTAAAAATATTTCTACAGCAGATGGAAGGCAGCCCATCAGATCACCATGAGATCACTCTATGTTGTTGTTACACACTGTCCTGGTTTTGGCAGGGATAGAGTTAATTTCCTTCCTAGTAGCTGGTACAGTGCTGTGTTTTGGATTTAGGACAAGAACAAAGTTGATAACACACCGATGTTTTAGTTGTTGCTAAGTAGTGCTTACACTAGTCAAGGACTTTTCAGCTTCCCATGCTCTACTGACTGAGAAGGCTGGAGGTGCACAAGAAGCTGGGAGGGGGCACAGCCAAACTGGCCAAAGGGACATTC
>NW_008795018.1:4401830-4411090 GCF_000699145.1 Aptenodytes forsteri
GGGAAGGGGGAGGAGTGAGCAAGCAGCTGTGTGGTATTCAGTTGCCGACTGAGGTTAAACCACAACACACACACACACACATTCACACACACACACAAAAGTCTATAAAACACAAGATAACTGGATAAATTTATTGAAACCGCTGAAATCTGGGAAGCCTATCAAACTTGCTCAGAAGTTCTGTGCTTACCATGAACAAAATACGGGCACAGAATGCAAATCTGCAGGGGGGATATTTTTGAAAGATGGGCAGTTACTCAGCGAAAATGTCTAAGGCTTCACAGTATAGTTATGCCAATATAATAGCTCCCTGGCAATGAAGGAACAACCCTGTCTCCCAACCCAGCCCTTTTCCTGATCATATAGCTCTGTCCCCTCTTTGGCACCCGTATGGTTGCTCATCAACTCTTCAAGTGATCCAGAGCAAAGACCTAAAACAGCAGAAAACTATTCAGGTTTTTTTATTCCCGTTTATTTTGGGTGAAGTGGGAAGAGGAGACATATTTAAATGCATTTTACATTTCTGAGTCTACTCATGATGTGATCAGACATCCAACACAAGATAAGCATGAAGAGTGTGGCTACTCCTATCAGTAGGAGCTATTTGTTAAATCATGATAGCTGAAACACTTCACTTAACTTTGGGATCTTCTGAAAAGGAAGAAGACTTAACTTTACTAACAGGACCTTGTGAAGTGGATTGCTTAAGGTACCCAGTACTAGGCAGAAATATCCTTGATAAAATGACAAGTGATTAAAGAAAAAGAAAAGAAAGGGGAGAAAGACCATGTTGTAACAGACATGTTTGTTATGAACTTTCATTAATAGACCTCCTGTATAAAAATTTTGTACCATCCTTTCTCAAAGAAGGTGTAGTATAGACGTGTAGAGGGTTTCAGTTGCTATTATCATTGATGATAGGGGTTAAAGTTTCAGCCCTATTTCCTTTGACATGCATTTCTTCCTGTGCTTCAGTCAAAAGCTGTCTGGATCTTCACATCAACACAGGAGACCTGGACCCAGGAGAGGTGGCAAGCAGCATTTCTGCAGCCTCCTCTAGTTGTTCTGGCAGTAGAAGGCGGCCTTTATTTAACTTAGGAGATAACCAAGAGATATTCCAGCTATGAATGAAACAAATCAGTATAAAATCAGAGCACCCTGGCAGGCTTTCTACCGTGGAATACTGCCTGCTATTTAGGCCTCTTGTAAAGGGGGTTGTATGCTGTAAATAGTTTCTTGGCAGATCACCATTCAAGGCCCAGTGCCAGGGGTTTACCCCTGGCCCTGTTGTAAGCCTGGACCCATGGGATCACCTGCCATCATGAGGTCAGAAGTTTGAAAGGCACTCATATTATTTAAGGCAACAGTTTAATTTACTTTAAACATCAAAAACAAACAAGCATAATGAAATCCACTGCAATGGTAACTCTGTGCACACTCACGTTGAACAAATATATCGATCAGCCTTTGCAAAGATGTACTTTAATATATTGTAAAACCTTGCTAATATAGTATAGTAAATAAAATGGGGGAGGGTTAAGTGCATGATATTAGATCAGCATGTTCTGTAGCAGAGATATGAAATAGCTCAGGGCACTTGCTTCCTAAAGGAGCATTAACTAGCTTCCATATGTTAGTCCAGTGATCAATAGACAGTTCAATTCCCAGACCTTTGTTCTAGCTCTCAGTAACATGATATTATCTAATCCATGCCCTACCCGTTATCAATAAAAACAAAGGCAGTGTAAATTGGCATACGTCCATCGCCTCCAAGGGAACCCTGTTGAGATGCTTTGGGCCAGACCTCGGTCAGGGTGTCTGCTTCCCAACTTTTCTTGTAAGAAAAAGAAGTTTTAAGGTCACTAAGGAAAGATTGTGCAAAACAGCTGCTCTGCAAGCTGATAGAAATATTTTCTTCAAATGGGATGAGCTCAAGGTCAACTACATGGAGGTTTTTGGTGTTCAAAACTTTGGGAGATGAACATTCTGTATTTCTAGTTTTCTTCCCTTTTTCATTTGTTGTTTCTGTACATCCCACTCATGGGTTCTATCTTTTTTTTTTCCCACATCAGCTGCTCGCTGGCAAGAAAAACATTAAGGTAATATTGGAAACAGTTTTGTTTCCCAAGACCTTTGACTACCTGAATCTCTAACAAGACATTCATGTGAAATACCATATCTACAAAGGCACTAGTGAAAAAAGTAACATGATCCTGAGATTCTGTCCTCTGCTTATGACATGCAATTTCCACCCACCTGTGAGGTCTTTAATCCACACATTTTCACATAATGCTATTGACTGAGGAGAAAATGAACCTTGGCTTGAAATGGCAAGGTTTCTTCTAGAGTAAACATAGACTAATTTTTGTTCTGTAAAAACCTTCAAGCAAGATTGTGTGATATGCACAGATGATCAGTATCAGAATAGAGAGTAAAGTATCCTTCCTTAGCATCTAGCAGGCCACAGGAGTACCTGTTGACTCCACTTCTGCTTTGCTTATTCCATGAGTCACACAAAGCAGTCAGAGACCAGGTTTTACCCCCAGAAGCACCAGCCAGGATTGCCAAACCACCATAAGGCAGAAAAGGATGAGATGATGGTTTGTATCACTGGTAGTAGAAGTCATCATCATTCCTGCCCCACCTAGATGGTAGGAGGGAGTGTGTTGTTGTGCCATACCCACATTGCTCACTGAAGGGCACAGAACTGAGTTGTCCCTCACCTGGAGCAGAGCACAGGGACACAGCAGGCTGTGTTCTGGCATCTGACAACAAATAAAACAGTTTCCATCAAGTTTGTCTGTGTGGCTTGATGCAGCATCCATATGCAGCCAACAGTTTGCACAGAGTTGCTATGGCCTTGATACATTGACTTTAATGGAGTAAATCCAAAGCATATTGGTGTAACCAAGTGAAGCATCACAGTTCCATGGTGCTGAGGCTGAAATCAGAGTAATTGATGTCATTTCTAGCATACCATTTTATGTTAAAAAATTAGGGGTTTTTGAGGAGTTGAATCAATACATTAATTCTGGAAACCTTCTGCAGCAGAATGTTATTTAAATGTCTAACAATCAGAACAATCAGTACAGATGCCTAGAAAAATAGACACAGTTCAAAAGTCTGTGCTGTTTGGTTTTGTTTTGGTGGTGCTTTTTTTTTTTCCTAACAGCTAAAGCAACTGTGTTTCAGGGTCTGAGCACAGCGATACTTAAATGTAGATCCTTTGGGGGAAAAACAGCAGCTACCCCTCACAAACCCACAGAGGAAAGCAGACGGAGGATGTCTTTTTGACAGTCAAAACTTTAACAGGAAGAAGGCACAGACAAAAGCTGATGATATATGGCTATTAGAAAGCCTGCAAAAATCTCACGTTTGCACAATTACAAGGTAGTATTGCTGTGAAAGAGATTAAATCAATAAAGAGAAAAAGGAGAGAACAAGAATAGACTGCATTTATTTCTGCCTCTGTTGGTGCCGGTGTATATAATGCAGAAGCCTGGAAATTTCAAATGTTCATCCACATCTTACCAAATTACATCTATTTAAATAAATAAATAAATAAATAGACAAATAGTAAAAAAAGGGAATACTAAATAAATAAATAAATAAATAAGTACCAAATAGGGATGCATTTACTCCATTTTTGCCAAGGCAACTTTATTTAGAAAGCTGTTTACCTTTCTGAAAAGCCTCATTAGGCTTAAAAACAAAGAGTGAAGTTGATTAATGTGCTCTAAGTGTGATGTTCAAATTGTAATTTTCATATACGTAAATGGATGCTTCTGCTGTATTTTGTTTGATAATTTACAGAGTTAGCACCGTCCAAACCAGTAATCAGTTTCTTTTTATGAAGACAGCTGCAGAAGATCCTTTTAGAATGCTAATTTTCATTAGTGCCTTCGCTTACCAAGAACTAGGGCCTTTCTCACAGATAACCTCATCACTGTAAACTGGGCTTGGGGAAATTTGGTTCACTTGCAATTCAGTTGTTTGGGGATTTTTTTGTTTATTTTGTTTTTTCAGTAGGGTAATCTGAAGAGAAGAAGAAAGAGCAGAAAAAAAACCTCAAGTGGATGGATTTAAAAGAGAGGAGTGCCTATAAATCAAGACCAAGGTAGTTTATCTTTTCCTCTTTTTTTGATATTATCATCTGCTGAGCTGGCAGGAAAAAAGCAAATTGCACAAAGGTAGCATTTCTCTAGGTACTGTCTGTATATTTTGTAGGATGGTGACATTAATACAGATTAGTTTTAACACACCACTTTTCTAGTAATTCTGTTCTAAAGCTCCTTTAACGCAAAAAGTAGTGCTACAACCATATGCACTGTGGCAGGAAGCAGAAAAGACAAACGGATTAATACACTGGGTTACCGTGTATGAAAAATCAGGTTTAAATCAGAAGTAGTTATATCACGCTATGCTATGTTTTACAGAATTACCTCAGTTTCTCTCAGCAGTGCTAAAGCTAGCTCAGTGGCAGCATTAGTTTCTGTTAATTTGGAATTTTCATGCTCCAGTGACAGTATTAATTTTTTATGCCTGTGTAAATAGTAAGTAACCAATCAAATGGTCTAAATATATTAACGTTCTGCCTTTGCGCATAGGTATGAGAAGATTAGACTAATTCTGCTGTACAAAGAAAACAGCCTCATGGAAGCGCTGAAAGTACATTTACTGTTGCAAGGAAGAATGATTTTCCTCAAAATATTTTGCACAGGACCAGAACAAAATTAGAGGTACTCCCTTAGCTTTAATACTGCAAACAGCAGTAATGAAACAGTCTAGCAGTTTTTATAACAAATCCAAGTATAAGGGTGTTAAATAAACTCTGACAGTTTCAGAAATCAGTCTGAGAACAGCTGACACATGTTCAGGAGCCCCTGCAGTATCTCCACAATGATTGGAGATCTGAATCTACATTTCAAAATGGAAAATGACCTCTGTTGCCTTTCACAGAATGGCATGCTTATACCCATAAACTCCAACTTGAGTCCTTTCCATTAAATCTTCCCATCTCTTCCACTTAGTCTATACTTTTCTCATCTGCCTCTTGATCCTTGCAACTGCATACAGATGCCTGTCCACCCTGATCTAAGTCACTGAAATGGTACTTAGGGTCAAGCAGGCAGATTTGGGATCCCTCTTGTGGAGAAAGAGTCACACTGATGAGAGTACATAAGCAGGATGGGATTTTCCAAAAGGCAAAATGATATTCAGTGGTTAGGCACCTCGAATACCAGTCTGTACAATTCCTTCAAGAAGAAACTTTGCACTTGTGAACTCTCTGTCTTTCGGCCTAACTTCCTTAATTCATTGGCTCTATGTGATGAGTTTATAAGCAATTTCACAGAAGAATGAGAGAGAACAATTATGGAAGCTGTGCCTTAATGAGAGCTGGGGTGGGGGAAAGGATTACAGTGTACTATTGAACTGAGAGGATATATACTAAAATAGCTGGCACAGAAGACAAGAAAAGAAGATTCCGTAAAAATTAGGGGCATGTGAGGTGCAATAAATGTAACTGACAAATTGAGAAAGGCTAAGAACATCACTTAGGTTGACTACTAAAATGTGCAAGTAGTACACTGCTTATGCAAAACTGCTTATTTTAGACAAATGAACTGCCAAAGTAACTGCCTTTTTGGGTGCATGAGAATGTCAGTCTTCAGCCCAGATATGTGGAAACAAGACTGTGTTATGTAGTTTATGTTATTTGTGATAAATACAGCAGATCAGGATGAGTGAAAGAAGAGGAAATAGAAAATGGTCTCGGGTCATAAATGATTATCAGAGTTAGGGTGCCAAAGGCTGATAGCAACAGAGGTACTGGAGTCAGAGAGGCAGAGTGTAAGAGAAATGAAGAAGCACTGCTACTATTAAAGAAACACAGCTATGGAGGTGCTACAAAAGCCTTCCTTGCTGATTTCTGCCTATTTTCTTCGTGTTTCAGATATATAAACAGTTGGGACTGCTAGATTATCACTATGTAACCCTGTTGCTGCTACTCCTGACTGTGGGATCATCCCAGGCTATAGAAGAAGTAAGTTAACAGAAAGAAAAAAAGAAAAAAAGAAGTAAGCAAGTAGTTAAGCAGTAAGAGATATTGAGAATCATGGCAAAACAGACCTCATTTGGCTTTAGAGGGACTTTGACAGTCATTTGGCACCCGCAGAAATAATTTCTCACATGTTGACAAGCCAAACGTGGCACCTGATACATGAGCTGTATTCAATGCTCTTTATAACATCTGCAAAGTAGGGGTTGCCTATCCATTCCTTATGCTTCATTGGTTTACAGCACAAAACCATAAAAGTGTAGACATGAGCTATGAAGTGTCTTAATAGTAGAGACATTTTAATGGAATATTCCGAAAATCTAGACTACTCGGAATGATATAATAATTATATTATTGTTAATTTATATTTATTCTCAAGAAAAAAATGTTTTGATAAGAATAAACACAACATTATCAAATTGACATAAGTTGTCCTGGTTTTGGCTGAGACAGAGTTAATTTTCTTCCTAGTAGCTGGTACAGTGCTGTGTTTTGGATTTAGCATGAGAATAATGTTGATAACACGCTGATGCTTTAGTTGTTGCTAAGTAGTGCTTACACTAGTCAAGGGCTTTTCAGCTTCCCATGCTCTACCGACTGAGAAGGCTGGAGGTGCACAAGAAGCTGGGAGGGGGCACAGCCAGGACAGCTGACCCAAATTGGCCAAAGGGCTATTCCATACCATGTGATGTCATGCTCAGTATGGGGGTAGTTGGCCAGGGGAGGGGTGACCGCTGCTCAGGAACTAGCTGGGCATTGGTCGGTGGGTGGTGAGAAATTGCATTGTGCATCATTTATTTTGTATATTTTTTTATCATTATTATTATTGTTATTAATTTTCCTTCCTTTTCTGTCCTATTAAATTGCCTTTATCTCAGTCTTTAACTCAGCCCCCAAATTTTACCTTTTTTTTCCCGATTCTCTTCCCCATCCCACTACGGGGAGTGGGAGTGAGCAAATGGCTGTGTGGTGTTTAGCTGCCTGTCATGTTAAACCACAACATAAGTACAGAAAACAAAGTGAAATATGCCAAAATGAAGCTGTCTAGTAACATGAAGCAAAAAAATCTTTGTGTGCTGGTACATTGTGTCTTTTGTTTCTGTCTGAATCACGATTCACTGAAAATACAAAAGTTATGGGTGAATTATATTTTCACCTAATATAATCATTAAGTGAAATCTCGTCTTTTCACTGAAAAGACACATAGATGCCCTGGAATAGATGAAAGATGGTGTGTTAGTTTATAGCAACTTTTCCTTAGAGTGATAACTGAATCCAGCAAAACAAATTCCAGTGTTAATTGTCCCTGCTGATATCTAGGGTTTTAATTCCATCATTATCAAAGCTCACTTTGATCCCATATGCTTGCCTTTTGCCCTTGAATGTTGCTCATATAAAAGATAATCTAAGAGAAAATTTATTTCCATTAAAAATTTTGCAGTCACGTAGCACATTTAAGAGACTATAGTAACTGCAGTACATTCTGATGTACAGTCCAAAATTATATAGACTCAGACTATAATGGACAATTTCAAGAACTAACATTAAGGAAACCCACTCAGAAAAAACTCTAGGAGCAGAAGTTATTACACCTTGGTCCAAGTATCCATATCCATAGACACATAGGATAATTTAGGCAGTAAGAGACCTTTGGGAGTCATCTACTCCAAACCCTGCTCATAGCAGGGACAAATTCAGTTAGAACAGGTGACTTGCTCACTGACCAGCTGAGTTTTAAATGTCTCCTAGGAGGGGATTCCACAACCTCTCTGGGAAACCTCTTCCAGTGATTAACCACCCTCACTGAGGACGTTTTTTGTTTAAATCCAGGTGGAATGTGCCTTGCTGCACCTTGTGTCCACCACCTCTTGGCTTTTCACGGTGCGCATCTGTCAAAAGTCCCTATGACCACCCGTTAGGTAGTTGTGCGTGGCACCTAGATCCCCCTTAGTCCTTTCTTCTTAAGGCTGAACAAACCCAGCTCTCTCAGACTCCTGTGTCACGTGCTCCAGCCCCCAACCACCATGGCGACTCTCCTCTGGACTCATTCTGCTTTGTCAACGTCTATTGTGTACTGGGCAGCCCAGCACTGGATGCAGTAACCCCCTTGTTGTCTCACAAATGCCAAACAGAGGGGAATAACCACCTCCCTCAACCTGCTGGCTATGTTCTTCCTAATGCAGCCCACCCTGCCATCAGCCCCAGGCCACGCTGCTGACTCATGTTCAGGTTATTGTCCTCCAGGACCCCTTGTCCTTTACTGCAAACCCCCTAAATCTATCATTTCCCTGAGGCTAGAGCTGGCTCCCAGGCCATACTGGTGCATGGGGTTATTCCATCCCAGGTGCAGGACATTGCATTTCCCCTTACAAACTTCATGAGGTTTTTATCCATCCATTTCTCCAGCCTCTCAAAAGCTCTCTGAATTTCAGCCTTGCCTTCCAATATATTATCAGCACTTTCCCATCACAATTTCTGAGAGTGCACTCTGTCCCACTGCCTATTTCCTTAAGAAAGGCAATATGTACCTTTCAGCCTCAGTATTGGCCCTTCAGGTATGCCACTCATAACTTGTCATTGCTGAACTTTGAACATTGACCCACCACCCTTTGAGCCAGACAAGGTCTCTACAATTTGAAAAAGATAAGTTTGTGATTCTGGTTTTCATTAAAGAATTATACTAGACAGGGTGAATGGGGACACTGCAGGCTTATAGTAAGGACTAGGAAGAACTGACAAAACAGATGTGGGTGGATAACAGTATCCACAGGGAAGAAAAAAGATTATGTTATTAACTTTAAAACTGGAGAAAACTTGAAATCTTATGTACTCCCAGAGAGTTAAGACAACACCTTTTACCCCAAAAGACCCAATTTGAGTGTTTGGCAGGTTTTTTTGGGGGTGTGTGTGTTTTGGTTTTTTTTAAAGACAACTAAGTCTGTGGATACATTTCTACAGAGTTTAATAGTCTTACCTCAAAAGAACCGAACAAATTTCCCCACCTCTTTAGTTGGCTTTTGATGAATAATCTCATTCCTTTCTTTCTTCTGAGACCAATGTAACCTTCCCACCATTTATGGTGTCTATACTCAGTTTCACTTTGGTCTCTCCAGCTCAGATCCACTCCCTTTCTCTTCATCCTCTCTCCATAAATATAAACCCAGATCCTACCTGGTTTGATGAAACAACATAGACTCCTCCC
>NW_008795018.1:4411101-4411759 GCF_000699145.1 Aptenodytes forsteri
GTAGACAGAAATCTGCCTATATACCTCATCATAAAATGTTGTTTAATAATCTTTATGATAGTAAAAATGGTTACAGAAGAAGAGGAAGATTCATTGTTCTTCATGTTTACCCTTATAAGACAAGAAAATTAGCTTGATTTGTAACATAAAACATTTAAGTGAGAAATTAAGAAAATATTCCTTATTAAGTACACAATAAGGCTACCTAAGATGTCAGCTTAATCCTTAATTACCTTAAGGTGATGAAGAGGGCCACCTGTAAATATTTAAACTGTGCATATTTTGTAACTATCTATACCATGATCCATTCTCAAGACACTTAGTTTTCTGGCCTGAGAAACCTCAAAATAGAATCATAGAATCATAGAATAGTTTGGGTTGGAAGGAACCTCTAAAGGTCATCTAGTCCAACCCCCTGCCGTGGGCAGGGACATCTTCAACTAGAGCAGGTTGCTCAGAGCCCCGTCCAACCTGACCTCGAATGTTTCCAGGGATGGGGCATCCACCACCTCTCTGGGAAACCTGCTCCAATGTTTCACCACCCTCAATGTAAAAAATTTCTTCCTTCTATCTAGTCTAAATCTACCCCCCTTTAGTTTAAAGCCATTCCCCCTTGTCCTGTCACAACAGGCCCTGCTAAAAAGTTTGCCGCCATCTT
>NW_008795018.1:4413978-4426056 GCF_000699145.1 Aptenodytes forsteri
CCCATGAGGACCAGGGCTTGTGAGCGTGAGGCTGCTCCTATCTGTCTATAGAGGGCCTCATCCGCTCAGTCTTCCTAGTCAGATGGCCTGTAGCAGACCCTCACTGTAATGTCACTTGTCCCTGCCTTCCCTTTAATCCTGACCCATAAGCTCTCAGTTGGCTCCTCATCCATCCCCAGGCAGAGCTCTATGCACTTCAGCTGGTCATTGACATGGAGGGCAATGCCCCCTCCTCGTCTCCCCTGCCTGTCCTTCCTGAAGAGCCTGTATCCCTCCATCCCAACACTCCAATCATAGGAGCCATCCCACCATGTCTCTGTGATGTCAATAAGGTTGTAGCCCTGCAGGCGTGTTCACATCTCTAACTTGTCTTGTTTGTTCCCCATGCTACATGCGTTTGCATAGAGGCATTTAAGTTGGGCCCCCGATGAAGCTGTCTTACTGACTGGAGTTCCTTTGTGCCGCTCTTCAGGCGCTCTCCTGCTGACCTGTGATCCTTCTGCAGGCTCTGGGCATCTACTGCTGGCCCTGGCATCAAACTGGTAGGAGTGGGATGGATTGAGGTTCCCCTCCCCCGGCATCTCTAGTTTAAAGCATAATAGCATAAAAGCTACTGTGTGTCATGGCTCTGTTCCTAGAGTTTGTGCAGCCAGAACCACACAGAGCCTCAGGATAGATGTTGCGGAAAAACTTTGCATGCAGCAGGTCTAGCAGGCAATTCTGGACTGCAGCAATGATATAATTTTTTTTAGCCCTTAATGACATGTGCTGTTGGGAAGGGTCTGATCTGAGGGGTCACTGAGGTTTGTGGAACAGTGCTTGTGCTGGCAAACACTCCTGTTGAAACATGCAAGAGGCTTTGTGACCTCCTGAGGTCCTTTCCAACCTGAATTATCCTATGAGCTTATACTACAGTTGCAACATACCATTTCAAAAACAGTGAGTCTTCCTTTTACTAATACTAGTCAGGCCTGACAATTATAGTACACTTCTGTCTCTCAGAGGGAGTAAACAGAGACTTGAGGTTGTATTTCAGCCCTACATTGTTATTATTTTTTGAATCTTTAACCAGAATGGCCTTTTGTCAAGCATTTGCTACATGCTATTTAAAGTGATGTTGAAATACTCCATTCTAATGACTTAAAAAGATGTTCTCTTCACAATATTGTATACCCAGATCCTGCAGCTCTACCTCCATTTACCTATGTGAAAATTACACACAGGAAGATCTTGTAAGACTCATTGCCTACTCATCTGCAGAGATACATCAATGAATTTGTGTGAACAGGTAAGGAAGCCTCTATAAAAAAACCCAAAACATCTCTCCACCCGCCAAACTAAATTACCAGGAATATAATTTAGTGAACAATATTAATAGAGTACAGTTTTAGGGCGGAATCTGAAAAAGAATCCAGATGGGAAATTTAGGAAGGCAGAATGTAATTATCCAAACTGGACTTTAATCAGGACACCAGGGCTGACATCACTGTTCTGGAAAAAGCAGTGGAATCTCTAATGACAAAAAGTGATGTAAACAATGGTTTTACTCAGCATCTGCCATGCAAGTGTTCTCCCATGTTCTCCTGGGGCATCGGCCTGATGACGACTCAGAGAAAACTGTGCTTGAGCCACCTATTAAATTACCAGTGAAACTGGATGAAATATCACCAAAAGAAATACAGGATAATTAATGTGAAGAAAATCAGCCACAACTCTTTCAATTCATTTTTCTTAAGCTGTCCGTTTAAGGAATACAAGGAATGCTGTCAGTAAGCATGGTCATGGAGAATTCAGAACTCCTACATATTCTACAGAAAGATATTTGCAGAATTCACAGTATATTTGCAAGTTATTCTTTGTAGGGTTTTCAGGCATCCAAATAAGGAATAGAAACAACTCCATGCAATCTATGTAATTATAAACTACTGGTAGTGAAATCTTACTCAAGGCAAATATACTGAAGTCTGTTAACATAAGTTGATCAAACAATTCTCAACAACCAGATTTCTAAAAATCAAAGTATACTTGTGGGTAATTTACAAGTAGGAAAAGGTCATGATTTGCTGATAAATGATTCATTATATGTAGTCTGCTCAGTACAGATCATTCACTCCATTAATAAACAGCAGAGATGACAATCTAATATTTTTAAACCTCCTTTTATATTCACCTTTTCAGACATCTAGCTTTTATTTCAAAGTTTCAGGAGTCTTCCTAACTATGTTATTGAAAAGGTGCCCAATGTTAAAAACGCACCTTATTTTCCCAAACCTAAATCCACCATCTGCAGTGATCTACATAGTTCTCTCTTAGTAAAAAAAGCTGATGAATCAGTCAGAGAAGAAGAAACTTCCAAATCCAAGGATTCAAACACCCTTCCTCTAGCTCCTTTGCATTTAATTCCCAGGATCTGGTCTTGAGCATATTATCTAATTAGAGCTCATACACTATCACAGAGTCAAAGAGTGCCTTGGACGTGTGCTATTTCATTGTATTTAAGGTTTTATTCTGCAGCACTGAAGGCTACAGAAACACTTCCTTTGACATCTACAAAGGCTGTACAAGGCCATTGTGCTTTATAAGTAGAAGATAGGTTTAAACTTACATCTAAAAATACAGTAGAGCCATATTTTTTTGTAAGAAACACCACTTACTGAGAGAGCAGCTGTGTACTGCACCAGATCAAGTTTGAGTGGTTTTAAGAAGCCACCCCATGTAGAGCCCCTTACAGTAATCCAATTTTGATGGATGAGATCCAAGCATACATGTTCTCCTGGTGATTTCCTGCGCAAAAAATATTTCAATACAATGAAAGAATTACAGTATTAAACAAATTTCCTTTTTGATATTCAATAGGCATTGAAATAAGAAACTCCTAAGTGCATGGCAGAACCCTTATACTTTAAGTGGTACAGTGTATATGCATAAGCAGCTCACCACCATCAAGATTTAACAGTTATTCTTAATAGCCACTGAGTTCTTTGCCTTCATGAACTACTGGCCTTTTTCTACCTTACAATCAGCATTTATGGATGGCACGTCATTCTGTGACTGCTACTGTACCACTTCTGTGCTCTGCATGTACCACTTGCACAAAAGCCCAATGGAGTTTGCTCTTTTTGGAATGCTGTCTGAAGAAACTGGGCAATTGTATGAAATATTCTCCATAACACAAAGCAAGTCTTATTACCAGTTTTGCACTCAGAAAGGGACATTTCATGTTAATGACTTCAAGATGCTTTCCAGTAGGTATTTCATCACAGGAAAATAGTATTGAAACAATATACAGAGAAGCTAGCATGAGATTACGACGCACCAAGACTAGAATTGCTCCTTCCTTCCTTCAGGTACAAGCAGTCAGAAATAATCTTGAGGATTTCAAGAATGGTGAGTGATTTTTCCTGCCATTTTCTCTTTAAAAGACAGGAGCACCAAAGAAAAACATTTTTTTTTTTCGGTGATCTTTCCCCATATATGGCAGTTGCCACGTTAGTACATACTTAGAGCCAGGTTTTGCCAGCCATTTTTATTGCACTAAAATTGGTAACACAGATTACACCCAGACTAGCAAATCACAGCATCAATTCAAAATCCCCTGAATGTCTAGCAGAGTTTCAGTCTCATTTTGACAAGACACCCAAACATTCACCAATACTTCAACAGTTACCCTTTCTGAGCCTTGGCTTCTCTGTTAAGGAAATCTTCCTGAAAGAACATTATACCTTAGCATCTGTCACAGCCATCAGAGGATCAAGACAAGGTTGGCGAGTTTTGATTACGTATCTGTAGTTACATATGAATTATATTTTGCAGGGATAACAGAAACATAATATCATGAAGCAGGGTTATTTTAAATCTCTATGAGAAAACCAGAACAAGAAAGAAAGAAGCTAAAAAAAGAATTCTGGGATTCATATGTGGTTTTGATACCATTTATCTTGGATATGTCTTGAAACAACTCTGGAGCCACCCTTCTGGTCTTTTTAATTTGTAATTTTTAACTAATAAGAATCACATTCCTTTTGCTTTGTAAAATTGTCATGTGTGACCTCACCCAAAAATTGTAATGTGCAAAACATCAAGCATTTACACAATAAAAATAATTGCAGTTATTACCATGTAATACTATAAAGGAATACTGAAAGTTAGGGCAGGACTTTAGAAAACCGCTATTTACAATGCATGGACAAACAACAGTGTTCTCACAAAGTTCTACTGACATCTCTAGCTCATAGTTCCATCACTGAAGAAGGCGTCTGCACTATCGCAGGTACTATGGTCCCTGACATGAAGATCTCATAATAAGATATTTTTTCATGTCATACAAATAATAATGACAGCTAAATTTTTATATTTAAAAGTCTGGAAATTTCTTTTATTTTGTAGCACTACCTAAATTTTAATAAACTGACTTTTTACTGAGAAATTTACCTTTTAAATTCCTACATAACATTGCTTGCATTGGCATACAACAATAAGCGTAAAATTCTCCAATGGAGGCAAGTGAACTTGAAAGATAATCAGAAATGAAAAATGTATCTGCATTTTACATATGTTGGTATTCTGAGAACTAATGATGAATTAATAATAATAATAATAATAGTAATAATAATAATCTCTTCTAATTTCAGAGCAGCTTTTAAAATGTGTTCCCTTCATATACCTTCATGATTCTAGTTTGTTTTCTAGAATAAACATTTTAACAACACATTTTATGGAAAGGAATATTTACTGAAACAATGAATAGTAGGCCAGAAATATATCCAGCAGTTTTTGAGTGCAAGTTCATACGAAAACAAAAACTCTATTTCTTTCCTTGACTGGGTATTTGTAGCTCAAGCTATATGACCAAACAGAACCGCATAGATTATATCAATCGTTCTACTTGAAAATGAACTAAAGCACAATTTGGAATCATGATTAAGTGAGGATATTTATAGAAGAAAATCAGAGTATTTTTTCACAAACTGAGGAAGATGTGATATTCATCAAATACAGTTCAAAATTAATAGCTAAATTATTCACAAGGTAGTAATGAATTATGCTTACCACATATATTCTTATAGAAACAATAAAATCTTAGTTTTTAAACAAAGTCCTATACAATTTTGTGCCTCCAAACCAACTTCTCTCCTCAAGTCCTTGCCCTAACCAAAACAGTTTCTACCCTAGATGGAAGACAGATTGCAAGTCCACTGGGTTTACACTGTACTGACCACTGTTTGTATATGATATCAGACACAGAAGTGATAAGTATGATGTCCAAATAACCATAGCTGTATATTCTCCAAAAACATTTTAAAGCAAATATCTTGATTAATGTGACTAGAACAGGCTTAAACATAAGCCTCTCTCACATCACTGTGAGACTTTGCTGATGTCAATGGATGTTGCTTAAGAGAATGCTGGCACAAGAAATCAAGTACTTAAAACCAACCACAAAAATAAAAGCATATGAATATAACTTTTAAATGAGCCTAAGTAATTCAACAACCTAGAGTAGCTTCTAAAAAACTTTACAAATATTTGGCAGTATGAGTATATTCAAAACATACCTTTGGATTGTACCTTATATTTGAGTCATGAATAAACAGTTCTTACATAATTATGAACTTTTGAAATTAATGACCTACATTGCTAGTTGAAATGGAATCTTGCACCATTAGCATTTGGATAATAACAGTATGAGAGAAATCTGGGAGTATAATAGAACCTTTCATACATCAAGAAGAATTACACCATGTTTCACTTCCATTATTCTCATCCTCTTAAATTTAAGATCCAGGGCCAGTTTCTTAGCAGATAGGATTCACCATAATAGTACTCAACCCAACATAGTCACAACAGTCTGGCTATGTTGTGAGTTCAATGACAGACCATTCCAAAAATATCACTTTGTTAGCCACTGCTGTAAATAAACCTTTCACTATGATGTATATAGGTATAAAAATCTAGTAAATGACAATATATTTAGTTGGCAAATATTCAGCAAAAACTTACCCTAAGAGGTAAGGAAGTGCTTATCCCATTCCCTAAAATTGACTATTCCCCTGCAAGCAGCAGCACCTAATACTAGTGTAGTCAAGTGATTAGGAAGTCCACACTGCCATCTGATCACTCTCAGAGAAGGCATGAGACTTAACGGTTAGTAGGCTGATCCAATAGTACTTTCTTACCTTAAGTGCTCAAAAGTATAACTGCCTTTCCTACAAGAGAAATCCATGCAATTACATATCAAATGTGAAGATTAGAGGACTGAATTCAGTGAGAAGTGATAACAAAACACTGCATGATGAAGTTATATCACTAGCTCTTTAATGAAGAATATTTTGTTCCCTACTGAATATTTTTAGTGTATAAAGTGAGGTGCAGGTCAGATGGAGACAATACTAACCACTTCAATGAAGGAAGTATAACCTACATCCATATTCATCATATAATGAAAATGATATTTCATGTTGGGTGGCAAGAAGATCCATAAAAAGAACCATAGCAAAGAGCAGAGAGAGTAAGAGTAACTGCCCTCATTTAGTAGCCCATACTTATACTATCGAAGTCATGGGGGAGAGTAATTAAATTTAGTAGAAACCACCCATGATTTGAAGCTGCTCTCATTTTAGGAATGCAAGGGCAAGGAATTCACTGCACAGTTCAACTTCAATTAACCAAATTATTCAGTGTCCCATGGTAATCAGATAAAAATGCTTGTATCATGTTAGAAGTAACAGTTTTTGGGAAACATACACAGTATATAGAAATACATGTCACAGAAGGAAAACAGATTAGAGAACCTTTGATGCTCAGCACAGCTGAATTGGGTAGAAAACTTAATGAGAAGAGTATTAGAATAGATTCAGTTTTGAAAATGAAGATATGGGTTAAATTGGTGGGTTTTGATCAAACATTTATAGGGCATTCACTTCTGTGTGTGTTTTTCCAAAATTGCTTCAAAAAGCATGTAGAGGTCAACATGCAAGTGAGATGTGATGCCCTGTAGGAGGAAGGTAAGGAGAAGGAGCATTGAGCTGACCTGCATGCCTTTTGACAGTTTACTATTTCTGCCCCTCAAGGACATGACAGTTATAATCTGATAACTCCATTTTATTTCAGCACTGGAGAGTCTCTCAAGTCTTGTTTGTTCTTTGGTTTAACAGTGATTTCATCCATACTTGTATCCAAATCTTTTAAATATTTTTTATGGCATTCATTCACAAGCTTGCTAGAAGCTGTCCTGCATGGCTGCTAGCTTCCCGGTCATCAACAAACCTAGCTTTTTCTGAACAACTTCTGTCATAAACATTGCATCCCAAAGTGGAACAAACAAAAATTAGTGGTGACTATATTTTACAAACAGAAGAAAAATCTACAGATTACTAATTTAAAATTCTGCTTATGCAGGATGGGGATACTAACAGTAGATAATTACCCTTATTATTTCAAACTATTGCAAGAGTGCGATGGTGAAAAAATTGATTTGCACAACATCCATCCTTGGTCATCATAAGAGCTTGGTCATCATAAGAGAATAGGCTTAGTGTTATTTTAAAAAAAAAAAAAAAAGGAATCACCTAAAGATAAAGATTACTTCGTAACTTATAAATCAACACATGATTTGACAGAGAATTTTCAAAAAGGTTTGGCAGAAAGTAATAGGTGGGGAGGATTATTGAAATACTGACATCTTGCAATAAACAGTTGTCATCTTCTAAAAGTTTCATCTCTACAAAGATGACAGTCATCATATAATTTAACTCTAAATAGTATCCTTGAAAGCTCTTTTAATATTAAGATACAAAAAACTGTCCAAGAAATCTGTAATAAAAAAAGAAAGTGTAGGTGGAACAACAAAAGATGCATTATGATAGACCTGCAAAAGTGCAACCAATATTAAATATTTTTCTGTTCATGTATGAAGCAATTCAGGAAGAAAATGGAAAATAACAACAGGGAGTACATTTATCATGTTCAGACATATCTGAAACAAAGACCATAAGTATTGCTGGATAATAGCATGAGAAAAGAAAAAGCAAGATATAAGTCTATAGGAAGTGTAGAGAAGAATATAAGATAAATTATCTACATCTGCTGCAATATCAGATGATTTCTAAATAAAAAGAGTAAAAAAAAAAGTAAACATTCAGGAAAAGAGTGATGTGTAACCCACTGAAATACCACATAAATGTTGACTAGCTGTATGAGAAAAACAGGTATGCTAAGACAAACTACCCACAGAAAAAAAGAAAAATCTTGTTTCATTTATTAACCCTAGTGTTTAGTCTCATGCATTTATAGCAATGGATTAGTATCTAGTATTATAATAGCCTGTAAAATGAAATTTAAGCAAATGAAAAGCATATATACTCATATTGATATATTAATACTAAATACAAAGTAATAACATTCTAGTTATATGTTAGTAAATTATACTTTAGTAAAACAAACATGATAAAAAAATTCCAGAAAGACTGTATTACCATATACCTATATTTTTAAAACAGGTTTTTATTACAGCACATTGAGCATTTGTTGCTGCAATGCACCTTGAAGTCTACAAAGCTTCAGGATGATCAATGATTGTATCTTGCTACTGTGCAAAGATTTGACATACTTTTTTCCACTACCTTGCACCTTTCAGCACCAGTTATCTGCATTTTTGCAAGGCAACAGTAAACAAATTTTAAAATGACACTATTCCATCTGAAAGCATTGAAAATATTAGAACATATCTACCAAGGAGAACAGCAGAATCTAGATCATCTGGAGCAAAAGCCAAGTGCAATGCTTTGTCTTCTGATATCCAGTTTAAAGGATAACTTATATTCCTCTGTTGCTTCTGTGTTCTCAGCAAAAAAGTATTTAGTGTATGCAAACTTGCAAAAGGACATCACCTAAGTCCATTTAACTTAGTTATACTATTATTAGTTCCTGCATTAATGAAATCATTATTATTTTTATTATGCCTGCCTTAAAGGCTTGATTTATTTACAAAAATTCAAAAATATGCTAAAAACCTATTAAAGAAATTGTTTTCCTAGGTCTAATTTTGCAACAGCTTTCTCCTTTCTAACTGGTTCTTATGTACATTTTTGGCTGTTGACTCTTTCATCCAGGCCACGAAAGGTGTTTTAAAGAATTTGCCTTGCCGCAATGCTCATGACAGAGCCAATTTGTTGCAACAGAGATTTCAGCATTCTGTGCAGAGGCTATCAGAACAAAGCAAAACACAAGCAGTCTTGGAGATACTGTCTTGAAATTTGGCACAATGTTCAAAGATTGATCTGTACATATTACATCCTGTCCTTAAGCACAACTCTGAATGTCATTCTTATTAATTCCAAGGTCCTTTCAAAGACTGACCTGGCTGGATTCTGTTTTGCTGGTTTTATAATGAAACTCTTTACACCCAAAACAGGTATTGCAACACAGTGTTATGCTGTCTGCTGTAATCCGCTATTACCTCAAAGAGATATAGAGAGAGATATATCAATATGTCAATTACCTTTAATTAAATGAATATCATCTCTTTAGAATCAGATCTTTGCCAAAATAAAAAAAGAAGTGTTGCAAGTTGGCTAGCCAACCCTTCATCAATTGGCTGATTGCTGACAGCTCAGTGGTACATGAATCAAGAGCCAGAATGTCATTTGCTAACATATCAGGAAAATTATTTCTGGCACCAAACTGCACCTGCATGTGATAAGAAAATGCTTCTATACATCTCCACAACCAGGGCAATGAGACCAACAGAACAAGTTTGGTTGTCAAGTCTTGTATGCATGTCACTGTATTAATATGGCAGTGAAAAATATTTGATTTCTCTAAATAAATCCTAATGAACAAAAACAAGAACAGCAAATTGATACAACTTGAAAGTCGGTAGATAGCATTTACAAAAGACCCTAGGTAGCTTAAAAGCTGAAAGTCACTACTGAAAGGAAAAAATAGAGACTTCTATCCCTAGTGGAGTGAAGTCCCTGAATCCTAAGAGTGGCAAGACTGAAGACATATGCTTTAGCATTTCTCTGTTGAGTAGTTAGTTCAAGCCTCTCCTCCTCTCCTTGGAGTGCAAAGGCCCCCTTACAACTTTCTGCAACCCCATTCCTAGGCAGTGTATATGACTGCAGACCTATGAATTCTAGCATGGGACCAGGCAGCTAGAAGTTAGGCACCCTGGTGTCTTTGGGACAGATTTAAATTATTTGAGTACCTAAGTAAGAACTTATGGGTAGAATTCAGAGCAAGTGATATCACCAGTGTAACCTTAGGCACTTCATTGAGATACCTAAGAAATATTACCTTAGATTCCTTCTGCGTAGAGAAGCAGCACTCCAAGAAGCTAATTTATCTCATTAAAATCATGCTGTCTTTCTTCATGGAATACTAAGTTTACAGCAATAGGTTCTTGACTTCTGTACTTGTTAGATGGGGTGAATTTTCTGTAGAAGTCCTAGGACAAACTATCAGCTAAATTATTTTATCTATATAAGTCCCACTATTATATGACAGTAATCTACCTTCCTAGGACTGTATTTCTAAGCATGTTTGGAACGGCTCCTATCTGCGTATCAAGGTGCCTGTCTCTTGCTTCAGCCTAACTAGGAAGAAATACAGCATTCTGCCTAAGGACGCCCATGAGGTAGGATGAGAGGTGACCTCAGAAAACATGAAGCACTCACTCCCAACATGAGGTATCTTTACTGCTTGGTTTTGTTGGTTTTTTTTAATTATTATTATTATTATTTATTTACTTATTTATTTAAATAACTTTTTACTCTGTTGTTCTACTGATGATGTCTGTTTTTATAACAGCATCTGAACATTACAAACACACTTTGAGGAGGTAGGGTCACTAATCTCTATGTCATGAAGTAGGCTATGGGTTCATCATTCCACATTTGAAACTGTGTCACTGTGCAGAATCTGAGAGACCTGGGATCAGAATCAGAGAACAAGTCCTTCTTTCCAGGATTGTTTATTCAGTTTATTTTAAGATGCTTCTTGAAAAACAAATGAAGAACCAAACAATCCCCAAGAAGCTAGAAATCAGCAGGAAAACAGAAACCTGAACTCCTCTTTTGCTAAGCAGTAGGGTACAGGGTCACAGTCCTTTCATCTTCTTCTGATGCATCTTGCACTCCCCTTCTCATGAAACAGCGTTAGTAAGGCAGATACTCACCTAGCATATTCTATAGCCTGGTAAGTGTATTATTCTTCTAGTACATATAGAAAGGTGGTTTGAGGAGAGCACTGAATTTAGATCACCTTTTCCATAAAATGACTACTTTAAACACTCTGCCCCAATTTTTTTTTTTTAAATAGTGAGTACCTTCTTTCCAGTTTTCAAGGTCTTTCATGGTCCTGGCCCTTTGACTGTACCCTTCTGGGTATTTCTGATTTTGCTCTCCAGCAAACTCTTTCCTTCCAAGATTAAACTCAGGGAAATTTTTGGGGAACAGTTTACTGCATCCTATAGCAATATAGTAACCACATTGATCTGGACTCCCTCCAACCTATATAATCCTCTAACAAATTCCCAGCAGGTCTTGCCACAAACGTTTCTGCAAATCTTCATACCATGCTACAAAATATGTAACACATATTCTTAGACCTATGCTGTAAAATTGTATGCTAGTGGACTGCAGGCCATTATATCTTAGTTCATGCACAAATTCCCAGGGAGACCAGTGACAAGTGATAGCCAGTCTGGATTTGGCCCACCTGTTCAAGAGAGAGCAAGTCTTAAACAGTGTAGAAGCCAAGCCTTTCTGCACTATTTAGTCTATGGGACAAGAGATCATTTCCTGCTGCACATGCCTAAAGAAACAAGTGAGTTTTGCTTATTCCTTTTGAAGAGGAGACGCAGCTAGCTCCTCTGAAAAGATGCAAGACTCTTCATCCAGATGGACATAGGTTCCTCCTTGCAACTCTATGCTATTGTCCTGGTTTTGGCAGGGATAGAGTTAATTTCCTTCCTAGTAGCTGGTACAGTGCTGTGTTTTGGATTTAGGATGAGAACAAAGTTGATAACATGCTGATGTTTTAGTTGTTGCTAGGTAATGCTTACACTAGCCAAGGACT
>NW_008795018.1:4426211-4428225 GCF_000699145.1 Aptenodytes forsteri
ATCGGTCGGCGGGTGGTGAGCAATTGCACTGTGCATCACTTGCTTTGTGTATTATTATTATTATTACTATATTATTATTATTGCTATTATTTTATTTCAATTATGAAACTTTTTATCTCAACCCACGAGTTTTTCTCACTTGTGCTCTTCCAATTCTCTCCCCCATCCCCCCCGGGGGGGGGGGGGAGGGGAGGGAGTGAGCAGCTGTGTGGTACTCAGTTGCCGACTGAGGTTAAACCACAACAGCTATACATCCGAGCTTTGCTAAGGAGGACACAGTGAAGGCGTATTCTGGTGTTTCCCAGTGGGTAGGTCTAAATTGCTCCTGACTTGCCATAGTCATTGCTGGGATCTGAAGTGCCTGTGAACTCTGGAAATTGCTCTGAATCGTAAGAGCTAGGTTTTTTATTTGATATAGCCTTAAGGCTCATTTTCAACTGGACCCAAAAGTCTTAGTAATTTTTGAAAATGGTCTTCAAGTCTAGCATCCAGTATCTTCAAGTGTTTTTATGTTTTTTCTATAGGACTGAACAGATTATTACAGAATTAAAATTGTTGTAGAGCTATGGAACACAATGTTTCCTAATATAAGTGCTTTTAAAAAGGTACTGTTCATCTGCAGTGGTTTGGTTTGAAATGTTAAACATGAGTAGTATAATGTCAATGTCCATATTCATGACTGATGCTTAACCATTCTATGTTGTGCAAGTGTAGCTGGAGTTATAGAAGTACTGAAAAACTCTGCAGCCAGAAATGCAATTTTAAAAACTTCTTTTGCATTCAAACATCTTTAAAAAAAAGGCAAATTCTTTTTTTTTTTTTTTTATGTTCTCCATTTCAGATACCAAATTTTAGCCCACTGGTCATTTCTGAAGCTAAGTTATGAACAACTGGAATACTGAAAACACTGTGACACTTTCCACTACTGAATTCTGAACAAATATTATTATAAAAACAGACAAGAACAGCTTTCTAAACATTTCATCATTTTAAGGGTAACATGTATAATGGCTGACTGCAACATTTATTCATATTGTGAAAACATTTTGGGGACAGACAAAAAATAAATTTTAATTCTTGCATTAATTCTTAGTTCAAACTTAAATGATCTTAATTAAGTTTCTATTGGAAATGACTTAAGGAAATTTAAATCAGGGCCATTTTATTTCTTCGTGATAGGAGGAAACTCATTGGACCAGATGATGATATTGGCATTAGAGATGTCCACATCTGAGAGTCATCCAACACTGCACCTCCAACCAGCACAGACCGATGGGCATTTCTTGGGTGCAATTCATTTGCTGTCAATCAGATGAATGGCATCTTTGAAAGTGCCTCCATCTTTCCAGTGATAATAAGCAGACCCTAAGATAATCACGTATATGAGCCTAGTTAAAATACAGAGGACTGCATTTTAGATATCTCAGAATCATTTTATTTTAATCCTCCCCTGGATATCCAAAATTATTTCAATGACTATTATACTATGTACAACCTATTTTGATTTCTAAATTTTTTTTTAAAGACATACCATATGAAAAGATGAGTTACAAATATGCATTTGTTTTTGAACAGAAGTAGGCTGATACATGGTAAGTTCTTTATTCTTTTAGAGAAATTTGTAGTAAATTTGTAGTAAATTCAATACTTGCATGAGGGCCCAATATGCCGACTGGACCCATCCCACAGGGAAGTCTGCTGCCTCCCTGAGGCCCGGGTCAGAGACATTACTAGGAAGCTCCTTGGTCTGGTACAGCCTTCTGACTACTACTCGCTCTTGGTTATGCAGTGATGAGGTTATACAGTGGTTATGGCAGTGATGAGGTTCCAGAGAGAAGTCCAGAAGCGATGAAAAGGGAATTCAGGGCACTGGGGCCACTGGCTGAAGGATCAGGAGCACAGGTAGTGTTTTCCTCTATCCCTACAGTGGCAGGGAAGAATACTGAAAGGAGCAGGAAAACACACCTGATCAACACATGGCTCAGGGGCTGGTGCCATCGGAGGAATTTTGGCT
>NW_008795018.1:4430442-4437197 GCF_000699145.1 Aptenodytes forsteri
CTGGTGAGGCCGCACCTCGAATACTGTGTTCAGTTTTGGGCCCCTCACTACAAGAAGGACGTCGAGGTGCTGGAGCGTGTCCAGAGAAGGGCAACGAGGCTGGTGAAGGGTCTGGAGAACAAATCTTATGAGGAGCAGCTGAGGGAACTGGGGTTGTTTAGCCTGGAGAAAAGGAGGCTGAGGGGAGACCTCATCGCTCTCTACAACTCCCTGAAAGGAGGTTGTAGCGAGGTGGGTGTCGGTCTCTTCTCCCAAGTAACTAGCGATAGGACGAGAGGAAATGGCCTCAAGTTGCGCCAGGGGAGGTTTAGATTGGATGTGAGGAAAAATGTCTTTACTGAAAGAGTGGTTAAACATTGGAAGAGGCTGCCCAGGGAAGTGGTTGAGTCCCCATCCCTGGAGGTATTTAAAAGACGAGTAGATGAGGCGCTTAGGGACATGGTTTAGTGGGCATGGTGGTGTTGGGTTGACGGTTGGACTTGATGATCTTAGAGGTCTTTTCCAACCTTAATGATTCTATGATTCTATGAGGACTAGGGCCAATACTATTTGAGACCAAATTATTTTTATCTGCAGAAGAAGTCGTGTTGAGCTAGGATAAAACAAATGTATTTATTCTTCAGCACTTTAGGTCTATTCCATAGGAAATGTGTTCAGGAAAGCATTAGGGATTTCAATCTGCTAAATCATTGACACATCTCATAATCCATTTCACATGGTCTGACCATGAATTTATTTCATAAAATAAAATGAAATTTCACTATGAAAAATTTGAAGTTCTCAACTGTGAACTGCCAGACTTTCAGAAAATTTATTATAACTCCTATGCCAATTGATTGAAAAAGCCAGTTACACCAGCACAAATGGAAAAGCAGAGATACTGCTTTTAATGCAATAAAATATAAGAACAATGCTGCCTAATAGCTGTATTGCCATGATCTTGCATCACTTCTAGCTTACACTATGTGTGATGATAACTATTGAAGTCTTTGCATCTCACTTCCAGTAGGCTCTGAGCCATCAATTGCGCTAGTACACAGGAGACTAGAATTTGGTCTGCCCTATGTCCTCTTGGTCTCAGGCTATGTAAAATGTCCTTAATGGACTGGAAACAACTAAAAGGCAAAAAAACACTCTAGTACTTCCTCTCCTATTTGAAGGGAGGTGAGTAAGCCCAAGAGACAAGCAGGTAATTTATAGTTAAACATTTTCCTTTGATCTGTATATCGCTTTTTCTATTTTGAGCTAATTTGATTAAGTACGCACAAAGAGGGAGCCAAAGGAGAAAGGTTTTTCTGCAGGCAGCCAGCCAGGAAACACAGCAACAGAGACCTAATTTTTTATTATTATTATTATTATTGATCGATCTCCAAGTGATACACATAATTGACTCAAAATAACAGAGGAGCTGAATTAAATCTGAAACATTTGAGCATACTTAATACAGGGTTTTCCAGTGCTAAGAGCTTGGATAGTTTCAACTACTTTCAATACCACAGAAAATGTAGGTAAAATAGTATTATGGCCTCACAAGTTATTTTGTGTCAGCTGAACTTCAATAACTGACAATATGGATGCTGTTACCCCACTGCAAATATGAAGAAAAATGTTCTAGCTTATGTCCTTTCTTGTTAAGACTTAAGCAAATGCATTTCATATTACATTTCCTGTCAGTTACACAATCAAAGTACAAAGTAATTACCTACATCCGATTTAGTCATCTAGATGCCTTTTATAAAGCACAGGGAGAAATGCCAGTTGTGTGGAGTGATCCATTTCATTCTAAAGTAAACAGCTAAAATATATCAGAAGAAATATGCCTTAAAAATACCTATTTGTTTTTTTTACTACAGACCCTACCCATTTAGATGCAGACATCTAACCAAATTTGCATGAGACAAACTCAGCCACAGTTACAACAGCTCAGCTTACACACGACAATTCATGTCTGGCAATAATTCATTTGTATGTTTGAGCTGCAGACTTTTTCTATGTAAAGACAGAGAAATGTAGTGTTGGCTCGAAGTACTTATTGCCTATATACACACCACATTCTCCTGCTTGGCCCAACTGTGAAAACAAAAACATGATGAATCATGGGTTAGAAAACTGCCACTCACTTCAGTCCTTCTGGTGCTCCAAGGGGACACAGGTATATGTCCTCCATGGTAAGTGAGGCCTGCGGGCAGAAGAAAACCCCAGTTGTAGCTTCATAAATTATGCGTTCAGAACACACACTGTTTTTAACCGACTTCAACAGGAAATATACAGTCGTGTAACCAGGTAAGATAACCAATTCTGGTCTTGCCTATATTGCCATCTTACCACTAATTATATACTTTTATACTTTTTTATACTTGGAAATTGTGAAAGGTTGGACAGCAAAATTGGATTAGGTATACATCTACTAGGCATGTACAAAGTACTGTGACAAAGAGGGGCTGTTATAAAACAAAACAACCAAAACTAATAAGAAACAGTCAGTCATCATCAGTTAAGTTAGCCAACAATTTGCAACGTTTGCTCATTCTTCAAATCTCTGTTCTAATATAGAAAGATTTAATCTTTACTTGAGTGGTCAACCTCACACAAAAAAACAGACTTCTCTGACCCAAAACATTAATGTGTATAGTGTCTAGACTAACATTTTACCAGGACAGATGTTACCACAAGTCAACTACCAATGAATTTACACCAGTTAAAGGAGGAATATGAACAAACCATTACAAGAAAGTAAAAAAATCCTATGCTTCATATATAAAATATATAAACTGCTCTATTCTAGGTAGCTTAGAAATTATTCAAAGTGTTTTAAAAGAACATAAACAGTATATAATTTACCTTAAAAATTAAAATAGCTCCTTCACTGCCAAACAGCTATTGCTGTCGATACCTTGTCTAATACTGTGATTAACGGTATTTAGAAACAATACTGCTGAGATATAATATGTTTTGTAGGGTGGATCCTGGATCTTAGCTACTTAGGAGATTATCTGCTAATTGCTGTTCTTCATTTGAATTCATAACATCACCACTCTAGCAACAGTTAAGTTGTATCTAAGGGTGCACTTCATTATAATCCCATGTTTTCAGAAGCTTATAACTTTATATAAATTATCTGCTCATAAAGTTTTTCTCAGCCCAAAGAAGGCATTTTGGAACAGTCTGACACAACACCATTTGACTGCTTAGTATTTGCATGTTCAAAAATGTGCTACTTTTTATGCCTCCTTTTTGATGACACATTAACATACTTGTCAACTTATGGTACTCAAAACTCCCCAGGTTTTTTAAGGTGCCAGCTTGCAGTTCTCAACAAGTAGAAATGCTTCTGACACATTTGGGAGACTGCTTAGAAATAACACAGGTTTCAGTGTTGCTCAATTAGGGAAAGGTCAGTGATACTTGAAACTGCCCAAAAGGAGCAGTAACACTGAAGAAACTATCAAGGTTTGTTACATTTTCCAGTCAGTCAAAAGGGACCAGTCCACTGGCATGGAAAATCCTGCTCATGCCTTTTTCCCTCTCAAAACAAAGTAGACATAAATTTGTTTATACTGGCTATAAAAAAAATTTACCTGTCCTAAACAATTATTATCCTATAAGGATACTACAGCTAAACAGGTGACCATGCGTATCAACATCTGACACTTGGCCACAGCTCAGTGGGCTTGAGTCTAGGCATTTTGCAGTGAAATATGGGTCTAGACATCTAGCTGCTACTCTCACGTGATCCCCAGTCTAACAGTTTAGTGACAGTGTCAAAGTAATTAAGCACCTCAGAAAAACGGCTGTAGAATCTGATCCGGCCTCCTGAATAACGCCGATGAGGCATGGGCTGTCACCTCCTCACATTCGCTCAAGAGAAAACCAAAACCATTGATGTCAGAGTCACTGGGAATTTGCAGATGTAGAGGGAAAGGGGGGAAAAAAAGAAAGCAAAAGCAAAAAAAAAACCAGCCTCGGTATAATTTGGGCTTCCAGCACTTGCTGAATCTTCACAAAAATGAAGCCGTATACACCACAATGAGAAACAATGGTTACAAACAGAGGTGATATCACAAGAGGTATCCTCCTGGTCTTGTGAGGCTGTCACTCCAACTGACATATACTGTGAAGTAATAAGCAACACCTTCTCCAGATCCCAGAAAGGAGGGAGATAAATGGCACTGAATTGGCTGTATTTCCCCAAAATGTCTCAGACAAGCTACAGCCGCAGCAGGCTAAGCAGCTGAGCCCTCAGAGACTGGGCTCAGAGTCTCAGACAGAAAGGAAAAATTTATTGCCATCTGGTAACAATGATGCTGATGTCTCGGAGAGACCCACTGGGCTACACAGCAGCACCTAGCAACTCTAAAACTAGAGGGACGTAATTAGGTAGCTTAATTACTGGGCTGCTTATAAAAGTTGGAAATCCTACATTATACTTAAGTTATTATTACAGTTACATTTGGCAGGGAAAGAAGGATGTGGGAAACTGAACCTTTAAGAGGCTAAGATGAGCCAAACCAAAGCAGTCACTGTCATCTGCTGTCTTGTTATATTATTCAGGGACTCCTGTTATACAGTATGGATTGCCTAGGACTCGGATGCTGAATGTAGCAACCCTCTATCATGCTGCCTGGCACTGAGTGACTGCTGAAAAACACAGCAACCTTGGTGGTTGACAACCTCTATATATTCACAGGACAGCTACAGCATGAACAGCTTATAGTACAAGTTTCTCTACTCTGCCTCTGCCAAAATATCACTATACTCCCAACCCTCTCATGTGTATACAGCAACATTGGAAACTCCTTTCCCATTAAAATGCATGGTTCTCTACAGGCTGCTAATTATTAATAGCGGCAGTGGCAGCAATTTGAGAGAGAGAAATACTCCTGTAATTTTGAGTAGAGGTTTGAGACAGCATGGCAAGGCAGAGAGACAAATGCTCTCTTCATGTTTGCAGCCATAACCTCTTAGCAAAACCAGAAAATATTGATGGGCAAAGAGGGTTGTTAGCCACACACTGGACATACAGAATTCAAAGGATGCAACAAAACCAGAAGCTGACCTCCAAATCCTGAGCTTTTGTACTTTTCACATCAAGACCAGATATGAATATGAAATAATTTGTTAGTTTTTACTGGGAATCTCCAATTGGAATGTCAAACAAGCTGGAAATCTGAAATTCAGTGTAGAAATTTGGTGTCTTACTGCCATTTTTATTCTAAAACTTACTGGTCAATCATTGTATTAAACCTCCCACAGTTCCTGAACAATTCAAGTGTAGTTGATCTGACTGTTTACATAGAACATTAAATGGCTTTAAACATGCTAATCTGACTCCACTAGCACGTTTGCTCTTGCTAAGCCATAGATTAACAGCTTTGTAAGTCATAAAGAGCAGACCCAACTAAAAGGTGAGTATATTGCAGTTGCAAAATTATGCATGTTACAAAACCAATGTATATCATATGTAAATGAATACATTCAGTGAAGGAAAGAGCTGTCTTTATTATAGCACCTTTTTTTTTTTTTTTTTTTTTTATTCTAAAAGGCGTGAATAAGAGACTTGAAGCCAAATTCAGTGTCTGGAGAAAGCACTGTACTATGTTAACTCAGCAGTGAAAGGAACAGTAAACAGCTATCGTCAAAATAATCCTTCAGGATTCTACGGAGCATAAGACAATTACTCATTTTGAGGTGAAGCCCTCACCCTTTATCGCCTTTCTGTTTTTCCTAGACCCACATGCAAATTGTTTTTCTTCCAGAGAATAACCTGCTTTATTTCCCTTTTTAACTCCAACGAACACAACTACTATGTATACTAACTAGGTTTCTGTGTCAAAGGGCACCAAAAATATGCTAGTATTGTTGAAGACACAAATGGAAAAACCTTGATTTGGCAGGGTGTTCTTGTCAACAAAGAACAAATGTAAAGGACCCACATGAACGCTGAAAAGATTAACCAAAAAAGGAATCACATGGAATGGTATTATTTTAAAAGCTCTAAAAAATGTCTCAGAAGTACCTAGCAGGCAAACGAGGAAATTTTTTTGGTTGTTTGTTAGGGCTCTTTTGTTGCATTTTACAACATAATATGAAGCCTAGGAACACATTATAGTACTTTGTAGTAGAATTTAAGACTTGGTAAGTGTCTGTATTTTGCATAAAGCTATTGGATGAGGCTGTGCTTTCTGGCATATCTTGCCACTGTTTGATAGCATTTTAAAAGCATACCGTGCTTGAACTATCAATATACAATATTTGTTAGTTTTATGCTCCACAAGTTACTTTGTTTTGTGCAATGGAATAATTACTATGAAGTTTTGTATTGTAGCACTTTTGTCACAGTCGTTTTTTGGATAATGGAGCCTCATTTTGAACTTTTTATTTGCTTTCTATGCTGTCACTGTGATTTAATTGGAAATTGGACCAGAAAACATTAAAGGAAATTTTGGTGATTCCAGTCATTAAAGATTTTCCCTTGCTGGAATGTAAGTGGGATTCTTTACAGGGTGCTTATTTGTTTGATTTGTGCTTAAAGGTTATGTTTATTTAAATGCATTTCATGAAATAAAACACTGGGCAAAAAGTAGTGTCTAGTGGATTTTCTTTGCAATCATCTCAAAGCACTAACATTATGACACGGATACAAACGTGTATCATAGAATCATAGAATCATAGAATAGTTTGGGTTGGAAGGGACCTTTAAAGGTCATCTAGTCCAACCCCACCCTGCAATAAGCAGGGACATCTTCAACTAGATC
>NW_008795018.1:4437485-4459799 GCF_000699145.1 Aptenodytes forsteri
TCCAACAGGTCCGTGTCTTTCTTATGCTGAGGGCTCCAGAGCTGGACACAGTACTCCAGGTGGGGTCTCACCAGAGCAGAGTAGAGGGGCAGAATCACCTCCCTCGACCTGCTGGCCACGCTTCTTTTGATGCAGCCCAGGATCCGACTGGCCTTCTGGGCTGCGAGCGCACGTTGCTGGCTCATGTCCAGCTTTTCATCCACCACCACCCCCCAGTCCTTCTCGGCAGGGCTGCTCTCAATCCCTTCATCCCCCAGCCTGGATTGATACTGGGGGTTGCCCTGACCCAGGTGCAGGACCTTGTACTTAGCCTTGTTGAACCTCATGAGGTATCACAGGAAAGGGTGAAAAAAGACGGCATTTATTCCATATTTAAGAAAATATTAAGTATTAAAATAGATATTTTTTAAAGCTGATTCAGAAGGGGAAAAAGTAATATATATGAACTCAGGTTTCAGGCAGAAAACTAGATAATTAAAGCTGAGCCTACAAATTAAGCCTGTGCTTACTCTTTGTTGGATTTTTGGGGGCTAGGAAGGAAAACGTATACTAAAGATGGAAGGGAGAGAATTCATTTTTCAGAAAATACACCTCTCAGTCAGGTTTGCCAATAAAGCTGACTATTTCTTTGGTCTTAAAATGTTTAATTCTTTGGTTCTAATTTCTTACAGGTTAAAGAGCAGATCAGTCTTCATACTGAACTGACTGATTTTCCAAGGAATTGGGACTTGTTTAACCATGAGTGGAAGCAGTGGGACAGCCGGAACAGTAGGACAGTGCTTATGAGGGGCTCTGGACTCAGCAAAGAGGTTTGGGGCCGTCTAGTTGGGTCCCAAACGCAAATACAGATCTTCTGGGATCAAGGGAAATCTTCAAGGAACTTCAGCATGCCTGCTGCTTATGGAGAATGCAACTTCTAGCTAGCTGTAGCAGCAGCAGGACACACAACAGCAGGCCAGAAACTTTGCTGAGGACAGTGTACACATGCACAGCAATTGTGATGATGTGCTACAGGCACAGTCCTCAACACCCACTGAAGCCACTACCCCAGCACATCAGAGACCTAACCCGCTTGGAGCTCCTGAAGGCAGATGCAGCTCTGCAGGCCCAGTGCGGCAGGGACACCTGGTTCTTTTCACTGATCTCAGGGCCAGGGATGATGGGCTCCTCACCTGCAGGACATGAGCACTGGTGAGAGTCTGTGTTATCAAGTAAAGGAGCTGTGGGAAGAGGTCAGCAGGCTGTACAGCATCAGGGATGCTGAGAAAGAGGTTGACTGGATCTTCTCTGAGATCCTGCAGGACATGAGAGTCTGAGCCCCATCTGTACTGAAGGAGGGACAGGCAGAGCCTGTGCCTATTGATTTGGGAAATGGAGACTCCCAGGATGGCAAAGACTGGGAGCTCATGACTTCTGTCACCAGGAGCACGACACCTGCTCCACCTGTAGATCTGCAACTACAGATTAAGGCCAGTCACTTATGGTAAACTCTAGGGGTGGATACTGCGTCCAATATTCTTTGACGTCTCCATTAATGACCTGCACTATGGGACAGATTGCACTGTCAGCATCTTCACAGATGATAGAAAACTGTGTGGGAGTGGTTGATATGCCAGACAGTTGTGCTGCCATTTAGAGGGAACTCAACAGGCTGGAGAAATGGTTCAAAAAAGAGAAATGCTAAGTCCTGAGGAATAATCCCATGCACCAATGCAGACTGGGGCTGGAAAGTAGCTATGCAGAAAAGGCCCTGGGGATCCTGGTGGACAAGTTCAGCATGAGCCAGCAATGTGCCCTTGCAGCAAGGGAGAACAACAGCCTCCTGGACTGTGTGAGGAATAGCATCACCAGCAGGTTGAAGGAGATGATCCGTCCCCTCAGCACTGGTGAGGCCATACCTGGAGTACTGTGTCCAGTTCTAGGATCCCTAGTACAAGAGAAACAGTAACATACTGGAGCAAGTCCGGCAAAGGATCATGAAGATGATTAAGGGACAGGACACTTACATATGAGGAGAAGCTGAGAAAGCTGGGACTGTTCAGTCTGGAACAATGTGTATAAATACCTGAGGGGGGGTGAGGGTTAAATAAGACAGAAGACAAGAGGCAATGGGCACAAATTAAAAAACAAGAAATTCTATTTAAACGTAAGAAAAAACAATGTCTACTGTGAAGGTGATTAAACACTGGAACAGGTTGCACAGAGAAGTTGTGGGGTCTCCATGCTTGGACACATTCAAAACCTGGCTGGTCATGATTCTGGGCAACTTGCTTTAGCTGATCCTGCTTTGAGTAGAGTGTTGAACTAGATGTTCTCCAGAGGTGCCTTCCAACCTCAACAACTCTGTGATTCTGTGTATCATCTATCACATTTAACAGAACTAAAATATCTCTGAAGTTTTTCAAAAAGACAAACCAAGAATCCATGTCCCTTAATATTTCCTTGCTATCTTTGCTGAAAAGTCAATATTCATGTTACTGCCCATCCAAAATGTTTAATCTCTTTGAAAGAAATGATGCATAGGATAGCCCAGCTTCTGACTTTACCTGTTCAACAGATTTAGATACTTAGTTGTGTTTGGTGTACCTGTGAGGTAAACAAATTAGATTTGATTAAAAAAAGATAGGTTGTGATTGAAATAATTTTCAGCTTTTTTCCTCCTTCTTGCTCATTCTTAAATATTTTTGGTTATTAATCTCCCTTCTGATTTTAGCTGTTGCAAGTTCCAATTTTCAGGAACAGATTTTACCCACCACATTTTCAAAACAACTAGAACTGGAGCACTTCAGTCCCTAGAACTCCAGGTTCTCCGTTCCCTAGTGACAATCTTTGAGAAATATAAATTAAAATTAGTTTCAGTGCATTGAATTAATTATTCCATTTATTGGTTATTATCTTGCTTTGTGGTTTTACGTGCCTCTGAACTGTAGATGGAATTAGAAAAGCAGAAGAGAGAATCAACTAATTAATCTTGGGCTTCCAAAAGAGACAAAAATGTTTGAAAAATGGGAAGAAAGTAAAGTAAAAACTTGATTAACCTAAAAATAAAAAAAAACAAACCAAAAAAACTTTCAAAGAGCACATAGCTATATGAAATATAAATTTAATTCATGTTTATGCACTGCAATTACTCAGCATATGTGGATATATATATGTATGTATATAAATTTAATGTATTGGCAGAAAATTTCATGTTTCTATAGCACTCCAGAAATTATGAATAAAATATTTAATTCAGGAGGTTGCAATTACATTTGCTAAATTATTTTGCTGACCTTTTTCCATACTTATGTTGGCCCACAATAGATGCATGAGCACTGCCAAAAAAAAAAGAAAAACACCATTTATCAGTCACAGAAGAAAAAGATAGTTGTTCAGTAGTAGGTGCCAATCAAAACAAGCACCAGGGACAAAAATTTAGAACTGGCACATATTGTGAAGATAAGTTTTAGACTCAAGCAATATATGCCATGTGTCTAAAATGAAGCATGGCAAATGATGAGATTTTTGGTAGTTGCTCTGTACAGAGTAGCACCAAGCTAGGCATGAGACCCACTAGTTTGACATGTGGCACAGCAGCCAAAAAAAAACCCAACTCTGTCAAAAGGAACCATGTCATATTGACACTGCCAAACTGCATCTTGACTCCATGTGTCACATCTGTTAAACCTTAGCATTACTGGGTCTAGGGTGAAGCTGGACATGAATTTTGCAATGCACATTGCATGGTGATGCACATCGTGGACTTATCAGCCTGGGTCTCCGCAGTCATAGACATCTCTTCCCATTTCACAGTGAGGACATGCCATGGAACAACAAGACAGCTGCTGCTTAGACCAATGTCTGTACTGGTTCCGCTCTAGGTTATATATGTAAATCTCTACTTGCCATCACTTGTAAAATATGTCCTTTCCTATCAGAAGCAAGACACCTATATTACCATCTCACTTAAAATACATAGTATACTATCATCATTGTCTTTAGTAAGATGTTTTTCTTTGTATTTAAAAACAGAAGAGTGGGAAGGAGGGTTTATATTTACCTCTGGTTAAATTATATTGGTTTATATGGAAAAGAAACCAGTGTCTCCAGGTACTTAAAGACACAGTGTTTTATGCAAAATACTATATATGCATATTACCTAAAATTATAGTATACCTGCAAGATTTTACTAACAGGATACACTTCATGGGTTGAAGCCTTCTTAGAGTCTTTCTGATTTTGTAGGAGATCTATCAATAAATACTTCTGAAAGGGCTTTTTTTTTTCTTTAAACTAATTCACATTTTATATTTATTTGAAGAGGTCTAAGACCCAGCACAAGTGTGGTCTGGCAAGGCTCAGTGCTGAATTAATAAACACATCCAGTATTGACTATAGCCTAAAATATTCCAAGCCTAACCCACTGGCAAGTGGGGCATTTAAGCACAAACAAATGAAGATGCATCTAGATGATCTGGCACTTTGGCTGTGGTAATTTAGTGAGATAAGATTTAATGAAGACCAAGATAATACTCAGTACAGATATAAACAAGAAAGCTTCGCTACTAAGTCATAAAGGAAGAGATTTAGGAGCATGCAGAGGGTAATTGTAAATAAATCAAATGAACTCCCAGCACAATGCATTTTGAAAAGTTCCACTCTGGAATTTATATACATATGACACTATTGTAGAGCAGGAGAAATTATTCTTGAGGTTCTACTTTGCTATTCTCCTGTAGGCACTTAAGCACAAAGAACTAGCTGTACTCACAAGTGTCAATCTGTAAAATTATTATATGTATCTATCTCCATTCCAGGAGTGCGTAGTTTCTAGTGCTAATTTCCACATAGTCGTGGAGAGTATTAAAAAAAAAAAAAAGTTTTCAGAATTGTCTGTTTCCAACATGATACTCAGGCTTCAGAAATGTTTGTTGTTGTTGTTGTTGTTGTTGTTGTTGTTGTTGTTGTTGTTGTTGTTGTTGTTGTTGTTGTTGTTGTTGTTGTTGTTGTTGTTGTTGTTGTTGTTGTTGTTGTTGTTGTTGTTGTTGTTGTTGTTGTTGTTGTTGTTGTTGTTGTTGTTGTTGTTGTTGTTTTTTAACCCAGACAGATTAAAACCAGCGTAGCCAGTTTGTGACAGGCTTTGGCTAGAACCTTGAAGTGAATTCACCTGTATCTTTTTCTTAAAGTAAGCATACTAAAAACATCAAAAGGACTATAAATAACTAAAGAGAGGTTACTTTTGAATGCAGATTAAAATAGCGTAACTAGGGTAACATGTTCATGTACTGTTAGGGTTGGCATAGTCTCTCCCTCCTGTGGTCTTCCACTTGAACCCAGACAAGGCAGGACAAACAAGCAGTATTTCTTCCCACTGCTCAGGAACAGCTTTTTAAAAAATCAGAACAAATGAAAACATGCACATTCCATAAGCAGTGGCCAAATAAAAAAAAAAAAAAAGACAAATCAGTCATATTGGTATATTGTCAAGCCAAGCTGTTGCCCCAAGGTGCTTTCTGTCAGTAGCACATTTCCCATCTATTAGTTTGGATTGAGTCACCACTTCTCTGGGCAGGCTTAAAAATGTAAAACACATTATTTCAAAATCTTCCATTCCTCCTGTAGTTGGAACATCATTTTTCTTAAAATATTTCCATCTTTGTGTTTTCTGTGGTGATCCTTAACAGTAATTTTTTCTCAGTTCCTGGGATCACTCACTCTCTCCTACCCTCAGTGCAGAGATTTTTACAGTGTTCTTTTTAGATGCTCTGCCTACTGGTTTATTTTGCAGTCCAGCCAGTAGGAAAAACATAATGTCTTGCCTCGTTCCTCCAATAAGATTTTTTTTTTCAGGCAACCTGAGGGTAATTCAGCTAGTCTGTTTTACATGCCTATTTGAGAATGTAACAAAATGCAGTCTGAGAATGCTTATTCTTTTTGAAGATAATCTGGGATAACTATCTCGGACTTGGACATCTGAAGCTAGGTGAAATTAATTCCTCTCCATGTAACTTAACTTTTAGTTCATTGCATAGTAGACGTGTTATCCAAAAGTCAGCTGTTAAACTATGCAGGGAGGAAGATTATGTTGATGCTTCTGCTTCTTCACGCTTTGTCAACTGCCAGTCAAGTTTTTCCCTTTCTCAGTTTTTTTTTAATCTAACATTTTAATCAGTTTAAACACATTTGCACTTCTTTACGCTTTCATGCATTCCTTTTCACATTTATCAGTGTGGTTTATGGATCATGATAAACTCTTGGAAATAAATGTGTTATCACTTTTTATTTTGTAGTGATCTATGGTGAAACACAGTTTAAAACTTTGCGACTGTTCAACAGTTATTAGGCCTGAGGAAATTGGGAATCGAATAATTAAGAAAAAAACAACAACACAACAACCTGAAATTACACAAAGATAAGTGAATAAGTTTATTATTGAAATAGGTACATACTACAGCTGTGGGCTATGTGTCTGGAGTATCCACACTGCAAAATTAATGGAGTAATTAGCCACCTTCAAAAACAAGCCAAGGGGCTAGACAAACTATTGCACATGGCAAGACATTGTACTAGTAAGAAGGAAGTGTTTCTGGACTGGAATGACCACAGGTGCCGTAGCGCCTTACATTCTGGCAACACTGAAGACCTCTCACAGTGAAATGAGGATCCCTTGCTAGAGTGAGGGACAAGAGCTCTCCTGAACGTGTCTGTAGTAGAGGGTTTCTGAACAGATCTACAACTGCTATTTTCATGCTGCTGGACGCTTCTTCTGGGGAACTTTAGCTCTGACAAAGGGAAAGTCACCTTTCCTATTGCCCAGATCTTTAGCAGTCAACCAGGGCTGCTTATAAAGCAAGAGCAGCTCTCTGCTATTGCCATGCGAATTTACTAATCCAGGCTATGCTTAATGTTGCATCTATGCGTAACGTGTATACTGCATGAATTGAAAACATTGGGATCAGACTTAGCACACGGCTGGACGGCTTTTGGAGGCACATTTTGCAACATGGGACCAGGGATTGGCACACTATGGGTCAATAAAGGGAGCCAAACTAGTGAGCCTGAACCTCGGACACTGTTTACGGGTCAGGTCTTTCCCTGGCTCGCTCTTTGGACATTTTGAACAGCTCTGTTGAAGACAGACCTGCCATAAGAGGGGCTTGCTCTATGCTGAGCTGATGGAAGCCATCTATATATGCCATATGGAATCAAGGCCCAGGTTTGGTTTCTGACACTCTCTGTTAGGTATTATAGACATAAATCTGTCACTTCAAATGTGACTGTGTCCCTCTGCGTAGCAATCTGCTCTGACAAGGGTAAAGCAAACAGAATGAAAAAGCTAAGGGACATTTCAGTCCTGCATGTTAGGTAAGGCAGGGTCTCTTCTTCTTGCCTTCTTGCTATCTGGATGGTTTACTCAGAAAGGAATTCAAGTGCATTTGCACAGCACAGCGGAAAGGATGGGCAGCCTGGTCACTGGCAGACAGAGGAGCTGGCAGAACTGCAGCTGGAAGACATAAGCAGGATTTAGCAGAATTAAGAAGAGAGGTAGCAGGCAGCGGCACATGCACAGGGTAATAGTTTCTGAAGCAACAGAGATCAGCACAGGATGATAATCACATATCATATAGTATCTCAGTTATAGATATCTCAGGATATAGTATCTCAGTTTTGAGAACCATCATTTTTTATCATGTTGGCAGTGTCTTTCAGGGAGGCTGCAGGGACAAGAAACACAGTTCCCCTGACCTGGCTTAGATGTCTCAGATACTGACATCTACACTGCAGGTACCTGCATGTGCATTGGTGAACTCTAGCTTTAAAATTAGCTGAGGCAAATGCTGTCCTGAGCAACATACTCTTCAGCCAAAATACTGCAAAGGCAAGATTTAATACATTTAATCTAATCTAGCTAAGGCTAAGGGAAGCCTTACTTAGGTAGAAGTAGCAACATGACAGAGGAAAAGTTAAAAATAAAACAACTGTCACTATGAGAACAAGGCCTCTTTTAAATAAAAGGAGACTGTAGTCTTGAGTAGTAGACAGATACCTGTTGAAAAAATTGACTATTCTTCCATTAAAACCAGTAGGTTTTATCTTTACATCTGACACTGTGCATTACATTTATTTTGACAGAAGCTGAGATATTGGGAGTATGCATGATATGATAAAGTAAAATCCAACATCAAGATGAGTTGTTGAAAGGGAAACTCATTAAACAAAATGAAATCCATCTTACTTACTAAACAAGGTTCAAAGGCAAAAAGCAACCTAGGAAAATATAAATGAAATAGGTTACCTTTCTAAGGAGTAAAACTGTAATTGTCCAAACAGGAAGAAAATTAGAGTATTGCTAATACTACTGCTACAGTTTTTTCAACATGTGTGGGTAGGTTTACAATGCATTCTTGTGATGTGGAATGATAGAGTCAGGGCAGGAGATAAAAAGTAAGATGATGAGTGCAAGGTAAAAATGATTGTGCCTGAAATGAATGCTTTCCCTTCCTCCCAGCAGTGCAGCTGAGGGTAAGTGCGAGCAAACAGACTTTACTCACTCCTAAATTGGGCAGAAAAGAGTTTATTTGTTTACAGTCTTCTAGGAACACCATGCAATTTAGCTAATGCGCTTTTTTTTGTTTTGTTTTTTTTTAATGTCTTTAACTTTGTGCTACTGCAGGTCCCCCTGGGAAAGAGCTTTTCCTAGCAATGCCTCAAGGAAGAAGTGTACTGAGGCTGTGAACCTCTGCAGGAAGTAATTATTTGCAAGGAGCAATTACTGAGGAAAGGCTACCATCAGTGGTCCTAGCTAACAACTGGTTGATAATACTGTCTGGCTATTAAGGATACTCTTCCCAAAGTGCTCTGTGACAATATTTTTTTTTTTTTCCAATGCTTTTATACAATTCCCTTGAATCCATGTAAATCTCTACTTTTAACAGCATGTAAGCCAGTGAATTCCCTGAAGATATTGGAAATTACTATCTGAGGAAAGAAGCAGCCCTCAAAAGAAAAGAGTTCTTACTGATTTCTAGGATAGGGGTTTAGTCCATTTCACTAGAAAACAAGCTTGATTTCTTCAACAGTATAAGAAAGATGCTTATTTAGAAATAAGGGTTTCTCAAATTGCCTAAACCATTAGTTTAGACAGAAATTCTCATTTGGAAAAAAAAAAAGAAAACAGTATTGTCAGTATGTCTACAGTGACTGAAGTTAAGAAATTATATTTTCAGAGAAAGTGGAGTTGAATACAAACCAACTTCAATAATAAATTTAAATAACTGTACATTATTTGAATTCTCATTCATATGTGCAAATAGGTGGTAACAGTATTTGTATGTGGAACTATTCATTGCCCAAGATGAGAGTTACAAGAGTGGGTCATGCAAAGTGAGCTATATTCATCAAATGAAATGTCAAGGTCCACTGTGCTCGTAAATCCTCCTAGTGCATTTGGATTCGTGACTATAAATTTAAATAACTGTACATTATTTGAATTCTCATTCATATGTGCAAATAGGTGGTAACAGTATTTGTATGTGGAACTATTCATTGCCCAAGATGAGAGTTACAAGAGTGGGTCATGCAAAGTGAGCTATATTCATCAAATGAAATGTCAAGGTCCACTGTGCTCGTAAATCCTCCTAGTGCATTTGGATTCGTGACTCCTCTGACTATTTTCCAAAATCCTTTATGGTCTGCTATGTCAGCAATACACAGATTAAGAGACATTACTGGCATACACTGACATGAAGGAATTTAACATCTTCAAAGGTGCATATTATTTAAAATATATAAAACAGTTCCTTTGTCTTTTTGTGTGATTAATTAAAAATAAATTTAAAATTGCATTAAAAAATTGACAGAATATCCGTCTCTAAAGTAATGAGTCACAATTGTAGCAACATGTAGTGATTTTGACCACTCAAGATTATTGTAGCTTTTTTTTGTGTGTGTGTGTGCGAGGACCCTAAAAGGAAAAAAAACAGAGCAAAAAGTCAGAATTTAGGCCAGAACTATCTACTGAACTCTATCCTCGGTGTAATATTCAATCAGCAGCCATTTAATCTATGTCGGTAACATACATTTATTATTGTTATGGACACTACTGTAGCATGAAATTGGAGGAGGATTTCCTTACAGCTGAAATGGATTACAATACTTTTGTAATGAAAAACAAAGTTCCTGCTAGCTGGAAGTTTCTCCTTTTTTGTTATTATTCACTCTGCTCAGGGACAGAATAACGCTGTGTTGCTTTGATGTGTCTGCACTTCCAGTGTTTTCTTTTGTAGGGTTTGGGGTTAAGTGCAGGGTACAAATACAATCATTGAACTCCAGCTTCATATGCGGAGGGCTAAATATTTAGGTCATTTTAGAGCCAGACTTTTCCTGGCAGCATGTGTCATATGGGAAACCACTTGGCTTTGCTGCCAGGTAAAGACTAGACACCGGTTATGTTGTTATGTGAGGTTTCTTGTGTTCCATTACTCCTCAAGGGAGAGAAGGGGGCTGGGGACAGGATTCCCCAGCTACTCTGTGAGGACCCAGCACAGAGCACTGCAGCAGTCTCCTCGGACCATGAAATCTGAAACTCTGCTTGGTCTCTACAGAAAGCAGACGACTATTTCACCCATGAGGTTGATGGTGATATCAATGTGCCAGCATTCCCTCCTCTTCTGACATGATGGGCAGAGTAAGTTATCACTGCTGTAATGATTTCTAGTGCTCATTAATCATCATCATTTAGCTTCCCTGACGATTATGCCAAAGAGAAAGTCTGATAAACCCAAAGTATCCCATATCAACTGGTCAGGAGAGTCAGGAGTAAGCTTTGCCTGCATTGTAACAGAGTTTTACTGAGTCCTGGGATAATGTGTTGAAGCTTGGCTTGAACTAAAGTACTATTCAGGACCTGTCAGCACCATACCTCAATTACCAACATTTTTAGAACATTATCATGAATTCCTAATGCTTGAGTCCCTTGAACTTTTTGAAAATACAATAATAAGTTTTCTTTTTTTTTTTTTTCAGGAGTAATGTTTTAAATCATTTGTGCTCTGGAGAAAATCTAGAAAATAACCACTGAGAGTCTCAAAAAACCCAGAAGGCAACCATTTTTATAATTCCAAATGTTTATCTGTTTCTCTGCTACTTTTTAGAACAAGCCAAAAGACATGAAACTGATTAATGATTTTGGCACACTTAGGACTGACAATTATGAATTCCACATATTACTGAGGAAGAAAAGAAACAGTTTTTTAAAAGTTGAAGAGGTCACCACCTTTCTGTGCCAGAAAGCACTTGCAAAAACCACAATTCGTTTGGTTGTTGTTTTTTTTTCCCTTCATCATTCACTATTGTACAGCACTTTGCTTCATTTCTGAATTTCATCTCTCCCAGATGGTTGTTAATTGATAGAAGATGGCTTTCACATTTACCATTATAGCTGAAATAATAGTCTGAAATTCAAAACTTAAATATTAAAACTACACATTAGGCAGAAATGTCCAAAAGGTTAGACAATGGAATAATTTGTCAGGGGAGAAATACTTGAATCATCATTACTACTAGAATTCAAGAACAGCCTAGATAAAACAGATTATTAGGAGATTATAGTAAAGGGCAAGCACCAGCTGCCCTCTGTTGCTTCCTGTTTTCTAATTTAGCATGTATAACATATTATGCATAACAAGGATGATCTGTGACACTGCATAATGCATAGCATGCTATAACGTAATATTGAAAATACGGGAGAAAGGGGGCCAGAGCATGTGGCACGCCAAGCAATAAAGTAATATATATATGTATGTACGTATATATGTATATAATATATATTATAAAATATATAAAACTTATATTTAAAAAAATCATACCCCACAACCCTGAGTTTTAACTATGATGGTGTGTAATACTGCACAGGGCACCATTGCCCTCTCTGGTGTGCAGTAATCTACACACACACACATTCAAAACATTTTATATTGAATACTTTTGCTCACTTCCACAACCTTTATGTTCTAAACAAGTGCAGGGTGTGGGAGAGAGACAACTTTCAAAGATATACTGTGACTGCTGTACTTTTAATTAATTTGTTGATTGAAAATAACTGCAAGGGAAATATATGGGGGGAGGGGAGACGGGAAGTACTAAAGGAGTTTTTACACTTTATTTATGTAGTTTTTTTTCAAATCTGGTCTCATAAGAAACACAGAGCTCATTTCATCAAGGAGAGGAACTATATAGTCTCATTTCAGCGTATGTCAGTGTAATTAACAGTGCGTTTTCGAGCAAAAGCTGAGCAGAATTTTACATAGTTTCTTTATAGCAACAAGCCTTCCTCCCCAGCTCCAACACTGCTCTAATAAAAATGACTGTGACATATCAGGACTCCTCATTTCTTTATGGATGTTACTTAGAGAATACATCTTAATTTAACATTGATTATTAGTGCTGATATTACAGTGCCCACTGAATTTGCATTAGCCTTTGATTGTGACAGATATTAAGACTCCTGCATCACCTTATGTAATAATATTTAACCGAGCACTGCCTCCAGCTTTTCCTAGTTAATAAAACCCAGTTGAAATCCCTCCCTCATTTAGCAATAAATCCTGCTTATATCATAAAGCTGAATAATGCATGTTGGGGGAGAAAAGTTGGGCAGGCAAGAGCAGCACAGGAGAAGCGATGCCTGCAGTGCGGGCAGGCAGGCAGACAGGAGCCCTGCCCCGGCATGCAGGCAGACCGATGAGGCAGCCTGTCTGGGAAACCAAGGTTTTGAAAAAGAAACCTGTGATTGGCCAAGCATCTTCCAAGATTTTATGTCACCTGCAGAGAGTACATGACAGCTTTATTAATGCTAAGCATTTTGAGGCTGATTCACTACCACATTACTGCAGCTTCATGCTGAGGTAGCCCCACGCGATGGTAAATCAACAGTCAGCTGAAGTGTGTCCCACTCTCAAACGGCCCAGAGCGTGGGGACTGTGCCCTGAAACTTTTAGGGGTTCTTTATTACTGAACACGTCTAGCGGTGAATTTTGAATAAACATCATCATCTCTGCTGGGGCTGACTTCCTGGCGTGAAGCTGAGATGTGGCCCTTAGCTTTTAAACTGGAATTAATTATATAGCTTCCCTTCTAGGAGGTTAAATGATATTTCTGCTAAATATTTCTTTCTTGAGAGGGACTGTGTGACTCAGCTTTAAACTTTTTTTCCGATAAAAGCCATCAGAACTTTTATAAGTGGAAATTTTACATTAACTGGGTTCTAGAGCAACCCACAGGTTTATTTATCAGCACTCATTTTGCATATGCACAACTTTATACAGGCACATATGAAAAAGTCTGCATGCAAATTGTTTTTGGATTTGATGACTTGTGTGGACAGAAAGAAAATATCATACACAAACAGCATCTGTGTGCTCAAATTAAGAATTTGTCACTGCTTTCATTCAAATTCTTAAGCATGAAAACATTTTGCAAATGAAAAGAGAAGGACAGATCTGAATCCCTTTACAAACCCTAGCTTTTGTTTTTTCTTTGCTTTAGAAAGCATTCACATCTTAACCCTTGGCGTTCCAAACTTTTGTAATTTATGCCCCAGATAAAAATAATCATATAATTTCAAGAGAAACACACAAAATTAAAAAAAAAAACAACAAAAAAACCCCCAAACATCAGCAACAACAAAAACTGTATCAGATACACATTTTTGCATAGACATGTACATGGATGCAGTAGAAACTCTTTCAGTTAGGATACAGTTGATCCATGTATTTGATGACCACTCATAACCACCCTTCTTAGCGCACAACAGCCCAAAGGCTTTGTCTCTGTAAGGGACGAGGCCCAGGTGACTGAGCTGCGAGCACAGGCAATGCCCCAAGAGAAGGCTCCAGAAGCCAGCCACGGGGAGGGGCCCAGTGTCACTCCCCTTGACTGACTGGTGTCTCAACCACTCCTGGAACCGGGGCAAGAGAAGATTCCAGAAGTCTTGGACTGGGGCCAATAAATAAGGGCGCATATAAACCTCCTGAGGTGCTCTCTACACCGACACCTCCTGTTGGCAGGTCCGACGCTGGATCCAGGATTGGTGATCTCTCTCTCCCTCTAGCTCTCTCTTTCTTTCCCTCTCTTTCTCTTTCTTTGCCCTTGATGCTGCTAAGTAGCACAAGGCCTACATCTACTTCAAATAAAGCCGCTTAGCTTATGTGACATATTACACAGAGCATTGATGCTTATAGAGTGTTCATTCCATTAAAGTTGACGTTCCTGTATGGACCTTGAGTGTTACCTCACCTTAATCCACACCAAGGGGATTTGCGGACCTTAGTCACTCCCCTTCTCGTAGGTGGGACGTGACAGTGTCTTAGCAAATGCAAAAATTAAGTTACAACTTATTTATCAAAACTTGTCCCCTATCTTACAACAACTTACCTAAAAACAGGTTCACAGATCTCTCAGTACCTTTTTTCCTGTAGCTCAAAAAAATACTCAGAATACAACATAATAATAGAAATATAAAGAGATGATCTTAAGAACCCAGGTACTTACAACTACAACCAACAGAAATCATGTCCTTTTCTGTCATTAAGACTGCTGAGAGGACTATCTTCTGTTAATGCGGGTTTTTTTTTTTTTTTTTGAAACTACAGAGGCACAATTGAGTGGAAGTGAAATTCAGTGTCAAGCAGGTGCTGGAGGCACCATGCAAAAGCTGAACATCAGCTATATACTACTTCATACAAATATGCTTGCTTCAACATATCACTCCTATGGCTGTCTATATATTCTTATTTCACTCTGGTTTTCCCATAGGACTTTCTTTCTCCCTATACTTGCTATTGTCTATACTTTCCTATGGAATATGTGTCAATGTTACCCTGATTTGCCATGTGAAATTCTCACTGAAGTTGGTGAGATTTCTCTCCATAGGTCAAGTCAATCACATTAGTCTAAGTTTATAAAGGCTCTCTGAAGGTTGGTACTTTATTGACAGAATTTGATTATGTACAACTGTCATTCTCTTACTCAAAGAGGAAAAAGAAACTGCACATTACAAGGTATTCTTTGCCCCACTCTACTATACATTTTGGTGTATGTATTTGTACCAGCAAATATAAATAATGCACTTCAGCTAGGACACCAGTAAACCAGTAAGTAATTGCTTTCTTCATTGTTCTTGCTACATTACACACGTTATCTGCCATGTAACTGCTACTCAAACAATGACAATGCGAAGGGTGGAATTAAACACCTTTTATTGTCTTTACATAAATCTACTTTCCAGCCCTTTTTAGCTTTTCCAGATGCAACTCACTCAATTTTTGTGTTTTGCAGCACAGTAATTTGACATTCATTCACAATCAAATGTCAAATGTACTTTATGTTCCTGCTGTATAATTATACAGTTCTCCTAGGTATTGGAAAAGAGTGTATAGTAGAGTGAGAAGAAGTTTGCTAAAAATAACATATTTAGAAATCCTAAACTTTTCTAGATTCCCTCGACAATAATAGACCTTTCAAGAATATTATCAATCAGGACTTACTATAACTTCTTTTTTTCGTAAGTTATTTTTATAAGATACCAAGAGGAACACAGTTCTCTTACAATTCTGGACACGGACTACCCAGAGGACTCCTGAATTACAGTGAGTTAACCAGAATTGACACTGAAGTATCAGATCCAGTACTTCTTCCCAAAGTAATAGTATTTTATATATCATAACTTCTTCCAGCACAAGCATAGAACTTATGTTATGGAATCTGCCATGGGAAGTTTGCTGGAGGATTCGTCCACTCTGGAGAATCCCAGGCTACCCATCCTATGATAAAAGACTCAACAAACCACCAGCAAGAAAGAACAAAACCATCCAGGACTATAATCATGGTATTCAACCTGCCAGATATTGCTTCCATGAAATGTCACCTTGCTGGTTACTGATGTCAGTGCTTCCCCTTCAGCAATAGAAAATATTTTAACTTGCTCACCTACTGTGATTGAAACAAATCTATTTACTCCTCACAGTTTGTTCATGCTCCAAAATTTCACTCTGTGCTGTGTGATGAAATAAATTAATGGCAGTGTAAAGCACTGTCTATTGTCAAGAGTTGTACTCTAGTTATAATATTTTCTATAGTCAGAAATCTACATCTTTCTTTATGTGAAAACAATTTTATAAAGAAAATTTTAGTAACAGTTAATGCTGTGATAGTGAGATTTTTGACCTGAAAAATAGATGTTATGAATTTTGGGTAAGAACAATTTGAAATTTGGGGGCAGGATTGAAGATAATAATTTGGCTGTAGGGTTCTAATGAACTGTATACTAAATCTGAATTACATAATTAACCCTGGACAATAAACACTGATAGAAGCCAATTTTTTAACTCTCCATTTTCCCTGCCTTAGAACTAATGAGTAGCTCCAAAAGGACATCAGTATTTTCCCCTCCATATTAAATACACATTTTGTTTCATTTTGAAACAACAATTTGGTGTAGAGAAAACAAAATATAAGGTAAAGAGGGATGGACAGGGGAAATGAAAATGTTTCTGACAGTTTATTAGCAATTAAAAGTACAAAAATACATCACAGCAAACTGAGAGTCTGGAGAAAAAAGTTCTTATTCTCATGTATAATTTAGCTTCGTCATGAATTCTTAACAGACCTGTAAATTGGAAAATCAACATCTGCTCAGTGATAGCAGGTGAAGGACATGCAGGCTGGCACCAAATTTCCATCAGCCTTAACGTGAAAAAAAAAAGGCCTTACCTTGTAGCCTGTTATTGTAAACATGTCCTGTGGAGAGAAACTATTTTAAACTTTTTCTAAGCATACTATAGACATCCTTTTCACACATAGTTCCCTCTAGATTTTTCCATTTGATATCATCAATATATGAATTAAGCTGTGGCATGAAGGAGAAATAAGTGAGAGTATAAAAAGTTAGCTCCCATCTTCCTCCCATGATCTCCAAAACATATAAAACTACAGCGTAGCATAAAGTACCCACTGATCCTTCATAGATATTTGTATAGAAATTAGCTGCTGTCCCAAGACACTAGTTGTGAATAGGCTTTACACTCCTTTTGTAAGGTTGTCTTCTGGCTCGTGGGGAAGCTGCTTTGAAAAGGAATAGGCAGTCCTGATAGTGCTCTAGAAGCAAGATAGCAAAACGCACTCACTGTATAGAAGAAGCTAATGTACTGTGAGCATTAAAGGGCAAATTACCATCCACTCAGCAGATCTGTGCCGAATTTCTCCCAGTGGTTTTCATGGAGTGACACATTAGCTAACGATCACAATTTAGCTCTGTTTGATCATTAGCAGAAGCAAGAAAAAGTGTTTTCTTGTCCGCACTTCAAGCTACTACAGTTTTTGTCAGAAGACTTTGGAATTCAGCCACAAAACAATCTCCATTTAAATCTCCAGAACACAGCTTTTGCAGGGGCATTAAAGTTTCCAAAGCAAGCTATGCAGACAAGAGCATTGACTCACATGAGGTAGCCCCACATGCCCTCACATGGAAGCATGCCTTTTCTAATGTTGCATAGTTGATTTCCACTGAGATGTGATAAATTTCAGCCTGATCAATTCTTGCCTTTCCTGAGCTATTCTCCCCCTTCTTTAGAGTTAAAAATTAAACCACTGCAGGACAGAGCATGTGGGTTATAGTCTCACAAGCAATTACAGCGTGGGTAGTGAATTACTGCAGCAATAATATTCTGGTCAGTTGTTTTCTGTTCCAGCATATGAACTTCTGCGGAGCATCTGGCCTGTGTCTGTGAAAAGTTCTCATATTTAATTTTTGGACAGGGCTCATCACCTGGTTATGCAATGAAACTCAAATCATAAATCTCCCTATTCAACAACAAAGATTTGGTTGGGTGACTCTTAGATAGCGACATCTGCTTACACAGCAAATGAGATCTATGTTCCAATAAAGAGTCTTGTTCTGGGTATCTGAGGATATCTAGTGTCATAAAACTCACAACTGGAATAAATTATATGTTTCAAAGGTATCCTATGTAGATGTCCGACTGGTCATCATGTGATGGTGATTTATATCACATGATCTACAGAACATACACATTTTATTTATTTATTTTTCTGGCTACTGTTTTTATGCAAGTACACAAGACATTTTTCTGAGCTCTAGATTCCATTTGCAATTACTTCTACCCTCCGTTTAAGGTCTGTACTGTTCACCATTAAACACTGACACATATCAGCTCACATAAAGCAATTCCAAAGAAAGAAGTAATGTCACTAATGCAAATATGACAGTGACCATATCTAGAAAATACAGATTAGAACACAAAGCAAGTCAAAAAGGGTATCTTTCCCTAGAAAGTTATGATAAAAATTATAGCCCTGTTTCTTTTTTCTGTTTTAGGTTTCCAACAAAACTCTCAAAATATAATTTTCCTGGAATGGGACTACCCTGTGTTAGGGAAATTGTAGTTCACATCATTCTCATCTTCACAGGTCTTTTGATCTCACTGGTTAGACAAAAACTTCCATGGTGCATGTCTATCCAGATTGTGATAACCACCTGCAAGATATACTTTCTGGGAAATAATCTCCTGGAGATTATGGTTTCATAGAATAGAATAGCAAGTCGATGGCTCAGGACTCAAGTTTCCATGATCCACTTTCACATCACTTTAGAATAGAAATATTTTCAGCCAAACTATTTTAGATATTGAGGGAAAATGTCTGAAACTTGCACAAGAGCAGACATATTGGGGGTTAGATGAGAATCTAATTCTTATCAAAATTCATTTCAATGGAAGATTCTTGACCAGCCCTATTAGAAAGGGTTGCCTAAAACTCAATTTTGTTAAAGACAAAAGCAAAGAAAACAACACCGTTATTAATAGTTCTCATAAATAACGTTATATGTTGCCATCTCTGTATAAACAATGTAATAATTAGAATAAAGTAAGATATGATTTGCTGATCTGTACTTGAAGGAACACAGCTGACAGCTTCTCTCTGAGCAAAACCTATGCTCCTAACTGAGCATATCCAATGATTTGAATGAGCTAAAAAAATACCTATTGTTTTTCAAGCATTGGGCTAGCTTTTTTTTTTTTTTTACAAAGAACCTTATCACAAGTGTTATCAAGAATTGGAACTCTAAGCTACCGATAAACCTGTCGTCTGATAAACTGTAAATGAAGATAGCTACAAACTTATGCAGCTGTAACTGACATGCATCCAGCGTTAGTTCATGATTTGGTATGTTCGTTGACGATAATATTCTTTCTTTTCATGCCATTCAAGAGAGTGATAACAAAATTAGATACCTCTCTTCTTGCTAGGGAATTCTTTATCAGCTGATTGTCAATATTGAAAGTCAATTTTCTTCCCCAGCATTCATTATTTAGTGACGGCTGTGGTTTCAAGTCCATTTTATTCTTATACGCATAAAGCAACAACTAGAGAGGTTCAGCTTGCCAGAAGTATCCTGAAGCAAAATCACCCATTCCAAAGCAATGACAAGTTACACAGTACCCGACACCTGTTCAAGCAGTGGGAAATAACTCAGCACAGGTGTTAATGGGAAGTCCAGTTTGCACAACTACAACTCCATGCTCTGGAAATTCAGAAGGTCATCATCCAGATTTTACAAAGACAAACTAATTAGCAAAAAGCTGTGTAAATATTACATGATAAACATATTATTACCAGATACTTAGATTTTAGACAGGAGTTAACCTGAATGACACAATTACAGAATGTGAAGGTCTCTAAGCTAGCTTTTGATGTGTCCTTAGTTGGTTAATACAGAAAAGTATCCTGGATTGTTATCTGGAAGTTAAAAACCCTGTTCTATCTAAATTTTAATAAGCCTGGATATAACCCACTGCATCAGAAGATTTGCATAGAATTCAGAACAACTGAAATATTAAAAAACATGTAATAATGAAACATAAAAAAAAAAAAAAAAGATGTTTCTAACTTAATCCTAGCAAGTTTTAATTTAGGTTGTAAGAAACCTTTGGGGGTCATCTACTCCAAACCCTGCTCATAGCAGGGACAAATTCAGTTAGAACAGGTGACTTGCTCACTGACCAGCTGAGTTTTAAATGTCTCCTAGGAGGGGATTCCACAACCTCTCTGGGAAACCTCTTCCAGTGATTAACCACCCTCACTGAGGACGTTTTTTGTTTAAATCCAGGTGGAATGTGCCTTGCTGCACCTTGTGTCCACCACCTCTTGGCTTTTCACGGTGCGCATCTGTCAAAAGTCCCTATGACCACCCGTTAGGTAGTTGTGCGTGGCACCTAGATCCCCCTTAGTCCTTTCTTCTTAAGGCTGAACAAACCCAGCTCTCTCAGACTCCTGTGTCACGTGCTCCAGCCCCCAACCACCATGGCGACTCTCCTCTGGACTCATTCTGCTTTGTCAACGTCTATTGTGTACTGGGCAGCCCAGCACTGGATGCAGTAACCCCCTTGTTGTCTCACAAATGCCAAACAGAGGGGAATAACCACCTCCCTCAACCTGCTGGCTATGTTCTTCCTAATGCAGCCCACCCTGCCATCAGCCCCAGGCCACGCTGCTGACTCATGTTCAGGTTATTGTCCTCCAGGACCCCTTGTCCTTTACTGCAAACCCCCTAAATCTATCATTTCCCTGAGGCTAGAGCTGGCTCCCAGGCCATACTGGTGCATGGGGTTATTCCATCCCAGGTGCAGGACATCATTGCATTTCACCTTACAAACTTCATGAGGTTTCTATCCATCCATCTCTCAAGTTTTCTCTGAAGTGCTTGCTTTTTAGTGAATTGATTGATCTACTCAATTTGGTGCCATCATTCAAACTTGTTCTAGGTAAAGAAACTAAGAAAGACTGACAAAATGGAAGATCTTCACATGTTTAAGTAACTTGCTGAAAGAAAGAAAACAGAAGGTAGGAATATTTTACCATTTCTCTCGGTACAGTCCCATAGGGATATATGTTGAAGTCCCTGCTGTGCAACATATCCATTACAGGACTGAAAAAGGGGCTAAACAGTAGAAAGGTAGCATTTGCTGTCAGTACTGAGTTACCTGCAGTAATGAAGATACTGCTCAGTTATGGGGCACTGCAGTCTGAAAATTAAAAAAAAAAAAAAGGGGGGGGGGCACCAAGCTCCAAACCCAGAGATCATTAATGTACATAAAGTTATTAACATATAGAAAAAATCCCAAGATAAAATGATTTATGTTTAATAATGACTATTGATAGTTGGGAATGGGTTACTTTATGATGAAAATCATTTTGTTAGATTTTTAGATCATAAGGATGGCTTTGTTTGGTGCTCAGAGAATTTTCAGCATGACCATGGAAGTTCCTATTGATATTAACGTCTTTTACCAGTTAGTATAACTACCTGAGCCAAAGTGATCTTTAGTCTGATCTGGTTTGAACAATCTTATATTCAGTGTCAAAAAAGCCATTATATGCACATGTTATCAATGATTTTTAAAGTAATACCCATACAATTTTCATGGGGTGGATTCTAATCCATCTAACTCAGTGATCTAATTTACACTTGAAGCCCTCTTCCTAAAAAAAGTGCCAATGCTCCTGATGTAGTTAGCTGAAAGCTGCAGTGTCCTTAAAACCAAGCCTGAGAAGCTCAAGATCCATTTAAAGAGGTATGATAGCCATTTTGTCATTTATTTATCCTTTACCTATAAAGCATGTCTGTCTTGTACCCCTTATCATTAGTTATTAGTATGTTCATCCATTGCCTTTTAATGTATTGCCATTAAACTGGATGGCAAACAATGGGCAGGGAAAATGATACAGTCAGTGCCCGAGGGATGTAACAGTAATGGATGGATGGACAGTAATGATTCACTTACTGCAATCAGTGCTATCCCAGTCACTTTTGTGATGCAGTATTGGTTCCATAGGAGATATCAGATGAGAGGGAAAAAAAAGATGAAAGGAGATAAATCTACATAAATGGGAAGGAAATAGCAAATAGTTGTGGCTTCAACCCTTTTTTTTATTACTGTTTTCTAAAGTTTTGAAATAGATGAAAATTATAGGAAGCACTAAAATGGAAATTAACATTTAAAAAAGGTTCAAGGTTGCTGTAGACAGGTTTGAAAGAAAATCATCTCTGTCTGCAATGCATTTACAGCACAAGGTCTCAAGACAAACAAAGTGAGGTGAAGAAAACAGATTTAGGTTATGTTCTTTCCTCCCAGAAAAAGGCTCAGTCTCATTGAACCTAGAAGAATTTCTATATACAAAATTGGTGTATTGAGAAAAAGGTATTTTGATATAAGCCTCTCAGATCAGCTGAGAATAAAAATAATTCCACTGAAT
>NW_008795018.1:4460034-4462755 GCF_000699145.1 Aptenodytes forsteri
AATGAGATGGTTTATTTAAATGCTCATTTAAAAAAGAACTTTCTAGTCATTAGAATTTTGAACTTGTTAAACAGGAATTAATTAGTGCCTTGACACAGTATTTTTCAGATTTCTTTACCTCTTTTGAATGTATTTTGCTGGTACAATGTCTGATGAGAAAGCTGGTTTACAAATAGTTTCTGGAAGAATTACTAAGTAAAACCAGATTGAGCAGGAGGTGTTGAGAAAGGTATATATTTTTGATTGATAGAGGGATGCAATGATGAAAGAATAATAAACAGTGTTTAGATAGCAGCACAAGAAGGTTTTCAACTGTTTAATAAAAAGTTTGTAACTCTATACATATAACAAGAAACAGAATGCTATTTTAGCTTTATAGAGTTTAATTTTCTTGTCTTCTGAAAATGGGCAAATATAGCAGCTGTGTTTCCAACCTTCAACTTTATAAACTTTGCTCTTATCTAGCAAAACATTCTGTTAAGTTCTTGAAATTGGAGGTAAAGATGCAATTTCTTTACATGTTTAGCCACGGAATTATGAACAAAATAACAACTGAAGGGTTTAAAACTATATCTAGTACACTTCTTGCAAAGCCTAAGTGATGCATGTAATTACATCTTTTAGTTCCATATAATATTTTCTAGCATACATATATGTATATTACAGCTCTTTACCTAGACATTCATCCTCTGTGCCTTTATCTAATCTAAGGTTTAAAAAATACAATTTACAATCAAACAATATCAAAGTAATCAAAGAATATAGATGTAATTACTATGGCAGAACTGAATATAAAGCTGTATCCCGATAAGGCATGTTGCAGTGGAGGGAGGCCTGTTCCTCTGTGGCACATGAGGAGGAGCATGGGCAGAGCAACAACCTCTGCTAAAAAAGGGGTTGCTACTACAGCTGTTTCTACCCATTTTCCTAGTAAAGCCATGCGTGATGATTGTGTATAAACACAATGATTTTTTACTATAAAGATAGTGCAGTGAATCAGTCCAAATAACCAAATTCTCTACCACTCTATCATTTATATTACTTTTTTAAGTCAGATCCACAAGCAGTTATTTACAAGTTAAACTAGATACTTCACTTTCTGGCAGAGGAAAGTTATACATTTACCATTTTTCTACTGTGGAACTAATTTATTTATTTCTCATGTGAGTTTCTGCTGGATGGTTTGGGAATGCAGGAGTTTATGCATTGCCCTGGAGTTCAATAAGGTTTGGACAGATTTATGGATGAGTGGCATGCTTAGGCATAATACAGACAGAACACAGCCCACAGTATTCCCCAAAATCAAAGTCAGTTTGAAATCTCTTCCTTTCTTCCCATCTCTTATCAAGAAGAAACATCCCATAGTATCCTCCAAAGCCTTGGAATTCTTCTGCTCCATTAAAATGCCTGGGCAAACACCTCCCACATATTGCACGTGATGAGTGCTGTTTTTCATGTGGGTGCAGCCAGTGTAAGACAGGAAGAGAGGGTCCATACAAATCTTTGTTTAAGAAAAATAATAGTACAGTCAAAGCAGGTTACATATTTCTTTCTGTTTGAAGTGAAATTAAAAGTTGTCTATAGTTCATAGTAATTCACAGGATTTGAGTAGTTTATAAGAATTGGTGAGCCAAGCTGAAGTGTCGGTCTATGAGCCAGGATAACACCTGGAAAGGTAGAGCAATAGCGTTTGGTTTTTATGAAATGATTAAACTAAATTAGCTTCATTCAGAGCAGCAGAAGCAACAGATTCTGTTGCCTGAGTTTATTTTCTTTTTTTTCCAGATGGGGTTAGAGAAATAAACACTGGAACATAAAAAAGATCTGTAAAGATGTCTTTCTAGTCCTTCAGCATATCCCATCTCTGCCCGCTACAGCACATACCATGTGACTTTGGATCTTGGGCATTTGTTTTCCTCAAGCTAACATTGCTGTGGAATTGTTTTAAGGGCTTTTTCAGAGTAAAGTCAAAGTAACCAACTTGCACATCACAGATCCCTGCAAAAAAATCCTCTCTGGTGTTATAGAATGGCAGCAATACTCTGTGGACCACTATAATTTTTTTTTTTTTTTTTTTTTATAGTAAACCAGACAGTGCTACCCAAAGGACCTTCTTGATCATCCTGGTCACTATAATAGACATTACTGAGACATTTCAAGCAAAATTACCCCTGCTTTGCAGAAGGGGCCCCTAGAAAGATAGGAAACACAGAAGTGTCAGGAAGTTATCATTTTGCAGTAAGAAATAGGTTTCACACCACTAGTCTGCTTATAATTATGGTGATGAAACTCACATACTTGCCTTCAAATCGCTTTTCATTACTTAGTTACTCCATTCAACCAAGAGCAGTGCTCAGCTGTCCTGTGCTCTGCAGAACTGAAAAGCAAGAAAAAAGTGCTCCTCAAATGCTAACAGTACAAAGATAGGGCAGACAGCAAGTGGAAAAACCAGCAAAATGCAAATCAGATAGTCTTCATCCCCAAATTTCTCCTCACATCATCAGATCGATCTCCACAAAGCAAAGCTATCTAATGCTACTTATAAAATCAAATTGTACTGGCTCTAGCAGTAATTGTTCCCCCAATACTGCAGTATGCTATAGCCAGAGAATATTCTTAACCCTGGACTCCTCTCATGCTTCTCCTAAAAGCAATAAATAAATAAATAGATAAATAGTTGTAGCTGCCTCCTGGCTGAATAAGCTTCTTCTTCTTATTATT
>NW_008795018.1:4462777-4464953 GCF_000699145.1 Aptenodytes forsteri
AACTGGTAGCTGAAATGAAATAATTTAAAAGGTGTAGTTCTCAGAAATTGTTTTTCAAATTCCTTTTTGAATGCAGATGCTTAATCTCCTTTAGGGGTTCTGGCACATTAGATACAGACATACAATGTTCTTCCATAGTGTCATTCCACCACGGGGTTGACAGGGTGTCTCAAAAGGAATTACCAAGTCCTAATGGTAGGTGTGTCCATTCATCTCCACCCCACATTACAAAGGGAATGGAAGAGGTGCCCAGAAAGAGCTCCAGACAGGATAGATTAAGGGGAAAGCTTTGTGAATAATCAAGCTCAAAGAACAAGTTTTTGTTGATTTAAAAACAACCAACCAACCAACTAACAACCAACTGAACAAACAAAAGCCCGACAAACACATTAAAGCATTAGCATCAAATCCTGGGAAAGCAATTACATGAATACTACTGCAAGTCCTGCAGTTGAGGATAGACCAGGGAAGGATTCAGTTATGGCTGCCTTCAGGTATTACCAAATCAGGTAGCTGCCCAGAACGAGACTGCTGCATATGGCTGTAATGATGCTGCTTATTCTGCCTGTATTAAATCCCTGGAAAATCAGAGCTGCTGTTGCTGAGGGCGATATTGGAGTGTCTGGAGAAACCATTATTGATGGAGTCAGAGCAGCTACCTCCACTAAAGTCATCCTTCCATCTCTGTTCTCCCTTCATCTAGGTGGGAACAGCAAGTCCATATTTCCCTGCCCTGCCTTACTATTCCAGATCCTCTCCTTGTCATGAGAACCCTGTTATTTGTCTGCCTGCTTGTGGCAGCAAACCCCAGAACTAAGTTTAATCTTGCCCTGATGAGAAGTGAAGGGCTGGCATAGGATTTAGTGTTCTCTGTTGTTTACAAGTAATCTAGGTTCTTCCAGTCTCATATCTAAAATATGTTTAATTAAGTTGTGAGTTGTTGATTTCAGGTGAATGTTGATCACGCTGACAGGAGTAAATAGGTCATTGGTAATCAGGGGCTCAGAACATTAAAAGAAGTCTAAGAATGACTGCAATTATGTAAAATCATGCAGAACCAATAATAATGAAAAATAAATTGTCCCCCCACTCTGAATGTACAGACATAAGTGGAAACAAAATGGAGAAACAGAACCATACATATTAATGAGACAGCACCATCTAATCAAAACCCATTGTCTACTGCCAGCTCAATCAACAAATTATTATAGAGGATAATGTTACACTTAGGAACTCTAAATGTTTATAAACAACCTCAATTACTATACTGCAGTAACTTGTCTTCAAAAGTAATCAGGTTTAATATTTTATCAGATGAACAGAAGGAGAAATTTTTATAAGATCAAACAACTACATTCAGAAAGACATAGTTATGTTGAATAAAAATGCTGTTTTAAATTAATGTATGTGATTTTTCTGAGTTTCTCAATAGCATAAATAAATAAACACCAAGTTGCCAATGTTAAAAGATTGTTCAGAATGCAACAGTCTTAAAAACCAGTAGAGTTCCTAGGAATCTTACAGACATTTCTGCAAACTATTCTAAAAGTCTCTGAAATTGAATACATTTCTTCTCCTTCAACAAATCCTGTAAATGCCTACAGGACTTCTTTCAAACCATCATATAAATGCGAGTGTCTCATCCAGCATTAATATTTTGGTTTTTTTGATTCAGCACTTTAAAATGTTCATTTTGTGAAGTTGCTGTGTTGCATGCTTTCCTTTCTTCCATTGCCTTTAATTCCCAATGGATACTAGATTAAGTGAATTTTTATTTCTTTTATTCCTCACTGTCCTATGTTGTTTTCTTTTTTAAATTCTCATTATAGTGCAAGTTCTAAGGTTATACACTGCCTTTAGGATTTTTGATAGATTATGTAGTTATATTTGAATTTTTCATAAAGTAATATGTATTTGTGTGTCTGTGTATGTTAGAGATTTTATGTACATTTGCATCATATATTGGTTACAATTACAGTCAGCTCTTCTGCAGAGCAAGCACCTTCAGTCCATCCCATACGTCTCTCTGCATAGTGTATTTAACAAGTTAGAAATTCTTCTACGTGCACATATTTAGGTATAAAAAAGCATCAATTTTGTTCAACTTGAAACACGAAAATTTCACATCTCTGAAGATTCCATTTCAACATACTTCATAGTAAAAGAAGCCTTTGCT
>NW_008795018.1:4465111-4473429 GCF_000699145.1 Aptenodytes forsteri
AGTGTTGGTTTTTTGTAAAGTTATTTTATTTTTGAAACACTGTATGTAACCATACTTTTATTTAATGAAGCCATTTCCATATGCAAGACCCCTAGCTGTATGTAAGAGGCAAGACAAGTAAATGTCAGCAAGTATCGTAAGCAATGAAACAGTAAAAAAATAATTTTTTATTTTTTTCTTGCAACAAAAGTTAGAGGTTTTACAGTGAGTTGTTAAACTGAGTTCTTAACAAATACTGAAACCCAAAAAGCACCCTAAAATTGTAATTAGCATATTATCAGCACTTGTATAAACAAACAAGGTGTACCAGTCGGTTGTAGGACAAGCTATTCAAATTCAGTCAATGTGTTCTACCTCTGTAGTCAGTGATCACAATCCCACTGAATTTACTGAAAAAAACAGTTGGGCTAACACTGACAGCTTGACCAAATTTCTCTGAAGTGTGTTTAAAAGCTACAAATATATTTTTATTAGATGCAAACCAGCTTTCAGGTACAACATTTAAAGGGCATTAATATAGAAGGGTCTTTTTATCTCCAGTTCCTATGAACCTGTAACTAATTGAAATAAATATGTATAATTGTATATGGCTGTAGTCATTCCCAGCAAGACTAACCCATGCCTCTGTGTTCCCCTTGGCAGCGGCCCTAAAAACAGCTTCTCATTGAGCAATGTGACTGTGAAATCACCTTTGCTTTCTTCTTCTTTACTGTTCTCTTTTTTCCCTGGCCCCATGAGACAAATTATCTAGTGACAAGCAGAATTATTCAGGAATGGTAAAGGCCTATCATGTTATTTAAACACTGAAGAGAGGGAGAGTGATCTAAGCCTAGGAGTGACAGCTGTGACTGCTGGGATTTGTTGCCAGCTCTGGGAATGGCTTGCTCCGCAGGCTTGCCAACTTTTCTAGCCTATCTGTAAAATGGAACTAACATTTTTTGATGCCATAGAGCTAAGCATTTTGAAGTACTTTGAAGATGCAAAGAGCTTTAATAGTGTTAAGTATCACGTTTTAGCTACATAGACCAAAGAAGAGAGTTTGGAAATTTTTAGGTTTTTTTCCCCAAAGAGACCCTATAATGCAAATTAAACCTGATTCTGGTCCAAGTATGAATCTGAAACCAGTGATGGCTGGAAAAATCCTGTTTTCAAGAGATTTCCATGTCTAAGCAGAGGAATATTAGCTTATGGTTTCTTTGGAACTTGCCTTAAGGAATATGAATTCTTTTTTTTTTTTTTAGTATCTTTTTCTGCCTGTTTCTCATTATTTTTTGTCCCAGTTCTATGATTAACTTTTCACTTTTACATTTTACCTCCTCAAAGTTTGAGAAATATTAAAAGGGGATCATATGAAATGGATCATATGAAATTTTTCCCAGAAAGTATAAAATAATGGTATTCTGAGGTCTAAATAAAACCAAAGCCATCAAAATAGGAAGCACAACCCTGTGATATCAGAAGAGGACCACTAGAGATGACCAAGTCTATAGAACCATTTTTCAAGCTACCTCCATGCAAAATTCCCTATGTTGAATTAAAATTGAAACAAAAGGTGCAGAACAACTATTTATATGATCGCCGTAAAGACTTATCTTTCCAGTGCAATGGAATACAGCACAGAAAGACTTACATTGACACAGATTGAGGGAGGTACAAGTGCATCATACAACATCTAGCGGAAATATGAGTTTAGACCTGGAAAACAAAGTAGGACATAAGAGACAGGGGATCTTGTATCAAATTATTTCCAGATCATGGAAATTTCCTTTCCAAAAAGATACTGCTATTCTATATCCTATTATGGACCTTGTTGAGCTTGCTCAGGCATTTTTATGCTCCATTGCATGGAGGAGAAAGCCAGAAATACCAACTCAAATGTATTACAAACTGGTTTACAACTGCATTTGTAATTTACTTCATGTGCATTTAAAATGAATTATTTGTGCTCAAATTACATTTAGAAGGAATTGAAAGAAACCCAAAACTATTCTATATATTTCATTCAAAATATTCTGTTATTTCCCAGAGAGGCAACACATATTCTCCTTTTATAGCAAATTAGCCTACATTACATACCAGGAAGACAGACATAAACACCTAAAAAGTCTGGGCAGGGGAGGCAACATTCTCCTCTTTTTTGCCCAGCTCATTGTGGCAATCCACCCTTCAAAGCTATCTACTCTTTGCTTCTCTGAGGCAAAGAAACAGAATCTCAATACTCCAACTCTCAGACTGTTTCAGGAGTATCCAATTTTTTGGATGCCTCATGGTTTTGAGTTTGTTGCTGTTTGTACTAGCGCCAGTACTGGCCTTATCTTGTATTTTCAAGGCTCTCTCTCAAGACGTAGAGCCTTTGTCTAAATCCATTTTAAGACTTAAAATCATCTGCTTACCACAAATAAATAAAACCTCCTCAGACTCCTAAATAGCTTAGGTGAACACCTTTCTCAGAATCTCACTAATGATTTCAGCTTTCTGGTCTTAGTAGTTTTTTCCACAGACCTTTCTGAACACATTGCACTCTTATTTAACAAAAAAAAAGACAAAAGAAATGGAACATTGCTTGAAGAAGAGACTGACTTTTTAAAGTTCAGTGCCCTTCGTTCTTGTTCCTCTCCCTTGGAAGTTTTCCATGAAGGTGTATCTCTGTTAAGGGAGGCAAAATAGTCCCGTTAGACTCCTAAGGACTTATCAAGCCTAAACTACTACAAACGGTTGAAAAGGTAGGTGAATTAGAGCCCTTCCTTTATAATCCTAGAGCTTCTTTGCCAAGCAACTCTATGGTCAGTTCTACTGGATGACCATTAATGTCTATCACATGACTTATTTTTTGCAAAGGCCATGTCTTTTCTTGACAGAGTATTTTTCTTGCTTGAAGCTTCTTAATCAGCAAAGATTGACTGCGTTGAAAAAAGGAATATCTCTCTTTTATTAAAATTATTCAGTCTGTGCTACCATCACTTTGGGATCACAGCCTAACATGAGAGACAAAAATTAAGATAAAAAGCTGTACTTCCAGATGGGAATTGGCTGCTTGCAAGAAATATGTAGAGTGTGAAATAAACACATCCCAAATTCCTATGTTGTTGTCATCGTTTAACCCCAGCCGGCAGCTAAGCACCACACAGCCGCTTGCTCACTACCCCCTGGTGGGATGAGGGAAAAAATCGGAAGGGTAAAAGTGATAAAACTCGTGGGTTGAGATAAAGACAGGTTAATAAGTAAAGCTAAAGTTGTGCACGTAAGCAAAGCAAAACAAGGAATTCATTCACTCCTTCCCATCGGCAGGCAGGTGTTCAGCCATCTCCAGGAAAGCAGGGCTCCATCACGCGTAATGGTTACTTGGGAAGACAAACTCCATCACTGTGAATGTCTCCCCCTTCCTCCTTCTTCCCCCAGCTTTATATGCCAAGCATGATGTTATATGGTATGGAATATCCCCTTGGCCAGCTGGGGCCAGCCGTCCCAGCTGTGTCCCCCCCAACCTCCCATCCACCCCCAGCCTACTCACCGGTGGGGTGGTGTGAGAAGCAGAAAAAGCCCCAACTGTGTGCAAGCACTGCCCAGCAGCAACCAAAACATCCTTGCGTTATCAACACTGCCTTCAGCACAAATCCAAAATGTAGCCTCACACCAGCCACCATAAAGAAAACCAACTCCATCCCAGCCAAACCCAGCATGGTTGTACAGACAAATTTTCCCAAATTGTCATAGATTAAAATATCAGAGTACTAGCAATCATCTGCCTATATTCAGTAACAATATTTTGGGATTTCCTACTCCAAGTACCAGTTCCCCATGCAAGAAAAGTTACTCCATCTGCCTTGAATACAATATAAAAGAGAGGGAACAAGTTGGCCTGCAGCAGCCCTCTTCTCCTCAGACTATTGTGCTGTTGGCAGCAGTGCATCCTCTTTCAACAGAAGAGAAAAAGAAGTGTTGATAAAGGCAGACACACAAAAAAAGAAAAAAAAAAAACACCAAGGAAAAAAACCCCAAACTATTGCCCTTTCTGAAATAACAATCTCTGCAGGGATGAAAGAGGAGATACCTGCCCTCCATGAAAAACAAAACAAAGGCAAGTGTTACACCAAATATTCCTGTACATCTAGTGGGAGTTAATTGAATTAAAAATAGCCACCCTGAGGTGAAAATAGTTCCTCTGCCTGTATTTGTTGCCCTAAACCAAAGGCTTCTGCTTATATGACACAATTTCAGGAAGTGTTTTTCCTCCCTTGGGCAATATTTTACAACTGCAACCCCAAGTGCCAGAGTTTACCAGGAAGATACTAATAATGAGACTTGTGAGGGTTGTTTCCAGGGTTTACAAATGAAAACTGGATTGGATAGGATTTATGGAAAGGCAGAGTTCAGTCTGTAGGACTGGGGGCATACTTGGGATCTTGAAGACAAAAGGAAGGAGAGTGAGATGAGAACCCATGGAAGAAGAGAGTCTTAAAAGAAGGTTTTTCGGCAGAATTAGGTAGGAAGGCGGGTAGCCTACCAGAAAGATTCAGAAAGGAAACAGGTTAGTAGAATATATAGAAAACGTAAGAAAGCGGGGAGGAAAAAGATAGAAGTGATTATGCCTGCAGCGTTACATTCAAGAATCAAAGTGAGGAGAAAAAACACAGGCTCTGTAGGAATATTGGTTAAAGTGATATTGCATACTACCATCCCTTGTTCCTTTCCAGAAACATACTGGCTTACACTTTCCAGATGTATTTTCTCAACATCTGGCACTAGCTGGTCCTTGCAGTTTGTGAGGAAACACACCTCAGTTTGCAAGATCACAGAACTTTTTTCTGGCTTTGTACTTAGCAGATTCCCCTGCATTTTGTGTAAACACTAGATAAAGTTCAAGAGAAAACAAGCTTTATTCTAGCAAATTAAAGGGTTAAGGTCTTGATGACAAAATCAGAAATAAGGTTCCCATGATGGAAAACAAACAAATAAAAAAAAACCCCTTTGATTAAAACTCAACACTAAGGGTCATTTTAGCTGTTTCAGTACCTCACCTAACAGCGTATGGGTAACTTGTCTATAACTTAGTAGGGCTAGATCATCTCTCTATTCAATGTAGACTGCAATTTTTTTCTTTTTTCCATTTATTCTGCTTCTTTCTTTACTCTTTTCTTGGTGTTTTATAATCCATTAGGAAGATAGTTTGAGTAATGGAAATCTCTTTCATAAATATGGCTGCAATAGCTAAAAGTTTTTCACTTTAAATACAAACAAAATCTTCAATGTGGGCTCTTAGGACTCACTAATTGCAAATAGAGTGGTCTTTCTTCTCTTTGGAGAGATATTTCCAGACCATCAGATTGCTACACTACTTTGCAGATGGTATCTCATAGAAAGTTTACATTATCCACCCATTTTATTAAACTTAATCACAATCTCATTGTTATTTCTTCAAAGAGACCACACAGAACATAATGGATTAGCTGTCAGACTTGTTTCTTCTGCACTCCATTACCTTTTGTCATTTCAGGACCTTCGACATCATATGAGGGAGCTCACTCCTGAAGAGACAAGGGGAGCAGGACATTAAAACAGCCCTATCCCAATCTGAACATTCAATCAGATTACTGACAAAGGGACGTTCTATGCTGCTAGGGAGTAGCCTTAAACATTGGATCCCTGTCATCTGCATTGCTTAATTGTTATCTTGCTCCCTGACTATGTTTTACGCCACTCCAGCTGGCTTTCTAGAAGACAAATCTATTAAAGAGAGAGCTAATCCTAAACAGTGTGGATGCAAGTCAGTCTTAATTGCTTGGTTTCAGAGTCAAGGATCTGTCTCTGATCATCTGTCATTTAGCTATATTGACATAGTCAGCAGAAGACTGAATGGAAAGAGGAGCATTTTAAAAGATGTAAAGGTGTGTGGGGAGCACAAGAAGCAAATTAGAAGAAATTGTTAATGGTAAGCTTGTTATAATAGCATTTTGAAGCCATTGTGCTAGGTGTGATAAAAGTACAGAACAAAAAGATGAGCTTGGCCTGCACAACGCTTGCAATCAAATTTATGACAAGAGGCCAAAATAGGATGTTGTCAGACAGCAGGGGAGGAAGAAAGTAAATTCTGAGTTGATGCTCCCCAGGAGTACTGGAGAGGCTAATTATTAGAAAGCAATAGATAGTACCAGGGTTTTTTTAAGGATCTTAAAAGCAAAGGAGGTTTACAAAGAAGGAAAAGCAGTGAAAAGTAAAAAGCAACTAACAAAAAAGAGGAGAAAATAAGAGAAGAAGTGATACTCATTGTCCTCAATTACATTCACAAAAACAGTTCCAAAATCAAGGAGCACTTTCATCCTCAACTTGGGACTTTCTGGCCATATTCTTAGTGTTATTTCATGCAACTTCTACCATTAATTCACCGATTGTAAATTACTGAAGTTACCAGTAGGTTTCACTAAATATTTTCCTAATCTTTATAGTTACTTAGTTGAAGAAGAAATAATCTCAAAGAATGCAATAAATTTGTCAGTATTTCCTAGAGCAATTTGATGTAATAAATCTTCTTATATGAAGTTAAAATCTTTATGCTGTTGTTAGAAATAATTGTTACATATCAAAGGAAAGCTGCCCATCAGTTACTCCTGGTGAGATTCCAGGGTGTATTAACACATACTGAATATGCAATCTTCAGAGTGCCATTACAATTAAATGAATAATGAGGACTCTATTTACTGTGATTTCTGTTGCTGTTCAACTGGCTTTTTGTTCTTTAAAGGAAGCTACATAATATTGCTCTGATTTGTCTGATTTTTCATAATGCTGTTCTGATTTTTCTGATCCTCAGTGATAGTAAGAGTGGATGTTTCTATTCTCCCATCTGGAGGGTCATGAGTACACTAGAAGAAGCACCATATGAAAGCAGAATGCATTGCATTATTTTATAGAAGAAGGAAGGTTTCAAGGAAAATGCTTAACAGTGCTTGGCAAACAATCTCAACCTCTTTCTCCAATGACAAATGCAAGCACTCATGTTTCAGTCCGGTACTCTCCTTATTCCAGTATCTTATCACTAACAGTAGCCAATGCTGAGACATCCTAAGCATGAACAACAAAACGAAAAAAATATGCTTTTACTTACCACATACAAACAATTACAATTACCAAATGCACAGAAAATCCCATGCCTGCACAGCCTGTGGGCTGAAGCTTAAAACTGATGTCCTCAAGGTTGGACAATATTATTCATCCAGCTAAACAAATTGTAAAAATAAGGATCTGTTTTGGGAATAGATTTTAATCTCCTTTTGGAGAAATATCTAGAAGTTTGTATTACCTACTGTCCTCAAACACTCAGTGGGTACAGGAGTTATATGGCTAAGTATAGGCGGTAATCCGATTTAAGATGCTCCACTGTATCTTCATCTTGATATGAGAAAGAAATTTACACTGAGAACAATAAATCACTGGAACAATTTTCCCAGGGGTGTGATAGAGTCCCCATCACTGGAGGTTTTCAAGGTGCAATTTGACAGGGTACTAGAAAAACTCACCTAGGCTCCCCTTCCCATGAAATTTGGACCAGATGATCTTTCAAGGTCCCTTCCAACCTGGGCTGTTCTATGATTCTATGAGTCTATGATTCTGTGATTGTACCTGTAGTGGGCTGACCTTGGCCAGCTGCCAGACACCCATCCAGTCACTCCTCTCAACAAGACAGAGGGAGAAAATAAGGTAGAAAAGCTCACTGAGGGTCAAGATAAAGACAGGGAGATCACCTACCAGCTACCGTCAGGGACAAAAAAGACTTGACTTAGGAAAAATTAATTTAATTTAAAGCTAATTTAAATCAATTTGGATAGTGAGAAAAAAAGGCAAAATTAGAATCATAGAATCATAGAATAGTTTGTGTTGGAAGGGACTTCTAAAGGTCATCTAGTCCAACCCCCCTGCCATGGGCAGGGACATCTTCAACTAGATCAGGTGGCTCAAAGCCCTGTCCAACCTGACCTTGAATGTTTCCAGGGATGGGGCATCCACCACCTCTCTGGGCAACCTGCGCCAGTGTTTCACCACCCGCAGCGTACAAAATTTCTTCCTTCTATCTAGTCTAAATCTACCCCCCTTTAGTTTAAAGCCATTCCCCCTTGTCCTGTTGCAACAGGCCCTGCTAAAAAGTTTGCCACCATCTTTTTTATAAGCCCCCCTTAAGTACTGAAAGGCCACAGTAAGGTCTCTTGGAAGCCTTCTCTTCTCCAGGCTGAACAACCCCAACTCTCTCAGCCTTTCTTCAGAGGAGAGGGGTTCCATCCCCCTGATCATTTTCGTGACCCTCTTCTGGACCCACTCCAACAGGT
>NW_008795018.1:4474975-4483187 GCF_000699145.1 Aptenodytes forsteri
ATCGGAAGGGTAAAAGTGATAAAACTCGTGGGTTGAGATAAAGACAGGTTAATAAGTAAAGCTAAAGTTGTGCACGTAAGCAAAGCAAAACAAGGAATTCATTCACTCCTTCCCATCGGCAGGCAGGTGTTCAGCCATCTCCAGGAAAGCAGGGCTCCATCACGCGTAATGGTTACTTGGGAAGACAAACTCCATCACTGTGAATGTCTCCCCCTTCCTCCTTCTTCCCCCAGCTTTATATGCCAAGCATGATGTTATATGGTATGGAATATCCCCTTGGCCAGCTGGGGCCAGCCGTCCCAGCTGTGTCCCCCCCAACCTCCCATCCACCCCCAGCCTACTCACCGGTGGGGTGGTGTGAGAAGCAGAAAAAGCCCCAACTGTGTGCAAGCACTGCCCAGCAGCAACCAAAACATCCTTGCGTTATCAACACTGCCTTCAGCACAAATCCAAAATGTAGCCTCACACCAGCCACCATAAAGAAAACCAACTCCATCCCAGCCAAACCCAGCATGGTTGTACAGACAAATTTTCCCAAATTGTCATAGATTAAAATATCAGAGTACGAGCAATCATCTGCCTATATTCAGTAACAATATTTTGGGATTTCCTACTCCAAGTACCAGTTCCCCATGCAAGAAAAGTTACTCCATCTGCCTTGAATACAATATAAAAGAGAGGGAACAAGTTGGCCTGCAGCAGCCCTCTTCTCCTCAGACTATTGTGCTGTTGGCAGCAGTGCATCCTCTTTCAACAGAAGAGAAAAAGAAGTGTTGATAAAGGCAGACACACAAAAAAAGAAAAAAAAAAAACACCAAGGAAAAAAAACCCAAACTATTGCCCTTTCTGAAATAACAATCTCTGCAGGGATGAAAGAGGAGATACCTGCCCTCCACGAAAAACAAAACAAAGGCAAGTGTTACACCAAATATTCCTGTACATCTAGTGGGAGTTAATTGAATTAAAAATAGCCACCCTGAGGTGAAAATAGTTCCTCTGCCTGTATTTGTTGCCCTAAACCAAAGGCTTCTGCTTATATGACACAATTTCAGGAAGTGTTTTTCCTCCCTTGGGCAATATTTTACAACTGCAACCCCAAGTGCCAGAGTTTACCAGGAAGATACTAATAATGAGACTTGTGAGGGTTGTTTCCAGGGTTTACAAATGAAAACTGGATTGGATAGGATTTATGGAAAGGCAGAGTTCAGTCTGTAGGACTGGGGGCATACTTGGGATCTTGAAGACAAAAGGAAGGAGAGTGAGATGAGAACCCATGGAAGAAGAGAGTCTTAAAAGAAGGTTTTTCGGCAGAATTAGGTAGGAAGGCGGGTAGCCTACCAGAAAGATTCAGAAAGGAAACAGGTTAGTAGAATATATAGAAAACGTAAGAAAGCGGGGAGGAAAAAGATAGAAGTGATTATGCCTGCAGCGTTACATTCAAGAATCAAAGTGAGGAGAAAAAACACAGGCTCTGTAGGAATATTGGTTAAAGTGATATTGCATACTACCATCCCTTGTTCCTTTCCAGAAACATACTGGCTTACACTTTCCAGATGTATTTTCTCAACATCTGGCACTAGCTGGTCCTTGCAGTTTGTGAGGAAACACACCTCAGTTTGCAAGATCACAGAACTTTTTTCTGGCTTTGTACTTAGCAGATTCCCCTGCATTTTGTGTAAACACTAGATAAAGTTCAAGAGAAAACAAGCTTTATTCTAGCAAATTAAAGGGTTAAGGTCTTGATGACAAAATCAGAAATAAGGTTCCCATGATGGAAAACAAACAAATAAAAAAAAACCCCTTTGATTAAAACTCAACACTAAGGGTCATTTTAGCTGTTTCAGTACCTCACCTAACAGCGTATGGGTAACTTGTCTATAACTTAGTAGGGCTAGATCATCTCTCTATTCAATGTAGACTGCAATTTTTTTCTTTTTTCCATTTATTCTGCTTCTTTCTTTACTCTTTTCTTGGTGTTTTATAATCCATTAGGAAGATAGTTTGAGTAATGGAAATCTCTTTCATAAATATGGCTGCAATAGCTAAAAGTTTTTCACTTTAAATACAAACAAAATCTTCAATGTGGGCTCTTAGGACTCACTAATTGCAAATAGAGTGGTCTTTCTTCTCTTTGGAGAGATATTTCCAGACCATCAGATTGCTACACTACTTTGCAGATGGTATCTTATAGAAAGTTTACATTATCCACCCATTTTATTAAACTTAATCACAATCTCATTGTTATTTCTTCAAAGAGACCACACAGAACATAATGGATTAGCTGTCAGACTTGTTTCTTCTGCACTCCATTACCTTTTGTCATTTCAGGACCTTCGACATCATATGAGGGAGCTCACTCCTGAAGAGACAAGGGGAGCAGGACATTAAAACAGCCCTATCCCAATCTGAACATTCAATCAGATTACTGACAAAGGGACGTTCTATGCTGCTAGGGAGTAGCCTTAAACATTGGATCCCTGTCATCTGCATTGCTTAATTGTTATCTTGCTCCCTGACTATGTTTTACGCCACTCCAGCTGGCTTTCTAGAAGACAAATCTATTAAAGAGAGAGCTAATCCTAAACAGTGTGGATGCAAGTCAGTCTTAATTGCTTGGTTTCAGAGTCAAGGATCTGTCTCTGATCATCTGTCATTTAGCTATATTGACATAGTCAGCAGAAGACTGAATGGAAAGAGGAGCATTTTAAAAGATGTAAAGGTGTGTGGGGAGCACAAGAAGCAAATTAGAAGAAATTGTTAATGGTAAGCTTGTTATAATAGCATTTTGAAGCCATTGTGCTAGGTGTGATAAAAGTACAGAACAAAAAGATGAGCTTGGCCTGCACAACGCTTGCAATCAAATTTATGACAAGAGGCCAAAATAGGATGTTGTCAGACAGCAGGGGAGGAAGAAAGTAAATTCTGAGTTGATGCTCCCCAGGAGTACTGGAGAGGCTAATTATTAGAAAGCAATAGATAGTACCAGGGTTTTTTTAAGGATCTTAAAAGCAAAGGAGGTTTACAAAGAAGGAAAAGCAGTGAAAAGTAAAAAGCAACTAACAAAAAAGAGGAGAAAATAAGAGAAGAAGTGATACTCATTGTCCTCAATTACATTCACAAAAACAGTTCCAAAATCAAGGAGCACTTTCATCCTCAACTTGGGACTTTCTGGCCATATTCTTAGTGTTATTTCATGCAACTTCTACCATTAATTCACCGATTGTAAATTACTGAAGTTACCAGTAGGTTTCACTAAATATTTTCCTAATCTTTATAGTTACTTAGTTGAAGAAGAAATAATCTCAAAGAATGCAATAAATTTGTCAGTATTACCTAGAGCAATTGGTTTTAATAAATCTTCTTATATGAAGTTAAAATCTTTATGCTGTTGTTAGAAATAATTGTTACATATCAAAGGAAAGCTGCCCATCAGTTACTCCTGGTGAGATTCCAGGGTGTATTAACACATACTGAATATGCAATCTTCAGAGTGCCATTACAATTAAATGAATAATGAGGACTCTATTTACTGTGATTTCTGTTGCTGTTCAACTGGCTTTTTGTTCTTTAAAGGAAGCTACATAATATTGCTCTGATTTGTCTGATTTTTCATAATGCTGTTCTGATTTTTCTGATCCTCAGTGATAGTAAGAGTGGATGTTTCTATTCTCCCATCTGGAGGGTCATGAGTACACTAGAAGAAGCACCATATGAAAGCAGAATGCATTGCATTATTTTATAGAAGAAGGAAGGTTTCAAGGAAAATGCTTAACAGTGCTTGGCAAACAATCTCAACCTCTTTCTCCAATGACAAATGCAAGCACTCATGTTTCAGTCCGGTACTCTCCTTATTCCAGTATCTTATCACTAACAGTAGCCAATGCTGAGACATCCTAAGCATGAACAACAAAACGAAAAAAATATGCTTTTACTTACCACATACAAACAATTACAATTACCAAATGCACAGAAAATCCCATGCCTGCACAGCCTGTGGGCTGAAGCTTAAAACTGATGTCCTCAAGGTTGGACAATATTATTCATCCAGCTAAACAAATTGTAAAAATAAGGATCTGTTTTGGGAATAGATTTTAATCTCCTTTTGGAGAAATATCTAGAAGTTTGTATTACCTACTGTCCTCAAACACTCAGTGGGTACAGGAGTTATATGGCTAAGTATAGGCGGTAATCCGATTTAAGATGCTCCACTGTATCTTCATCTTGATATGAGAAAGAAATTTACACTGAGAACAATAAATCACTGGAACAATTTTCCCAGGGGTGTGATAGAGTCCCCATCACTGGAGGTTTTCAAGGTGCAATTTGACAGGGTACTAGAAAAACTCACCTAGGCTCCCCTTCCCATGAAATTTGGACCAGATGATCTTTCAAGGTCCCTTCCAACCTGGGCTGTTCTATGATTCTATGAGTCTATGATTCTGTGATTGTACCTGTAGTGGGCTGACCTTGGCCAGCTGCCAGACACCCATCCAGTCACTCCTCTCAACAAGGCAGAGGGAGAAAATAAGGTAGAAAAGCTCACTGAGGGTCAAGATAAAGACAGGGAGATCACCTACCAGCTACCGTCAGGGACAAAAAAGACTTGACTTAGGAAAAATTAATTTAATTTAAAGCTAATTTAAATCAATTTGGATAGTGAGAAAAAAAGGCAAAATTAGAATCATAGAATCATAGAATAGTTTGTGTTGGAAGGGACTTCTAAAGGTCATCTAGTCCAACCCCCCTGCCATGGGCAGGGACATCTTCAACTAGATCAGGTGGCTCAAAGCCCTGTCCAACCTGACCTTGAATGTTTCCAGGGATGGGGCATCCACCACCTCTCTGGGCAACCTGCGCCAGTGTTTCACCACCCGCAGCGTACAAAATTTCTTCCTTCTATCTAGTCTAAATCTACCCCCCTTTAGTTTAAAGCCATTCCCCCTTGTCCTGTTGCAACAGGCCCTGCTAAAAAGTTTGCCACCATCTTTTTTATAAGCCCCCCTTAAGTACTGAAAGGCCACAGTAAGGTCTCTTGGAAGCCTTCTCTTCTCCAGGCTGAACAACCCCAACTCTCTCAGCCTTTCTTCAGAGGAGAGGTGTTCCATCCCCCTGATCATTTTCGTGACCCTCTTCTGGACCCACTCCAACAGGTCCATGCTTTTCTTATGCTGAGGGCTCCAGAGCTGGACACAGTACTCCAGGTGGGGTCTCACCAGGGCGGAGTAGGGGGGCAGAATCACGTCCCTCAACCTGCTGGCCATGCTTCTTTGGATGCAGCCCAGGATACGATTGGCCTTCTGGGCTGTGAGCGCACATTGCTGGCTTCATGTCCAGTTGTCATCCACCACCACCCCCCAGTCCTTCTTGGCAGGGGTCCTTCTCGGCAGTAAAACAACACTGGCACCACTGAGAAGAGTCTGGCTCCAACTTATTTACTCCTCCCCATCATGCAGTTATACAAATCATAAGATCTCCTCTGAGCCTTTTCTTTTCCAGGCTGAGCAATCCCAGCTTGCTCAGTCTCTCCTTGTAAATCAGAGGCTCAGGTCCCTTCATCATGTTTGTAGTTCTTTTCTGGACTTGCTTCAGTCTATATTTGTCTCACACTGGGGAACCCAGAACAGGACCAAGCATTCTAGGATGTGTCTCATACGGGCTGAACAGAAGGGAAGGATCACCTCCCTCCACTCTTTTTTGTCCTTCTTAAAGAGTAATTTTTGCTTTCTTAGAGGCCTCAGGAACCTCCCCCAGTTTCTTTGACCTTACAAAGATAAACAAGAGTGGCCTTGCATTGACATCAGCCAGCTCCCTCAGCACTTGTGAGTGCATCCCATCAAGTCCTGTGGACTTCTACACATCTAGTTTGTTTAAATGTTCCCTAACCTGATCCTCCTCTACAATGAAGGTAAGTCATCTTTGCTCTGGACTTTCACACTGGTCTCAGCGACCTGGGATTCCTGAAGACCAGTCTTACTAGTAAAGACCAAGATGAAGAAGACTTTGAGTACCTCAGCCTTTTCCATGTCCTTTGTCATCAGGCCCCTTATCCCATTCAGCAGTGGGCCCATATATCCCTTAGTCTTCCTTTTGTTGCCGATGTACCTGTAGAAGCCCTTCTTATTTACCTTTATGTCACTTACCAAATTCAGCTCCATGTTGGTCTGCTTTGGCTTTCCAAACCTGATTCCCTCATGTTTAGACAGCGTCTCTCTATTCTTCACAGGTCACCTGTCCCTGCTTCTACCTCTTGTACGCTTCCTTTTTATGTCTGAGTTTAGTCATCATTTCCTTGCTCATCCATGCAGGCACTCAACAGCAATGACCAATTTTCACCTTGGAGGAGGTGAACCCTGAATATCAACCAGTTCTTCTGGACCCCTCTTCTCTCCAGGGCTGTATTAGGTTATTATTAATGCAATCCAGAAACCTCCTGGATTGCTTGTGCCCTGCTGTATTGTTCTTCCAGCAGATAATGGGCAGCCTATACCACCTTAGGTTCCGAGTTCAGGTTAGGTTCCAAACTTTTAGATATATATAAAGTTAGGCAAGATGAATCTACTTATTTGTCTATTACAGGATAGCCTGTAATTCCAGAAAATCCATAGAACTGTTGTTAGTCCTATGCTCCTGTACAGGAAAACATAATAAATGGAGACATTGTCCCTTCTCTTTTTCTATCTTGCAGACACCTTCTGTGACCAGAAGGGAAAGAACTGTCAGGAGGCATCAAACTACTGTTTCTTTCATATTGAGTACACAAGTTCAAGAGTCAAGAAGCTTTTTTTCTTTCATTATCACAAGATGCAACTTCATGTTGCAACTAACCTTAGTTCTTCATGTATCTGCCAAAGACTATTGCAAATAACAAAAGTGGTTTTTTTTTTTTCCTTTCTATCCAAATTCCATTTAAAAAAAAAATCTACACCAAGTCTGTTTATTTCCAAGGAGGTAATTCTGAACTATGTGATTCTTTAAATCAATAAAAACATCAGCCTGAAGTTAGAAAGCTATAAGCTATTTCTCTTCTGTAAAGGGGCTGAGGGGGAGACACTATTTTAATATATTGCTATTCACTCTAAAAGCTGAAGTATATACACAGTAATTGTTAGTAATTGTTATTAATTATTCATTTCATGACTGTGTTATGAAGGGAAAATAAAGTACTGTCCAACTACAACAAATCCAACTCCAAATCTCAGAGTTACATTTAAAACATGAATCTGTTTCCCCCAGGCTGTAATTGTAGGAGTTGAATAGCTTTGATGGAAATCATCTGACTTTGTCTTTCTTCCTCAGCTGGCCAGCAGCGTACTAGCAGCACAATCCATAAGGATTTCTTTGTTTGCACGTTATCTGCACCACGTGAATCAATTCGTTGTAGCGCTGCCCTCAGTGGACAAGTACTGCCAATATCTACTAGTTCAGAAACTCAAGTCCAGACCTTAAAAAAAATGGGCTTTAGGGAAGAAAAAGAAGTACTGATGATTCATGGTTGCTTGTGCTCTAAAATAAAAGGTAAAGGTAGAGGGAAGCCTGAGGTTATCATTGGGTTATTCCAGCTTTAGTCACTACTGTCTATCAATAAATAAATATGGTCAGTAGTGAAGCTGGTGAAGGGTCTAGAGCACAAGTCTTATGAGGAGCTAGTATTTCTATGTGCTCCAACTATAACTCAGTGAATGAAAATTGCTGTATATAATAGGTCTCTCTCTTCTGTACCAGTAAACACTGACTTCTAATTCAAAGCAATTTCAGTGTTATCCAGCCCCATACACAATAGGAATTGATGACCTGCTCTTTCACCTGTTTCTGTTCTTCATGACAACTTGATCTGATAAACCAGAAAATTAAACCGTGTCTGGAGGAGCCAAACTAAACTCCATTAAAAAAATAGAAGAAATAGGATAAATAATTATTTGGCTCAGACAAGCAGGTGGGAGTGTTGATCTGCTCGAGGGTAGGAAGGCTCTGCAGAGGGATCTGGACAGGCTGGATCAATGGGCCAAGGACAACTGTATGAGATTCAACAAGGCTGAGTGCCGGGTCCTGCCCTTGGGTCACAACAACCCCATGCAGCGCTACAGGCTTGGGGAAGAGTGGCTGGAAAGCTGCCTGGCAGAAAAGAACCTGGGGGTGTTGGTCGACAGCCGGCTGAACATGAGCCGGCAGTGTGCCCAGGCAGCCAAGAAGGCCAATGGCATCCTGGCCTGTA
>NW_008795018.1:4483480-4490378 GCF_000699145.1 Aptenodytes forsteri
GAGAGGAAATGGCCTCAATTTGCTCCAGGGGAGGTTTAGATTGGATATTAGGAAAAATTTCTTGACTGAAAGAGTTGTCAAGCATTGGAACATGCTGCCCAGGGAAGTGGTGGAGTCATCATCTGTGGAGGTATTTAAAAGACATGTAGATGTGGTGCTTAGAGACATGGTTTAGGGGTTGACTTGGCAGTGCTAGGTTAACAGTTGGACTTGATGATCTTAAAGGTCTTTTCCAACCTAAACGATTCTATGATTCTATGATTCTATGATTCTATTCTATGAAACCTTAACTATAAATCATAGTGACTAATCATAAATGACTTCAAAATTACGTACAACACACTGTTAAACACGGATGTGAAAAGGAGTCAGCACAAATTCAAAAAGAAATAAAAGCAGGAGTTATACACTTGTAAAGAGTGTGATTATCCTTTTAGTTAAGTAATCTACCCTGAAATCTTCCACTGAATTAATGAGGGCATACTGCCATCTTCTCCAAACAATGAAGAAAAAAATAATAGCAACAATAACACAGCAGAAACTAGAAATCATACCAGTGACTTAGGTGACAAATTTCACACCTGGAATAACAAACAGCAAAAAGAGTGAACACTTTGAGAACATCATATACACTGTAAATTGTCTACTTATAACTAATACTTAGATATACTAGCAAAAGAATGGATAAAATGTGTTAGAAGTTGCAAAACCTTGATATGGAACTGTTTATGTATTGTCAAAGAATATAATTTTCCACACTGAACTGAGCTACTAATATCCCACAAAAGATGTAATATTCCTGAAGAGAGTGAAAAATGCAGTACCTACCTGGTTACTGAGGAGGAAAATATTTCCTGTTTCACAAAAGGTACCATTTTATGTCTTGAAGAATCATACTGTATTGTTCTTCTCTTTCATAAGTTATTTGGACTAAAAAAATTAGTGACTCCTTTTAAAATTACTTCATTCCACTGAAAGACACGAAGTAAATGTTTAATCCCACAGGATTCTTCACTTAGGAAGTTTCATTGACCTCAGAACTCAACTCTGGATATATAGAAGAATGGTAACTTTTATCCATTTTTTCCCCATGGGCTCTTCCTGAGGCTTGCCTGAGTAAAAATGTCATCCAACTTTTCTATCAGGCTACAGAACACAAAAATCAGTGCCTCAGAGTCTGAGCTTTGTCTGCATTCATTTCTACTGTGTGCAAGAAGTGTCATGAGTTTGCATTGAATTTGGATTTCACTGGTTTAGGAAGAAAGATTAAAAGCCTTCACCTCACTGAAGCCCTGAGTTACACTGCAGTAATTGCCTTTTTAAACCATGTGCAGCAATTACTCTGCATCATAGATGTAGCACTGGAAACTAGTTATGTTTTGATTCTCCTTACTGCTCATATGTCTTTAACTCTCAGACAGATATTATCCTCCTGGTATCAGGGACTTTAAAAACAAAATAAAAAGATGAGCCTTCAAAGTGTTCTAAAGAAAAAGGAAATGTCTGCTTGATTATATTATGTTCCCTTAGGCCTTTGTCCAAAGCCCACTGAAATCAATGGCTAGACTCCTATATACTTCAGAAGGCTATAGGCCCTTATTTTCTATCTGTTCCTAGTGCTACACAACCAACCACCTTTTAAAATTGTGAGATAGGGTGAAGTAGGGTGGGTAGAGCCTTCCTGTTCTTCTTTGTGAGGAATCCAGGCAAACAGGAGCTTCACAATTATGTAACATCAAAGGTAACTGGAAAAAAAAAAACCAAAACCCAAACCAAAAAGCCACAAAATACAGTAACACAGCTTTCATTGTCCTTGGGAGAAAACAAAGTTATAGGTGTAAAGTGATTGTCACTCAAAACATCTAATCATCCACAACGCTCTTCCAGCATACCCACCACAGTTGAATTATCACAAATGAGGATGTTACAGGTTTTTGAATCCTTCCTTCTAAGTAATCTGAAGAGACTAGAAAAAGCACTCACCTAAGTACAGAAATTTCCTGAACTGGCATGTTGAAAAAGATCAACTTCATCATCTCATTCCCCCTTCACCACCCCCTCAAAAAAAGCAGAGATGTACTTGTATTTTGCAATGAAAGTTTCTCTCACTATACCTACCTTTAAATCAAAATATGAGGGGAAAAAAAACCAAACTGCTCTTTTGCCCTTTGTTCACAACAAGAGAAACATTTTTCTCCAATCACCCACTGATTGAGATTCTGAGAGCTTGCTTGTTCACAGAAAAAAAAAAAAGAAAATAAATAAATTGTATAGCTAATAGAAGTATTATAATTTGCTATCATTATAATTTGGTAATATAAGCTTTATGTCAATCAGTCACCCTCTGCTACTTCATATGAAAATGTCTGTGGGGAAAGGCTTTGATCCACCCTGGCACCCGAAGTTGAGAGAAGTATCAAAGTCACTCTACCACAGAGATGAAAGTGAACATTCATCTGTAACAGAACAAATAGAAATAGATGAGCACAGAAAACAAGACACACAGCTAAGTGCTTTCCCATATCTAGTATATATAAACCAACTAACTGGTGGCATTATGTTCAACAGAAAAAAAGGGAGTCTTGGTATTATTATAATAGCTCTTTGCAGGTTCAGAACTAAGATGACAGCTGGAGGAGGCACGGTTCTATTTTTTATCCTAAGAGTGTAGAAAGGCGAGGGAGATGACACAGCACTCTATTCATTTCTGTTCTGAACTTGTTAGTCTTGCTCTTAAGTTAATATGGGAAATATGGTTCATGGTAGTGTATTACGATATACTACATAGCCATTGGTTATTGCAGTTGGTATTGCAAAAACCATTCTAACATAGTGGCTGTATTGCTTTCCCTGTACATGTGATCTTTGTTTTTAACAAGGTCAGGAAGAAATATGAGCATTTATGTGACTCACAAACTACAAATAAGTTAGCAAAAATTTTAAAAATGTCATCTCGATTGGAGTAAATGTCAATTATCCTACCAAATGGAAAAGATGGTTACAGATATTACAATAATAATGAGTCCTCAGATACTGTAGACAATATATTACAGTTGTATCTGGTGCCTCCCGCATACAAGATCGGTTATGCAAGTATGTGCCCTGAGACTCGTGATGCTCCTGTGTTAAAGCACATTAAAACCACAATTCTGCTTTACATCCCATGATGCCAGGCACTCCAAACACAATAACTTATGAAAACTCAAATCTTTTCTCAGGTCTTCAAGCAAGTATTGGTATGGCTCACAATAAAGATAACTTGCCAGCAACATCTCAGGAAAAGAGGAGTGACAGGAGAATCTATGGAGCCGTAAGCAATTCTGTGTCAGCATGGACTAGAGAACATATTAAGCCTTTGTAGATGATTATAAAGACAAGACTGACCAAAACGTCACATATCTCACTGAAATTGCTAGGAAAAATGCATATTCATGAGACAACCTGCAGACTGCTTCCATTCCAACTGCATTGTAAACAGGGTGTGTTTTACACAGAAACAGTAACTGCCTTCTTCCAAATGCAGGAAATGCTCACTTGGCAAATTAACCTGTTAAAACTTCAGTTATCATATTTCTTAGGATGCATCAGGATCAAGTTGGAATGCCCAGCTGAAACAATAAAAAGTAGGGCATACAAATGCAAACTATGCAAATGGTCAGGATGATTTTGGAACTGAATGCCATAAAAGTAGCTTGTATGCATTCTTTTACATGCTATAGAATGTAAAGTAGGCAGTAAAATTCAACAGCATATGTTAAGCAAAAAGGAGATTTTCCATCCTACTTGATAAGGAAACCACTGAGTCTTGGAATAGGTTTAATCAAAGTGAAGAGACAGCTTTCTGGTTTAACCTGTAAATTTCTTGCACAATGAAATGGGAAAACAGTCATCAGTGTCCACTGCAGAGTTCTATTCTGGAAAAAAAAATCCAAAATGAGGAACTCCAACTATTTATCTGCAAGAGAAAAGAATTAAACTTTAGTCTTCAGAGGAAGGATCTTCCCCAGCATCTTCAGCATCTTCCTACCCAATCCTTACTTAATACCTTTTATTTCCATTCTAGAGCATATCAGGTTTTTCTGTGCTGAACTCTGAAAGTTGTGGGCTTTAGGGCATGATTTCCAACTGTTAATCATAGATAAGGTCCCACTGTGGAAAGAACTAAAAGGGTCAACTGAACAGACGGAAAGCAGTAATAATTAGTAATCACAGAATCACCCAATGGTTGAGATTGCTCAGTCTAACCTTCCCTGCTCAGAGCAGGGTCAGCAAAAGCAGATTTCTCAGGATGCTTTACAGTCCATTTTTTAATATCTCCAAGGGTGGAGACTCTACAGCCTCCCTGAGCAACCTGTTCTAGTGTTTCACCACTCTCACAGTAAAATAATTTTTCTTATGTTCCTGTATTTCAGTTTGTGCCTATTGCCTCTTGTCTTTTCAATGGGCACCACTGAGAGTCTGGGTCCATCTTCTTTGTTTCTCCCCCTGCCCCCAATCAGGTATTTATGCACATTCATAAGATCCCCCTGAGCCTTGTCTTCTCCAGACTGAACAGTCCCAGCTCCTTCCAGTCCCTTCATCATCTTTCTGGCTCCCCCTGCCCAATCAGGTATTTATGCACATTCATAAGATCCCCCTGAGCCTTGTCTTCTCCAGACTGAACAGTCCCAGCTCCTTCCAGTCCCTTCATCATCTTTCTGGCCCTTTGACAGCATGTCCCCGTCTCTCTTGTACTGGGGAGCCCGGAATTGGACCCAGCACTCCAAATGTGTCTCACCCGTGCTCAGTAAAGGGGAAGGATGACCTCCTTCCACCTGTTGGAAATACTCTTCCTCATGCAGCCCAGGAAGCTGATGACCTCCTTTGCTGCAAAGTCACATTGCAGGCTCATGGACAACTTGCTGGCCACCAGGACCCCCAGGTCTTTCTCTGAAAAACTGCTTCCCAGGTAGTCAGTCCCCAGCCTTGGTGCATGGGATTGTTTCTCCCCAGGATCAGGAGGTCTTGGCATTTCCCTTTGTTAAATTTCATGAGATTCTTGTTTGTCCATTTCTCCATCCTGTCGAGGTCCCTCTGGATGGCAGCACAACCATCTGTCATATCAACCAATATTCCCAGTTTTGTAATGCGATCTGCCTCCCCCCTACACACATTCTTTATTCTTTTCTGGATAGAGGAAGTACTCTTCTAGAATACCTGAAAAACATTTCTACTTAATCAAGAGAGAGAGAGGTTTCTTTTCATTTGCCTATGAAATAAGAAAGGCCTTTGTCTTCACTTACAAAATATTTTTGTTGGAATAGCCAGTGTATATATCCACTGTCTCTGCTGGGAGGAAGAAAAACATGACTTGTACCTTAATCTTGGGATACTATCCAAAATCTTTTGGGTAAAGACCCCATTATAACCTTCAGTGACTGAGAAGATTAACTGCCCCATATGCCATAGACTTCAAGCTACGAGTTTTTCTTCCCCTGCAAGCATGCCATTTCAGAGTCAGGATTAGATATGGTATTCCAGCTCTTAAATCACTGCATTGTATCACCCAGACATAGGCTGAAGGAGTAATTTTTATAAAGACTGTACTCAGTGAATGCTCAGTTCCTAGACCAGGAAAAGCTTCTGCCAAAGAAACATGTTATTGGAAAAGAAATGTACATCCTACTTTGTCAACTCAGAATACTGCGTATCAGGCAGAGATCTATGATTTTAAAAGGCTCTGGACTATTTATTGTCTCTAAAGAGGACAGGATTCAGAGTAGCATGCAGTTGAGACAGAATCTACCTAACAGCTATATCTAGGTGTCATTCTTTGATTGAATAACATTCAGTTTTACTGCATTACACTAGTGCAAGTAACCTAAAAGCACATTTGTATCTGCACTTTTTCTTAAAATTTCAACTCCATTCTGAAATCTTTACATCCTTCTCTTGCGGTTCATGGAGTTTCCACCTTCAACAGCTCTAAAGGTTTCAGTTTTCCAATCAGTCTAAAAAATTTTTCCATTTCCATTTTTTTCCATACTCATTTTCATTTCAGTCAGTACAGGTAGATTGATAAACCTAGGTAACATATTGTCGTGATTTAACCCCAGCTGGTAACTAAGCACCACACATCCGCTCGATCATTCCCCCCGGTGGGATGGGGGAGAGAACTGGAAGTGTAAAAGTGAGAAAACTCGTGGGCTGTTTCATAAGTGAAGCAAAAGCCCCGCACACAAGCAAAGCAAAACAAGGAATTCATTCACTAATTCCCATGGGCAGGCAGGTGTTCAGCCATCTCCAGGAAAGCAGGGTTCCATCATGCACAATGGTTACTTGGGAAGACAAACGCCATCACTCTGAATGTCCCTCCCTCCCTTCTTCTTCCCCCAGCTTTATATGCTGAGCATGACATCATATGGTATGGAATATCCCTTTGGTCAGTTGGGGTCAGCTGTCCCAGCTGTGTCCCTTCCCAACTTCTTGTGCACCCCCAGCCTACTCGCTGGTGGTGTGGTGTGAGAAGCAAAAAAGGCCTTGACTCTGTGTAAGCACTGCTCAGCAGTGACAAAAACATCCCTCTATTATCAACACTGTTTTCAGCACAAATCCAAAACATGGCCCCATACTAGCTACTATGAAGCAAATTAACCTGTACCCCACCAAAACCAGCATACATATGAATCAAATGAATCTGACCCCATCAATCCATAACTCTTCACCAAGGGGTACTGGAAATAAGGGAAGTCTTTGTTCTATTTCTATCAGTTGTCCACCATATGTTGTACATGGCTGTCATTAACAAAGAGATTTTAGTCTTGTCCTCTTAAGATTCACTCTTGAAATTGTATTCCTTATATAGTGTTTGCATGGCAAGGTTTTGGTAGCGGGGGGGCTACAGGGGTGGCTTCTGTGA
>NW_008795018.1:4491706-4511931 GCF_000699145.1 Aptenodytes forsteri
GGTGGAAAGGGCCCATGTTGGAGAAGTTCGTGGAGAACTGTCTCCCACGGGAGGGACCCCACACTGGAGCAGGGGAAGAGTGTGAGGAGTCTTCCCCCTGAGGAGGAAGGAGTAGCGGAGACAACGTGTGTTGAACTGACCTCAACCCCCATTCTCCGTCCCCCTGCACTGCTGGGGGGAGGAGGTAGAGAATTCAGGAGTGAAGTTAAGCCTGGGAAGAAGGGAGGGGTGGGGTGAAGGTATTTTAAGATTTAGTTTTTATTTTTCTCATTATCCTATTCTGATTTTGATTGGTAATAAATTAAATTAATTTCTCCAAGTCAAGTCTGTTTTGCCCATGACAGTAATTGGTGGATGATCCCTCCCTGTCCTTATCTCGACCCATGAGTCTGTCATTATATTTTCTCTCCCCTGTCCAGCTGAAGAGGAGGAATGATAGAGCAGCTTTGGTGGGCACATGGTGTCCAGCCAGGGTCAACCCACCACATTTCTTTAAACTAATGGTGGCCTAACTTTTAAAAGTTAGTTAGCTACATTAACCTAGTAAAAATCATTGAATGTTCAGACAGACCCTCTTGTGTTTCACTTGTGCCCATTGCCTCTGGTCCTGTCACTGGGCACCACTGAAAAGAGCCTGGCTCCATATTCTTTGCATCCCCTTTGCACAGGTATTTATAATAGTAATACTTAATAACAGTAATGAGATTTACAGTGTCGTGGAGGCTAAAGAGTGGGGCTGCTCCATGAAGGGGAATGAGCCATGAGTTCAGGGTGACCCCACCACGGGCAGTGCCCCCATCGATGGGGCACAGTCCCACTGGGTCTGAGAATGGTTTTGTCCTGGTTTCAGCAGGGATAGAGTTAATTTCCTTCCTAGTAGCTGGTACAGTGCTGTGTTTTGGATTTAGGAGGAGAACAAAGTTGATAACACACCGATGTTCTAGTTGTTGCTAGGTAATGCTTACACTAGCCAAGGACTTTTTAGTTTCCCATGCTCTACCGACTGAGAAGGCTGGAGGTGCACAAGAAGCTGGGAGGGGGCACAGCCAAACTGACCAAAGGGACATTCCATACCATGTGACATCATGCTCAGTACATAAACTGGGGAAAGCTGGCCAGGGGGGGCCGCTGCTCGGGGACTGGCTGGGCATCGGTCGGCGGGTGGTGAGCGATTGTACTGTGCATCACTTGCTTTGTGTATTATTGTTATTATCATATTATTATTATTATCATTTTATTTCAATTATTAAACTGTTTTTATCTCAACCCACGAGTTTTTCTCACTTGTGCTCTTCCAGTTCTCTCCACCATTCCACTGGGGGTGGAGGGGAGCGAGCAAGTGGCTGTGTGGTGCTTAGTTGCTGACTGAGGTTAAACCACAGCAGGTTTGCAGAGCAAAGGTGGTAATAGCATTGATAGCCCTTGACAGAACAAGTGATGCACCAGAACCAGGTGTTCCATCAGAAGCAAAAGGAGACTGGGCCAGAGGCAAGTCTGAGGACAAGGCTACAGTGTCCATCCAAAGGATCCATCCAGGAGGCACAGCTTGAGACAGGTACACCTACACCATAGCTCATGCAGTGACTGAAGTCCCAGTCCCGAACTGAAATGGCGCTCCTGGGCACATGGACAAAGAGTGTCAGTCGGGGTCCCAGGTGAGGCTGCTCAGGGCCATTATGGACTGACACAAAGTCAGGGGAAAAACAAAATTAACATGTCATCAAATATTTCAGACTTTTTACAAAGAAAAATGTAGAATTAACATGAGTTCATAATTGCAATGGTTTGGGGGCAAAAATGCACTTGTCATACTACACACAATTGGAAAAAACATCTCCTCATTTAAATTTTTTCTAGTCCAAACACAAATCTGGATTTATTTTCTTCTTAACTATGAAATCCATTTCCCTGAAATACCTAAGTGGAGATAGAAAAAGATAGAATCCAATGTTTCAGATAATTATTCATCTGACAGCTTTAATTATCTAACACAAATATTGTGATTTATTAGCACTTTTAATAATGTGACCTTCAACTGCTCCTCAGGGAAAAACAAACACTATAGACAAAGACATTTGTTCTAAAATGACAGTCACTAGTGAAAAATTTTCTGTTCAGGATGTACATACACTGTATTTCCAAAAGAAGCATATAATGGTTTTGTTTGGGAAAGTTTTAAGTACAACACATTAGTCTTGTCTTGTGACTAACAAAAAAACATATTTGACATTTATAATTCTGTTGCATTACGAAGGGGGGGAAATAAGGTAGTAGACTGAGCTTCATGTTCATACATGATGATAAACAACAGTACTTTGCACTTACATGTTATTTTTCATTCTTAAGATGTAAAAACTCTATTAAAAAAAAAACAAAACCCAAAAAATTTATATTCTTATTTTATAGATAGCAATCCAAGGATATCTGAGGCAGAAAGACAGAATTACACAAGGTCACACAGCTGTGTATGGGAAACATAATTTCACTATATCAACTTTGTGAGATCAACAGAGTGAGAGCAGAAGATAGTTCTTGTGCTAACCTCCACCATGTCCTAGCTGGAATACAACCTTGCAGTACAAAAACAACAGAAATTTGTTAGGTTTTTCCAATAGCGGGTGTTTCAAGTCCTCAGAGGTGCAGCTATTAGCTATAATATCGTTCCAAAGTATAGTATTGGCTCAAGCATGGCAACCTAAAGTTCATGCTTCTTTTACTGAAGGAAGAGTTGGAACAGGCAATTTTCACATTTTCTTTTTAATGGTCATTTAATGAGAAACATTAAAGGGAATCAAATTCAGTTCATATTGCATTTAAACCTTCATTCCTGTTTAACAGTATTTAGAGTAAGATAACCTCACTTACAGCGTCTTTGGAAGGAAATCAGGTGATGATCACAAAGATGATTTGTTTCTTCAGGACTTTTCTGCACAGTAATACATATCTGGTGAAAAGAAAGACCACGGGAAGCTCAGGAGGAAATCTTAGCAAAGAAGTACACAAACACCCACAGTAATCCTGCAGTGGAAGTACAGTTGTCAGCCAACCACTATCATACATTAGACATTGCAAAAGAAAAGATCTTGAAAGTATGGAGGAAGTTAAGGACCACATACCCAGCTATACTAAGATCTTGGACACTCTCTTTCAGTTTCTCTTCTCCAGACTTAGAAATGCATTTTGAGAGATGGCTGCAAAAGTAGTTTCAACATGGTTCCAGCTCCTCCTTCCACAATTATGGCCCCTGGAAGGTCATCAGTTCCTACCCTAACAACAGAGAACACTGTTGATGAATACCTTGGAGTCTGAGAGTACTATGCTATCAGAAATGTTGTCTGCTTAACAGACAGCACCACTGAGTACCTCACTGTATCAAATAATCTACCTATCTGTAGCATTTTTTCCAAGGACAAACAGTGCCAGCAATTGGAGCTAGTTTAAACAGTCAGGTGAACCTGTGTTTAGAGATAAAATGACACGATACATGCTTTCAGATGTTTACTCTTAAGATTACGCTCTCAAAAAGTCATAGTATAACTAAAAGAGCTAAACTATATATGTACTTTTTATATACATGGCTGGACTTTATCCAGAAAATTAGTCCCACCAAAGTCAGTAAGTCAAACACAGTGAGTCAGTAAAACAAATGATACAGCGTTGAACCACACTACTCGAAAGAGAGGACAGATGGCTAAGGCAGCCAGCAGTGAATTCATTCTCCTTCCCCAGAATTTATTTTACTGGTTTGATTTTATATAAAAAATTAAAATTGAAATATTGTCCTTGGATATTTTGATTTAATTTATTGTAGCAAGCAGAAGCCTCATTTCACTGTGAAAGTGGCGATGTTTCTCCAGTGGACATAATCACTATACCTAGATAAATGGATTTGGATTGTCATTTGCAAAGTTTATCAGAATTTTTTTTAGATTTAGAGTGTTATATACAGTGGATATCATTCATTCCCATTTCAATTATTTTGACAGATAACTCCTTTTCTATTTGTATCAAGAAACAGTCAAGTTTTTCTCTGACCTATTTGAAGTGAGCAGCATTGAGGTCCTTCCGTATTGTGTGCTATTCATAAAAACCTCATACGAAGGCTAAAGAACACAGTTCAAACTTACTATGTTCTTTTCACTTTGGATAAGCATTCAGATGCTTATCTGGGGTTTATCCAGGCCTGTCTGGTCAAGAAATCAGCCAGAGAATCTTAAAAGAATGTGTGTGCTTATGTGATTTCCAGTACACCCTATTTTCAATCCATTTAATAAAAAAATAAAAAAAGTTGTTATGCTATAAGCTCACAGATCTGAGATTTCAGAGCAACACACCTACTTTAATTAACCCTATCATCACACTGCTGTGTCATAAAAATATTTTACTTCCATTTTGCAGAAAGGTTGAGTGTTTTGCCTACGTACAAACAAGTATCTAACAGGAAAGTGAGAAGTGTATACACACAGCACTTCTCAGTTTCCATTAACAACTGGAAACAAGACCTGCAAAAGTGCATCTGTCTAAAATAAGTCTTGTATTTTCTTTTCCTTAGATTAATTCCTAAAGCCATTTTAATCTTTGTGTTTTTTATAAATGGGAAAACAGTTACTAATGCATACTTTCAAAAAGTGAAAATATTGTGGTTATTGTAAATACTTCTTGGGCAATAGGTGGTGAGGGGAGATGCTGAATACAATAAACCTTTCTCTTATGGCCTTCCAGGCAGAATCCACATGCCTGTTTCTGCACACGTCTATTAAAAGTCACCTTTAACTATGTGGTACATGTAGTTGTGGAATAGCCATGCTGAAGTCCTAAATTATCATTCTGACCTACAGATGTCAAAGAGATTTTGTGGTTATCTCCAGCATTAGAACTTCAGTCTTTATTTTTGGAACCAATATGCTTTACACAGCTAGACCTGTGACAATTTAAGACACTGATATCTTACAGCTATTGGCTCATGAGGTTACAGCCGGCACAGCAGAGTCAACAGAGGAAATCTGTCCTTCCACCTCAGTCAGTTCTCTATGAAGTCTGATTGGTGTTTTGATCTGAGATGCCAGATTTGCACTAACAGATGCTAATATTAAGGCAAAAGTTCCCTTTTGCTGAGTCTTTAGGAGGGCAGAATCCTGCATCAAAAGGTTCATAACAGATGGTCAGGGAAAATAATGACTTAAACCAACAGAGCTTCACTGCTGAAGCATTAAGGTCTAGAAAAAGTACCTTGTTATTAAGCAAAATGAGTTGCAGAAGTTAGCTAAGTTTTCTTTGTTTTTCCAGTTTAGTTCAGAGTTTTGGTTTTTTTCTCCAGCATTTATCCAAACCTCAACAGGAATTTTTATCTTTCCTGAATTTCATGAAGAATGGAAAAAAATGTTAGGTAACATAAATTACTTCAAGAAAACTTTCCCTGAATTTTTGAATTAAATTTTCTTCTCTTCTCTTTGCAAATTAAATTCAAATCTTCAAAGATTTTCTTGCATTTTTGCCTTGCAAATATGACAGCAATTACATTAAACCCCATAAATTTTCATACATTTTACATATTCCATTGGTCTTGACCATTAACATAATAAAAAGAAGAAGAAAAAATCCTAAGCATATTTCTTAAGATTTTACATCAGGGTTAGGTAAATTTACATACATTTAGGTTAAAGTCTTTGCTGATTATGCAGACATTTTCTATAGATTTCTCCTAGCCCTTACAGTATGTTGTACACATCACATCTCTAGAGAATTTAAGGCCAGGTTAATGTTTTAATAGATTTATCTAAACCATGTCAAATTATAATAAGATCTAAGCAAAATGGTCCTTTGGTTATTTCTACAACTTTCTTGATAATCTCCTGTGTAGATCAGTAAAAGTAATCCTGTAAAAAGGGAAAAAAAAAAAAAAAAAAAAAAAAGACTTTTGAAGCAGAGATAGAAATCCACAGGGCATTCACAAATATTTCCAAAGCCACAGGATGCTTAGTGCTGATAAGCACATCAGAGGTGATTAGCAATCCAAGTGTGGTACCCTCACAAAACAATGTTTTCAGTAGTTCTGACACTAAAGTAGTGGCCAATCGTCAGAAGTCAATCCTGACATTATTTGTGATAGAAACAGAGAATGAAGGGAACACTAGAAAGTGATGTAGCATACTTTATGGCTTATTTTTGTGCTTTTGTTTTGCTTTTCCCCACTGATGATCTTCAATGTAAAAAATAATAATACCTGATTTGACACTGAAAAAATTATACTAAACTTACTGAAAAACAACAAACCAAAAAAGAAAAAGAAGCCAAATCTTTTAATTTCTTTGACTGAATAGGTGGGTTTGAGACTTCATTCCCTCTTCATTTCTCAGACTATTTTCCAGGACTGGTGTACTGGATCTGGTTGGGATAGAGTTAATTTTCTTCATAGCAGCTCGGATGATGCTGTTCTGGATTTGTGACTAAAGCAGTGTTGATAACACACCAATGATTTGGCTATTGCCAAATTATGCTTGCACAGCATCAAGGCTTTCTCTCTTTCCCACTCTGCCCCTGCCGTGAGTAGGCTGAGGGTGGGCAAGAATTTGGGAGGGGACACAACCTAGACAGCTGACCCAAATTGACCAAAGGAATATTCCATGCCATATAGCATGATGCTCAGCAATAAAAACTGAGGCTAGATTTTTTGAGGGTATTAGTCATTGCTCGGAGAGTGGATGGGCTTTGGTCTACTTGTGGGAGGTAGTGGGTAACTGCCTTTGCATCACTTTTGCCGCCCCCCCCCCCCTTCCTTCCCCCCCTCCCCCCCCCCTTCTTCCCTTCCATCCCGCTGGGGACAATGAGTGAGCAGGCAGTTGTCTGGTGCCTAGCTGCTGGCCAGGGTCAATCCATCACAATTGGCATTAGAGGCTTTTTAATTGTCTTTACATCAAAGAAGGCATTTTTTACTATCTTAGTTCCTCCACATCCTGTGCATTGGTCTCTGCTCAGTGGTTCTTTTCTTTCCTGCTTCCAGCTTTACCATCAATTTTATCCCTAATGCATGCTGAAATTTAATACTAAATTCAACACATCCAGCAAATCTGAGTTCTGCCAAAACTGTCAGGAAGCAGAGATTACGAGGATGAATCTAATCTTATAATTCTATTGCCATAGTCCAGGAATATCTTGCAAACCTCGTTCATGTGTGATTTTCTGAGTGAAGTATCATTGCTGTAGAGTCAGTAACTTAATAGAAGATGCATCAACAATCAGGACAAAATACCTCAGAAAAATATACCATACACAATTTATATGATAACAAACATAAAGAATAGTTTAGGCTTTCACTTGAGACAAATTTTATCTTTCATTTAAAGAAGTACTACAGAGTGCCAGATTGTCTCAAAACCTCTTCTTGTAAAAGCCACTGGATTTCAGATGAAGGCAGGAAAACACATAGACACACAGAGATAGAGAATAATTGCGTGAAGCTTATAAGAGATTCAGCTAAAACGATAGGATAATAAAGATATAAATTCATTTTTTCCTAACAGCTAGTTCTTCTGTAGGTAACTAAAAAAAACCACGTCCATATAGCACTATGAGAAATGTACATTTTTTTAAATGAGAATGAGGTAGAATTTAGGATTGTAAATCCAAACCCAGAACCTGTCCAAGCTATAGGCACTTTCAGGTTGACTGCTGTGCATTCAGGCATTGTTGTCATCCTGGTCTCTACACTTGACTTGAGTCTGGATGGATCCTTAGACTAGGTGTTCATTTGCCTAAGTCCTAGGGAAGGCTTAACCTGGTAGGCATGCACAAAACTTGCGTAACCCACACCAGCCATGATCCATACAAAACACTGGCCACACACATACATCCCTTTTCATTCAGAACAGAGAAAAAAATAAACAAAAAATACCCAGAAAAAAGTAGGGAGATCATACTTCCACACCATCTATTCACCTAATAGCTCTTGTCCTGGAAGGTGGTCAGGGTTTACTGCTTTCCTTACATTGAGATCATTCAACCAGTAAAAAAGAGCTCAGTGCTGATCTATTCTCCAAAAAGTATTGGTTTTCTTTGTTTTCTTTTTTTTTTTCTTTCTCCCCCCCCCCCCGTGACACTTCTGGAGAGTCCTAGAAGCAGAACCCACCATGGTCACTCACCTCCTTTTCAAGGAGACCCACAGTGTCTGAGCTAGAGACCTGTCCATCTTCTTTCCACTGTGCCGAACAGTGGATTGTTTTCCATAAGGCTACAAAGGGGTGCTTTTAATACATTAACTTCACTAACCACTTTTGTGGTTAGGGCATCCCTTCGGAAAATGGTATTTGTGAATACTAATGAAGGAAGGATTGCAGGGGGGTTCTTCCTTTAAATCTGCACTTTTCCAAGCACCCAATTTTTTGGTAAAAAATAATAGGGCAACGTCACTATTTTTTAAAAGTGAGAGCTCTATCTTCAAAGTAGGTTCTTTCTTTAGAAGAGGAGTTAACCCCCTTTCTGAAGCACTTCTCCCAACAGCCTTCATAGGGCAGCTCCTGAGATCAGGATGAGACATCCAGTCAAGGATGAGGGACCAAAAAGTAAGGCTTAGCAATGCTAAGAAAAAAACCAGAGATATTCCTTCAGTTACCTAGATCTTTCTTCATCAGCCACCTCTGGAAAGCAGCATACACCCCTTCAAGTTAGTACTCACATACAGGAACAAAACCATAATAAATTAACATTTTTACAAGTGTGTAGCAGCAGGTAATGAAAAGGTACAAACAAATAATGAGAGGCAGATAAATGACACTGAAATATTTATTACAGTTATAACTATTGATGGCAGTATATCATTTGCCTTTTCTTTCCCTGTGTTATAGGAAATTCTTTAGGAGACAGTGCTCTTCTCAGCACACTTGAGAAAGTGTAAACTGAGTAGGAGGGAAGAGAATGGAGACAAATTGTGACACAATACATAAACTAGTAGGAAGGGTGTCATGTACCAAGGCGAAGGGGAGTCTCATCATGTTGGAGGTATTACAAAACCAGCCTTATGTTTATAACATTAATACTAAGATAGTGAAAATGGGCCAAAGGCAAAATTGTGGAAGCACAGAATTTACCTTAGAAATATTCATTAAAGACATAGCAATGTAAGGTATCTATAAAAGTGAATATTATTGTGTTCCCAGAAAGTGGGCCTGAGGATTGTTTGACATGACCACCTGTTAAAAAAAAGTGTTGAATAACATGAGAAAGGACCTGTCATAGGATTCCACCTAAATGCTCCAGGGCCTGTAAAGATGTCTTTCTTAGGGAGCTCTAAATGTTTGTTCACTTCTAGGCAGGATTTAGGCTAGAACACTATCCTATAGTTTTCTTTGAACTCAACTGCATTCTGTAAATTATGAAGAAGTGTTTTTCCATTCAAAATCTGGTTCAGCCCTGTGCAGAGCTCTATGGCCTTGTAAAGCAAAAAGCTGGAATGTGGATTGCCTGGACAGTGTTTTGAAAAAACTTCATTGCAGAGATTAAATTAATCAATTTTCAAAAGATACCCCAGAAGCTAAGGCTGCCTCTAAGATGCAGGAGCACTTCTGAGCAACCAGGATAAGCTGAAAGCAGCTACCTCTAAGATGGAAAAAAATCTGAAACAAAGAAAAGCAGTGCAGGTACGTGGGCTTGGTGCGAATTATAACTCAGTTGTCAATTTGGACAACTGATACATTCAACCTCTGAAGGGCACTAACTAAAGCAGCCATGCACATGACAACTAAGATGCAGCCATTGAGAACAATGCAAAGTTGCAGGATAATGAACTATTGTAGATGTGTGGCCTTTGCCTCCTATGTTAAAAAATCAATTTCTTTCATACTAGGTTTCCTGACAGAAGATGTGGTGCACTTGGGGAATTTCCTGTTGATTTCCATAAGGAAATACAGAAATTTATTTTTCTCAATAACGGAAGTCTGAGATAAAACTAATACTGAGTTTAATAACTCAACTGTTAAAAGTATAGCAAAGGTATTTTAGTAAAAAAAAAAAAAAAAAAAACCCTTGGAGAAGGTTTACATGGTTCTGTACATATTAATATTTTTCTACTTATATATCTTTATTCTCTTCCAGCCAGAAATTCCTCCTTTTGTGAATGTTTTGCCTCTAACAGTTTAAGAAATCTTAACACTCTGTGGTTTGTTTTTTTTTTCCCCACACTTTCTTTCTATTGCTTAGAATTAAGAAAAAAATCCAAAAGGAAAAAAAAGTATTCTTCAGTAAGAGCAGTTATAATATTGCAGCATAATATTTTAGTTAAAGAAAATAGCTCATCTAGGATGACATTATGGGTTAAATTTCAAGCAGAAAAAGCTATGCCATGCCTTGTACTTGAGACTCCCTAGTACAAACAATCTCCACTAGTTTGCACTAAACCACTCTCTGAGTTTATTTTATTTGTATGAATGCTAATTACCAGATGACCTGTTTAGCAGCAACTTCATAATAATTTCACTTATTTAAATTTAAAACTATGATTTTTGCATTGGCACAGTTGTCTCAGATTCATTATTTTGTCTCAGATCCATATTCTTAACACTCTTCATACATTCTTAATACTTTTCATACAAGGTGATGAAATGTCAAATACAATACTTATACAGCAATGGAAAGCACAAAAAAGTTCATTGTCAAGGTAGAACAATAGAGTGTATTTACCAGTATGAATATTTCACAATTATGTCAGAAACTGTATGTTGCTGATCCACTCCTACCTTCCCTAAAATTTTAGAAAACCACCCCTGTATAATAAAACTTCTGGAAACTGCCACTTTAAAGTAAATTTCCAAATCATGAAATCTGATTATTTAAGGAGTGTACTCTCCATGTATGTTTGCATGCTTGAAAGGGCTAATGGAAAGCTTCTATTAACATCTACTTAATGTCCCCTACATTATTACTTATACAGCACTATAAATGTATGAGACATTTGCAGATTAATAAAACAGAGAAGGAGCTTACAACTTAAGGGGAAAAGCTTTTTGACTTTGCATCTTGTCCTAGCAACATCACCTCTGCATGTAGTCAAAGGGAAGACAGTTCCTTCATTGCCTCTGGGGGAAATTAGCTTGTGCCATTCAACTACAAGCAAAAACACTTCTGTCGTTGTTGGCTGAACTCTGCAGGCTGCCAACTTGTGGGGCAGCATCAGCATGCACAGTCCATTTATTCTTTTCATCCAACTGCAAAAAGGAAAGGGAAAGAGTGACCTTCAATGTCTTACCTTCAAACCAAAGCTTATATAACCTAAGGCTTTTACGTCCCTTTATTTCCCCCCACCCCCATTTATCTAGGAAAAAAACTATAATCTTGCTTTAATTCACTTAATTGTTGATCGTTCAGAACTTCTTAAATTCTTTAAAGAATGGAATATTATTTTCATCTTCCCAATACAAGGCCCAAGCATAAAAATATCTTTTCAATCTCAGCCAATGAATTATTCATGATCCCCCAGGCGGTGTGCTCCATATCATGAAATAAATAACTGTATTTGATAACGTCATTATCAAAGAAGGCAGTTTTCTTGATGTGAACAGAGCATTAAAGACAGACTTATCAGTGCTCTTTTCACTCTGATCCCTGTCCACAGTACCAAGAGGAGACCTATATCTGCACCCCTATCTTGAAGAAGTACTTCTAGTGGGGAACTTTCAAAAGGAGATATAAAGGGAGGAAGATTGGAGGACCTATCATAATTCTTGTTTCATCCACATGAAGTACTACAGCCATTTCTATCAGGACAAAAAAAAGGGTACTTCATGAGTGCATAAAGTTTTCATGGTTTAATGCACAGGAAGGGTTCTTTTTGGTGCAAATTTGATGTAACCAAGGCTGAAGTTGCATATGTGGGCACCATGTAGAGTGCACAATTTGGAACGTGAACACAAGACCCTCCAGCACTTAGCACTTTAGGCATGTGCAGCACATGCTTGGGCCTGGCAACTGGTTCACACTTGGCTGGCCAAAGAGATGAGATGTGGATGTACTGTCCTAGAGACATAATGAAGTGCAGCAGATGAGAAACTGACCCTTAGCGCACTGCAACAGTCACTAATTAGTTAATCAGCATTTCTGTTACAATATTAACATTAAGATGAAAGTTTGACTCCTTTTCATTTTCTTTTAAAATACATCAGAACTGTTTTCCTTTCATGTAAGAATTTTTTTTTGTTTGAAGTAGAGAAATGAAAGAGTGGAGGGAAGGACATCCTTGGCTTTTTACCAATCAAACTGAGCCAAACTGGGTTAGAAAAATATGAAGGCATTTCTGAAGAAGGAGGTATATTAATTACCTAATTAACTTCATTTAACATTTCTCTTTAGCCATAAATAAATGTACACTTCAGTTAGACAGGTACTTAGACACTTCTGTCTAGAAAAAATGACCTCTTTCCAAATACGAATATATTTACAGATGAAAGATAGAAAACAGAGTAGACAGAGTAACAACCTAGCTGAACAAATGCCAAAGGAATTCAAAGCTGGTTTGTAATCAAAAAAGTGGGTTTGCCTGACTCTTCATTTCAACTTGCTGTGCCTATACTTCCTGATACTTTCAGTCCAAGGGTAGGAAACAGTAATAATGAAATACAGTGTGATTACTTGTCATTTTTTTGTTCTTTATTTCTAGAATCTCATGATCCTACAGGATTTCCTCCCTGCATCCTGCTCAAAAAGACAAAAAACACTAGTAACAGACTGAATCTTTAAATGTGTATTCAAACATTTTGAGGTTTGGCCATACAGAGTGCCTGCAGGATGCATTGAATTCCTACATTCACGTAATTTGTTTGCACTAACAGTGTTAAGCTCAGCACATTAATCCGGACTTAAACTTTTGCATAGAGCCAAGATGGCAACTAGTGCAGATGTACAGCTGGAATATCTGTACAAATGTTGTACCTTTCTAGAAATAGGTGGTTGAGTATTAAAAAAATTAAATTTCCTTGCAGTCGACTTTATTCATTCTGAATGCTTGTACAGTACCTTTAATACCTTCAGTTTGGAAATAAACTGACCTACAGCTCTGAGTACCAGAATCTTATCTTCAGAGTCCCAGAGTACTTGCAAACCCATTTGAGATCAGCAATGCCTGATAATGTTGACCACATCGTATAAGCAAGAGTTAAGTATTTTTTGTTAAGTAGATAAGGTAACACCCACAGGACTTGATCACAAAGACTTATGTGGTAAAGTGGAACTTGGAAATTAAATGTTTCAATGCAAGTACTACAATCTTGAAAAAAACAACTCTGCTTTTGTCTGACTTAGAGGTACTGACTGTGCAGTGACTTCACTCTTATTCTATAGTGTTAATTATCCAAAGACCACTGAAGGTAAAATACATAAACAGCAGTTTGAACAAAGTCTTGAACAAAGCAGTTTTTCATTCAGGCGAATGCTTGAACCACTAAGCTGGGGTGATGCTTCTCGTGTTCGCTTTTGATACATTATTCTGCAGCTTTGTGTTGTGTGTTGTCACAGTTTCAATGAGAAAGGTTAAAAAGTGACATTGCCTAGCATAACTTGTTGGTTTAGTTAAAGGATATTGTGGAGCTAGTCATACCAAAGTGTGTAATGAAGCCAGTTCTATTCTCTCTGGGTGAATAACTTGATTGTATAAAAGATGGGGAGCTGTTGTGCCTTGAATCCTTTTATGGATCTAATCACTGTTATGAAACTACTCTCTCTTTAAATTTTTAATTGTGACTCAGTAACAATAAAGATCCAGCAAACTCTGTGATTGCTTTTATTATCCTTCATCAGTAACTCCCTTTCTGCATAGAAGAACCTAAAAAAAGACAGGTGTCTTTACAAAAATGATGCCTGGACAACAGAGAAAAAAAGACATCATGGAAGGCACTTGTTGCTGACAAGAAAACAGGTTGTAATGCAGCAAGTGCTTTGGCAAACCATGAGGACCACATGGGGTGTGTCAAAATGTACCCAGCAGAAGAATTCTGTCTGCAAGCAGCCTGCATACAGGCAATTATATTACAGACATTGGCACCAAGGGACAAAATCAACCTCAGAGGAGTGAATCAAATAGAGCTCAAGACACATGTTGTGAAATTGCCCCAAGAAATGGGCAAGCAGCCAATAAAGCATAAGGCAGCATGGTCAGAAATGAGTTGTGTCATGGCCTAACATATGGGATGAAGAAAAATCAGAAGAAGAAACTCCTTCCTTGTCTCAAAGTCTGACACAAAGGATAAAGGTATGTCCTATCCGTCTCTTTCTCTAAGTGCCTGAGTATTTATAAAATGCTTATCACAGAAAAGAAATTATTCACCTCTCAATTGAAGTCATACTGAGAACAGAGAGCTCCATAAGATCAGTTAATGCTTGTAGTAAGAATCTAACTATTTTAAACATCTCTTCATAGAAAATGCATGAAGAAACTGATTGAATGGTAAATATCCTCTATTTGTTTATAGTAGCTATTTAAATTTGGCAGAGGTATCTCACTGTTGTAGAATTAGAAGACAGTTGATAACAGTTAATTCTTCAACAAATTCTGTAGTTTCATATGAACACTATAAAAAGAAAAGGTTAAACTTTATATTTTTTTTTTCACATCTATATTATAAATTTTTAATCTGGATAGATTAATATTTTGAATGTGTATCAAATATAGATTCAAATGTACATTTCTGGTTTTCCCCAATTTCTTTACTGACTAATAGATGAAATACATTAGGTTCAGCAGGAATAATGATGTAAAAATGTCCTACTGTTTAATAAGGAGGGAGAGGTTTGGGAGGGACTAGCAGAAATAAAAAACTTATTCTTTCTATGTGTGTGTTGTTTTTTTTTTTTCCTAAACAGAATAGAAAACAAAAATTTACATTAGTTATCCAAGTTGCAATAAGAAGAGGGAGACTTTCTAATTTCACAAATGGGCCAAATGGGCCAGTGTGCGATCCAAAGTTCTCAGAAACAACTTTAATGCTGCATGCTGCATACCTGTCCAAGTTTAAGGCTGTTTGCACTGACTGAACTGTCATTTTGTGTAAAAGCAGAATTAAGAACAACATACCAGAAAAATTGTTTGGCTTTAAAATCACATTGTCTGGCAGGGAAGTGAGGGGAGGGAAAACAACACAAGGGAACCATTCATTCATTATGGGGAAAGTGAAAAATCCCTTAAAAATTTCAAGGCAACGAACATCGAGAGCCAGAAGAGACAGGCTGTGCAAAGGCCAGCTTTGCATGCATTTCAGGCAGAAGGAGGAATATTTACACCTAGTGATACTGTGTGTGCCCCAGAAATGGAATCGTTACTCGCAACAGCGGCTGTGTTCTGCATGCAAGCCACAGCGCTCCTTTGTACAAGGTCAGTTCCTCTTTCTAATTCTTATTATTCTCAGAACAGCAGTCCAGCTCATTGATACGGTGAAAGAGTAATGTCAGATGATTGGCAAGTGTCTCACCAGCAGGAAGTTAGCTGATAAGCTTCTTAAGCAGTGAGCTCTGGTAAGCAGGAAGCACTGGAGCCAGCTCAAGGAAGTTACCCTTAAAATTGCTTTACTCAGACCTCAACCTCAGCAGCCTAATTAGAAGTTGTTGAAAGGAAGAGTCTCTGGTGTGCATTTTTCTATAGACAAGACTTAGGAAACATGTTGCTTGGGCAGCAGTAAACAGACAGGGAGATAAATGTTTAAAAGCTACCATAAAAAATATCAGACGCTTCACAAGTACAAGAGTGGAAAAAACAGACTAATATAAGTGGTCACTGAAAGGTTTTGAAGCAGCCTGGGACAGGTCCCAGTGGAAAAACAGCAGGCAAACAGGCGAACCATGCAAATGAATATTGGCAATTTGAGCATTTCCTATTTGTGGAACCCGATCAGGCCCAGAGAAAGGAATGCTGCATAATGAGGATTATCATATTTCTCCACATGATATGCTGGATAGAAAGAACACTAACAGACCTTTTCTTTATAGTGATCTAATCATTTAGACAGACGCTCTCATTCTTTATGGAAAAGACAAAGCATATTAAATTAGGAGCATTAGATTGAGCTAATGATAGGATGACAGTGTGAACAGAGAAGAGCTCAGAGATGTAAACGCATGATCTGCTAAGGTTATTAAAATAACATTCTCTTGAGTCTTCTCTCTCCCTACCCTGAAGTAGTGACTACGGCTGCATCCTCATACAATTATGAGATCTCTGAACTCTTGAAGACATTCAAATTATTCTAAAAAGCCTCTCTATATAAGTATTTATGTGTATGTATCTATCTCTCTCTATATAAAACTGATTATCAGATTATTTTCAATATAATTCAAAAGGGGTTTTGTTACTTAGGGTTCCTCTTCCTCCACACGTGTTACTGCCGCGACACACCCCTTCCCCCATTAAGAAATCTCATTTCTAGATCCAAGAGCAAATCCTTGGGGAAAGAAACGTTAGCTAGCTGGGGCTGTTTTTGGAGCTGCCTTCTACCTATGGCAGACACAGCTTTTTTGCTAACACTGTCGCTGATGAAAAATCATCACATGCCTCGTTAAACATCCAAAGCACACACCATTAAGTACCTTGCTCCACTGTGCAGGCAGACAGGTTCTAGCACCCACAGATGACACCAGATAGTCTGAATTACGCACTTTTGTCTCAAAGCTAATTATCAGTGTAGTCACATAAGTCCATCATAGATGCTACCGGCAGCAGGTCTGTCTTATTATGGTCCCTACCACCCATTTCAGCTGCCCTTAGGTTCTTAGAAGAAACATGCAGCTGCCCCTCCCCAGCAGCTGCCATCTCCCCTTTTCATAAAAGCAAGGGGACTTTGCAAGGGAGAACACAGCTACCACCAGGTCCAGCTCCATTAACTCTGTGGCACTGATATCCACGATCCTTGGCAGAGGATCAACTATCAAACCCTCCAGGATCCTCCCCGCAACTGTGGGCTAGGGAATAGGAACTTATCATATTTAGTGAGTGCTTGATGAGAATGCAGGAGGACGACTATGGCATGCAATGGGTCACTGGGCATTTGTGACGTATCAGTGGAGCTGGCAGCTTGCAGTTTAAGTATTAGTGCTCCCATATACACCTCCCTTTTTACTCCCCTGCTGATGGCACAGACACATTCTACAGCCCTTCGAGGTTACTTAACTTCAATGCATAGGCACAGCAGGGGGAACTAAAGACTGGAAGAAGGAATTACCTCTGAATTCCCATCTTGTGTGGGTAGATATTTTAAAGCTGTAGACATATACATGTATCTATGCATAGATACATGTATATATATACGTATAATAAATGTAACAAAAAATATGGATCATAAATAGAATTCATGAGACAGTCCTATACTGTAATTTGTGGAGTACATGTCACAAACACAATAGAAAGTTAAAGCTTAGCGGTATTATGGACTGTCATGTCAAATCATACTTAGAGAGCTTTAATATGTGGATTACAGATACATTAAACCATACCCTCCCTTGACTATTATGTCAATAGGACTTTGCATATTTGAATAATACTACAGTGTATAATCCTAGTACTATGCCATGCATGCACAATAGGTCTGGGTATACCTGAAATGAGTAGGAAAAGTCCAGATTCTTTGTCAAAGCATTATTTTTAGTGCATAACCAGAGTGACAGATACTATTGTTTTATAAACTTCCTTTATACAAAAGCTAGCAATTGCAAATGCACATTTATGATAAAAACCTGTGTGTGTTTCAATAAAACAAACCAACATTTTTCCCACTCCATTCTCTTTTAATTTTCAGATCACTACTTCAGTGCATTGGAGCTGAACTGAAGATCTGAAAACAACTATACTATCTTAACTACTTCTTCTTTTCCTCTCTGCCTTCCAAATGGGTCCTCGCTGTTCCCAATTACTGAACTGTCCTTTCATCCTCTCAAGGGAGATTCAATCTTTCCACATCTCTACCTACCGATGCTCCCTCTCTGTCATTTATTGAATTTCATCACCTCCTTTCCACCACAAGTTCTAGCTCCCCACAAATTCACAAAAAGCACGCACTTGTGCCTAATTTAATTCCCCTATACTTACTGGTTTGTTTCTTCCAATGTGTTAAGAACAGGACATACTGTGGGGGACTGAACAAAACAAAAACAAAAACAAAACCAGGAAGGAGTTTCCAGCACAAAACTTTATTCCTGCAAAACTGATTAAAGATGTTTATGTCTGCATTAGCAGTTTCTATTAGGCAATAGGAGCATATCTAATGAGTGAAACAGCTGCTGCTGAAACCTGATGTCCATATTATATGTATATTGTTAGAGATTTGCTTCAGACTAATTCCAGTCTCACACCTTTTACTGACTGCCACATAGCAGTTGGAACAATTTTGATTAATTTAATCCAAAAATAATTCAGTTTATGCACTCTTAAATCACTCCACTTCCAAACCAAAGTGGTTACAGTTGGAAAATTTGCTACAAATGTCTTCCTCATCTGGGTTAAAGGCTAATGTAGATTCATACATATAAAAAATAGTAATTTATTATCAGAATCACCACAGCTAACTTTGAGTGCCAACTGAAGTATCAAAAGATTGTGAGTGTAGTTGTCAGAAATCCTCTTTTCACAACTGAAAGAAATAGAGCTTTCCAGAGGAGAAATCAGCAGGGGGCCCAGTAGAGCATGCTACAACTTGATATTGTTTGATGTAAAGAACTTAAAAAGATTGAAGGAAGGATTAGAGGTTTATAAGAACAACATGAATAACTGGAGCTTATTTGTGGAACAAAGCAAGATGAGCTTCAGTCTTGAAAAAATCCCTAACTTTTAGGAAATATATGGGACTTGTATGGGAGAAGTTTATACAAGGTTTGGCTACGACAGGATTCTTGCACTTTTGTATCAACAATAGATATCCACTGTTGGAGCTGGTTCTGGACTAGAGAGATAATAACTCTGATCTCATAGTGAAATTCTAATCTGCATGTGTCATCTATTCCACCCTTCACAATTAGAAAGTCATTTTCAGCCTGAATCTCAACCACGGTTCTGCAGCAAAACCTGCCTTCAGAAAAAACATTTTCTTCTTTCCCTGGTGTTTCTTTCTGTCTCTTTGCTCTGGTGTTTTGGCTTCACACATCCCTTCGGCTTTTATTTTCTTACACTCTCCACAATCCTCTGTTTCCTTCCGCAGTCTCATATTTATATCGGCACCTGTTGAGGTCTCTATTTTTCTATCATTTACCTCCTCTAGTTTCCTTCCCCCTTAATTCTGGGTTTCCTTTCTGCCCTTTTCTTCTCTTCAGAGATACAGTCAATCTATGACTACTCTGGGGTTTATGCTATAATGTTTTGTAAAGGCGAGAGACACATCTATAGAGTGCTTGCTTATTTTTGAAGTCATGAGGCAGCATCTACTTTTCTGTAGTTGTAGTGTTTTGCATTTTCAGAGGGACACTTTTTTTTAGCTAACTTTTAATGACATTCAACCTCTCTATCTAAAAAGCCACAAGCACACTGCCTGAGATAGCAGTGCTCAAGTTCAGCCATTGGTTTGTAAAAGCAAATGGCTGGGAGTAGTTGCCTCCACACTGTCTTGGAGTGGATCACAAATCTGATTTTTTTTTTTTTTTTTCTGACCACGATAACCATCACCTTGCCTGTGCTGTCCTGCCCAGAGAATCAGTTGGCTCACTTCTGATGGAGAAAAATAAACAAAATATATGTAAAGTGGATGACAACAGAGTTTAGGCTCAAGTCTTGAACATCGTAGCAATATGGACACAGCCAAAGAGTATTCAAAGAAGAGGCATCAGCTTGCAAAAACAATCCACAAAATAGTGGAGAATGGACTGATATCACCTCGTGTAGAACCTCTTAAGGGGCCGCTACACGGGTTGAGGTAAGAAAGAGATGACAATGGGGAAACAAAATTATTTTTGGTGGTATATGCCCACTATATTCCGTCCTGCTTTTGGATGGGATAATTTTCTTCCTAGTAGCTGGTACAGTGCTGTGGTTTGGATTTAGGATGAGAACAATGTTGATAACACACCGATGTCTTAGTTGTTGCTCAGTAGTGCTTACACTAGTCAAGGGCTTTTCAGCTTCCCATGCTCTACTGACTGAGAAGGCTGGAGGTGCACAAGAAGCTGGGAGGGGGCACAGCCAGGACAGCTGACCCAAACTGGCCAAAGGGACATTCCATACCATGTGACGTCATGCTCAGTACATAAACTGGGGAAAGCTGGCCGGGGGGGCC
>NW_008795018.1:4512029-4537941 GCF_000699145.1 Aptenodytes forsteri
CCCACCGCAGGGCGGGGGGAGAGTGAGTGAGAGGCTGTGTGGTGCTCAGTTGCCGGCTGAGGTTAAACCACGACATATTCCCACCACAAACTGCTTGCCACCTTGGATGAGTATGTACAAGTCATTAACAAATCCTAAAGGTTTTTGTGGCTAAAACCTGTTTTAAATGCAGTGACTATTTTATATGAGCAGTAAGATATACCAGCCCATGGTCTATTAATAGGTACCTCAGGTGACTGAATATGTTTTGGCCTATAGCATTATGCTTCACAACATGCATTCCTGGTTCAATAAAGTATAACCTCTTATGTCCCGTTGCTCTGTTTAATTAATTTTAAAGTTCTTCCTAATTATTAGCCTGAATTCTTTATTATTTTTCCTTTTCAATGGATGATTTAACACAGCTTTCATGCCTGATCCCACCCCCTCTGACTTATGTGGAAATACAGTTTGAAGGAAAGCTGAAAGCTTAAGCCTTGATGCCTAACTGCCTGTTTTATTTTCTGATATTGGATTAGTCATTCAGTTATGTTAGGCACTTTGATCAGTATTTTCTCTGCATTCTCTAACTGAATGAATAAATTCAACATAGCTGCGTGGGTTTTTTTTCTGTATATATGGGAAGATAAGTATCATAATAAATCAGTTTTTAAGACAGTTATCCTGTACCTTTCTTTTCCCCTCCTGTGGAGATAAAGACGGTGATAGTTTAGTTATAAAGTTCTCTGTTCATAACTTGTCCCCCTGTATGTGATTTGAAGCCACTGAACAGTATATGCACTAGAGCTGGGTGCTTTTAAGTTTGTCTTTGGTTTTGGCTATTTTCATAAACAGTGTAATTTATTCCACCAAGTCTCTATAACCCTTTAAATTACAGTACAGCAATGAAACGTTCAGGCTTCAGGAGAAAATTGCTCCTGGGGAAAAAGTCAAACCTTCTGCCCTGTTATATGATACCAGAGTTTAATGAGTATGTAAAGTATCAAATTAAAAAATGTTAGCAGTTTATTATAGCTGAGCAATCACTGAATGAGAAACAGGTTTCCCTTTCATTGAGCATTAAGGACATGACCTGAGGCTGATAAGCACACTGCTGCCTCAGATTCAACATTTGATCTAGGGCCAGAGTAGTTGCCAGCCAAAAATCAACCTAGGTTTTGTTTGTTTGTTTAATCAATAATTTTCCAAGCTGCTTATAGGAAAGAAGTATTGTAATGAATTCAGAAATTAACTAGGTTTAAGTTATGCATTTACATTCATCATACTCAGTTTTTCTCCAAGCCACTGCAATACAAATCATCCTTTGAAGACAGCTAGAACCTACACAACAATTCCTTATGGTTGTGTATATTTCACCACAGTTCTGCACACTTTTGGTGCCTATTTATCTTCTCTGACACCTGTTCCTCAGTGCCTGCAATATATGTTGTTAATGGAGAAATTACTGCTGAATTACGGAGAACGGAGGCAATGCCCTTTAATTCCTATGAGCTACCCAAGGCCACCTTGTGGGGTTTTTGAAGTTCTTTCCATGTGTCAGGACTCCCAGTTATTCTCTTTCTGCGATCACATGAGTTCAATGTTTTGTAAACACATAGTCCCCAGCACCAGGACACATTCCCACGTGAAGACCTCTGCCAAAGTCCCATGCCTGCTGCAGGACCATGGCTCACACGAGCCACCATCAGTGATCACTGCAGCTTCCACGTAGCCAAGTGTGCAGGTTCTCTTTTGCACCAGCGAGGATGAGTGGGATGACTGGCGTGTGCCCAAGTCCCGCTTGATAGGAAGTTAGGGTGTGTTGAGGGAGTACTCTTAAATGTAAACCTCAGAAGCACTCACAGGTTCCCCAGCTTTGACAGGGCTTCTGCTGTTAAATCCTGCACTGCTCTTTTGTAGAGTCTGAGGCCCTCAGCCACCCTGAGCAGTCTCTTCTCTTGCTCAGTGATGGGCTGGGACATCAGCCCATGCATGGCTGGGGGTCAGGATCAGGTCCGGTGAAGGGAACAAGGGTCAGACACAGCCCTGGGATGTCTGGGCAAGGCCATAGGGACAAGGTCTGGACCCACAGGGCGAGAGCCGGGCACAGGCAGGGCTGTGAGGCAGCAGGGCTGGAGCTGGGGCCATGCCAGATGAGCCAAAGCCGACAGCAGCTCCCAGGGCTGGAGGTGGCCGGGTCGCAGCCTCCCCTCTGCCCACTCTGCTGCCCAGGAGCCTCTCCCCAGGATCAGCAGTGGGAAGGGGCTGCCCTCGGCTGGCCCTGAGCCCCGGCAGCCAAACCTCACAACAGCGGGCCCACAGGACCCACAGTGCCTCCCGGGCAACACATGTTCCTTTCCATCTTGCCTCCATAGGCTTTCCCTACTACTCACATGCTTTAGAGAAAGATTGCACTCCATACACCAAAGTTAATGTTTTATACACAAGCGAATTTTTGAGCTAGCAAATAACAAACTATAAATAGGCCTATAACAAAATCAAACAAGCAAGAAGCAGACATTTCCGTTCAACACAGGTAATGTAAAGGTTTTGTGAAAATTCAATTGGAGTTTAGAATAACTAGGACATAGCATTCCTAACATACTTTTCTTTCAATTAATTCTTTCTTAATACTAGGAATTGATGTTGTTTGTAATACAGTTGCTTTTTTTTCCGCTTGTGTCTAATGGAAACGTACTACAGAACGAACTAGAAAAGAACTAATATGAGATACATCATATGGAAAGGTAAATTTCTGAGAAAGACATTAGCAAGCAGGAAATACAGATTCTGAATAAAACGATCATCTCAGTCTTAATTACATTTATTGACACAATAGTAATATTCTTCCCATTTCTTAAGTTTCATCACTGACTGCTGCAATCACAATGAGCTCACAGTACAATTTGTTTGACCACACTTTATTGCATTTTCCATGTAAGTAATCCCCATTCTGTCGCATTGTCTTTCCTAATGCAATCTAATAGAGAAGCAGAAATGCTAATACAGAGTAGTGCAGCAGGTGGTGGCGGTTCCTTGACTTCCTTCTTTTGATTTCTGATCAGTTCAGCCTTGCCATTTTCCACAAATTTTGTTCATTTTTGCTTCTATTCAAAAAGTGCTCTTTTTCTGTTTTAATCTTAATTTTTCTCCTGCTCAGTGCAGCTGTAGATGTTATCAGTTATAATGCAACAGTATCCAGAAAGCCGAGTCAGAACATGTATCATAGTGGTTGGGGTTGTAGAAACCCATGAGAAAATGGTATTTGAACAAAAAAAATCCAGCCAACCTTTTCTCATGGTCCTGACGAAACAATAAGTTTTCCCAGTGAGAAAAGAAATGACATTTGGAAATTAAGACATCTTGGTTGCTCTTCACTCTCCACTTTTTCAAAGGGATTTGGCCAAAGTTCAAGCCTAAAATAAGGGAGTACAAATTTCTTTCAACTTTATTTGCAATGAGCAATAGGAATTTAGTGTTGTAGGGGGGTTGTTTTTTTAAGTCAGAGCTAAATGTGTTTTGGCAGAACACTAGCATTCTTCCTCCCCCCTCCCCAACCCTCTAACTCCGTCCCAAACTCCCTTTTCAGTCTGTTTGAACCTGAGCTTTCATTATGCTCTTTGTGGGATGCTGCACTCTGTCTTTGCTGCAGACTTGGAATACAAGCAATACTTTTTCTTCTTCCAAGTTCACACACTGCATCCTCAGACAGTACTGGACCCTTTTGGTCCTTTAATATAAATGCACCAGTAGTAGACTGCAGACAAGAAGCACTGCTCTGGGCTCTCTTTTTCTTCTTTCCCATCTGTGTCAGCCACAGCCCAGCCCACTTGTGTTTCTCAGAAACTGCAGACAGTGTTTTGTTATGCTTGGGTCCCTTTCAGCACAGCATTTTTCTTTCTCTGATGCTAGTCAGTATCTTTCTCATAATCAATGAATGTCATTCACATTGGCAGGTTATTTTCATTCATCTTTACCAAGAATTCATTAATCACTGGAGGAGTTCTCCACAGAACATCCTGATTAATAGCCTCTCTGCTTTCTGGTTGAGTAGAAAAATTCTGTTGTAGTTGGTGAATTTCTCAGTCATTTAAGCACAGAATCTTAGAAATCACAGAGCTGAAGGTATCACCTAGTCCTACCTGCATACAGGCAGGATAAAAACCACTTAGGCAAACACTAAAAGAATATGTCTTGCCTCTTAAAAAACAAAGAAAAAAACCTCCAAAAAACAGCTTATGTAAGCATCTTATTGTATTGTTTCACTAACCCTTGGCTTTCAAAAATTTCCCCAGTATCTAAACTAAGTCTTCGATGAAAATTCAGCTGGTTTCTCTCTAACTTAGACCTTATGGTCACAGAGAACAATCATTCACTGCCCTTATTATAACTGCCTTTTACCTAGTGGAAGAAACTGTTGCTACCTCCTGTCCCTTATACTTCTATCTGCTAGACTGAATAAACGCAATTATTTCAACCTTTCTTTTTCTTCATAGGTCACTTTTTCTAAACATCTTATCATTCTTATTACTCTCTCCAACTTATCACAATCTTCTCTAAACCATGTTGTTGGACTCTGTTCCAGCCAAGGATCCACTAAAGCCAGGAAGAGCTAGAAAAAAAATTGCTTCCTATGTCTTACATCCCACAGTCATCTTAATTCGTTCCAGAATAAGATTTTCCTGTTTTGCAACAGGATCGCACTAATGACATATTCATTTTGAGATCTGTGATAAGCCTTTTATCTTTTCCATCCAACTACATAGCCACCTAGAACCTATTTTAAATGTATGTATCCTATTTCTCCTTTCTAAGTGCAATGCTTTGCACTTGTCTAAAATCAATCACATGAAATTCAAAGAAGATCTTTTCTCAAATCCTCATTTTGACCTCCAAAACGTGTTTGTCACCCTTCCCAGAGTGAATTCTGCTATAAAGTTTTTATATATTGCATGGATTATACAAAGACTCTTACACAAGAATAATGCATTGACTTTCAAGAATCTAATTTAAGCAGGTTTATATGATTTACTGGGTCTTTAATGATCTTTTGTAAAAAAACTGCTGCTGCTAGAGCAATTGTGTATTCACATAAATGGTTTCTCAATTGTCATTCCTACAGGCTCCTGCTCTGCAAAGCCAATCACTGTTTTCTTTCTTCAGCATATTCTTTCCTTAATTCATCAGACTGTATTCTGTGAGTAGATACCTCTGCTTGCTGTTCTACATTCCCAATGACATAGAAAGGGATATACAATCCTGTCCATGAACGATACATCTGTTGTTGCCCCTTTACCTGGTTTCCAATCTTACTCCAGCATCTTCTTCCCTCCAGACTCTCCTGGATTCCACTGATGCTGTGTTTACTGATGTCTCCTGCAACCATCTCCCTAAGGGCTTTGCACAGTTCAGTACATTAAACCATCTCTCTCACATTTCAGTAGGTATCTTCGTTACCTCACCAACATCTTGGCTGCTACTTCTTATGAGGAATCAACCTGTGCACACATTATCACTTTGCATCTGGCATTCAGACCTTCAGTCTGTCAAAGCTTGGAATTTATTCAGTTCAGTGTTAATTTCTATCATACCAAGCATTTCTAATTGAATTTGGGATGCTTTCTGCAGATTAGTTTTCCCCTCTCCCACTTCCATCTTTGTGTTTGGCATAGGCAGATCTAGCAGAAGGACTGACAACATATAAAGACCAATTACATACTTCCGCAGCCTATCGCAGCTTTTCGCTCTGCCCAGGATACAAAAAGTTAAGTGCTGGAATAGCCTGAGTACGTCACTAATATATATGTACCAAAAAATAAGGAACCAAGGTAAGTGCAGCAGGGAATGGCTCCAGTTTATTACTTGACTTCCAGAAAGGGAAACAGAAAAAACTCTGAAAAGAGACTGCGTTGAATGAGTAAGCAAATTAAAAATTGTAACGGTGATAAGAGAAAGATTTAGAAAGTCTAACAATGCTTTGAAATCCTCTTAGTGCTGCTGTCACTGCCATAACCAGCTTGCTGCTCTGCTACTTTGTTAAATCAACCCTTCTAAATGCAGTACTTGTCAGTGACACTACTTGCAAATTGGTGCCCGTTCAATACTTAGCAGAATAGGTAAGGATAGCAGAAAAGGCAATTGCAGCAGGAAGTTTTCTTTTCAAACCTGTGTTCATACCAGATAAGGAAGTCCAAGGTTGTTCATGGTAAATCGATACATTGGTTAATTGCCAATAAAATGAGGCTAATGGTACAGTTCTTTACAAGGACACTATTTATAGTCTTTAATATCCTCTGACTTCACATTCATTGGTAATCACCATATAGGAGAGTTAAAGTGAAGGATCTCCCAAGTATCTCTATTTCAGTCTCTATTTGCTTTGAGCTTTGTCATCCATTTCAACATATATTGGTAATGTGCGCCCACTTTGTTTTAATAAAATAGACCAGCATCAGTGAAAAAGATTGCTTGAGTTTTCATTAAAGCACACAAACAGATTTTTGCCTACTCCTGGCTTAAAGAGCAACATAAGAGTAAGCCATACTGTATTCCCCTTTTGCCTATATTGAGATTTCATGATGATTTTATTGAATAGAATCTGGTTCTTACTATTGGAGATCCTCAAACCAGTAATGAACACTCATTTAAGAAAACATTTCCATAAATGCTTGATTATGAGCACATGCCTAAATCCTATTGAAGTCAATGTGACCTAAGTATATGCTTAAAATTTTGCTAAATAACCAAGGACTTTCCTATATTTTTAAAAACTAAATTGGGACCTAAGAGAACTTACTAATGAAAAATAAATTCTTAGTCAAATTTTGTGCTTTAAAACATATTTATACACAATGTGATCACGTATGATAACTTCCTATAGAGTATTTACATTAACTACTTTATGTTCTTGCTCTAGGATAATGATTATGTACAATACTGAAATCTGTACATTGTTCAAAGCTCTCCTATAATTATTTGGAAAAAGTTGATTACCTCTGTTTATGGAATTTTTCAACAAAATCTTTTAAATATTCTTGTGTTTTCTAGAAAACTGCATTTTCTATATGGGGCTGTGTGACTGAATGATTTGAAAAAGACAGAAGGCCATCCAAGAGCTTATGCAATGTTTGAAAGTAATGCTGGTCAAATGGATGTGACAAAAGTACATAAACAATAAAGAGTTTTGACTACCTTAGATTAAAAGCCAATGACGTTAACAGTAGCTTCTGTCACCCACAGATGATCCCAAAGTGCTTTATATATTATGCATAGCAAGAACAATCCACCCACTACTAGAATACAATTATCTCTGCGGGAGAAGTGTGGCATTCCATGATAGCAACCACATACTCTACCAAGGTACTTTGATGCAATTGCAACCTTGAACACTTATATCCACCAAACATAAGTATATAAAAAATTCTCTACAGAAACAAATACATGTATAAGTATGTCTAGAGGAGAGGAAGGGAAAGGGTGCTTTAAAAATATAACTTCTACATTTAATTTTTCTTTTTTATTATTATTATTTTTTCATGGAAATGAGATAATGAGATAAAAAGATAAAAAGAAAGTCCCTCCAGGTTTTGCATAATCAAAGGTAAGCAAGACTTACAAAACTTTCATTCTCATTTGCTTGCTCACCTCTGCATTACTGTGCTTTTACTTGACTGTTAAAGGGACAGCAACAGCGGCCAGTAATTGACATGTTTTCTTCCTTTCTTTTCCTCCTTCCCCCAGACTGATACAACAAAATGGTCAGTAGCTGATAAATGGCTGCCCCTGGTTGTCTGAAACAATGGATTTGCTTGGAGTATTAAAAGTGTCGATTCAAGTCCTGCATATTTACCAATGTTTTGGTAGTCACAAGGAGCATCTTGAGTAGATCTGATTAAAAATTTCTTTTTCCTGTTTATTGCAATAGTCTTTGTCCCCAAAGGACTCTTGTGATGTCAAGCTGTGTGGACACACGAGATAGCAGGAGAAGATGGAGAAAAATTCTGAGTTGTATGCTACAGAATTTGCATGTCATTCACACCTACTCTTTCTTTTTTGACCAAATCTACAGTTTGCAGGTGAGAAATTTTTTTTTGGTGAGAAGACAAGATTCTTTTCAAGATGAATACATCAGACCATCAATTGTCAAAAAACTAGGGAATCTGATTCATCACTCTGTGATTCAATGCTATAATACTTTAGTTCCACTGAGTTCAACCCCATTGTGCTGTTCTTTTGGAAAAGGCCCATTTATGGGCACACACATAACAAATACAATTTAAAATGGCTCTCTCTCAAATTTTCCTTCTCTGCAGTCCATCATTTATATGAACGGTTAGGTACTGCCTATACATATATTGTACATACCCACAAAAATATGTTAAAAGAACTTCTTAGGTTGAGTGCTCAATCTCTCGAAAATGTCAGATTTGAGGTTACTACTGCAATGTTAATTTGATCCCTCATACATATGCATTATGTTATAATCTTTAATTACACCATTACACAACATCTTTTCCACAGGACCTCAGCCTCACTACAGGCCATGAATGTATGATGTTCACTTAGTGATCAATATGATGATCAATATTTTCTTTTACCCTCATTATTCAGTGTGTGACCCAAGGCTTTACTTACTTCATACAATTCAAACCTTATTTCTGAATAGGCACTATGATTAATTCCTCACAGGCTGCTCTAAGAAGTTCATGACGAGGCTATCCCAGTGCTTCATAAATACAGAAGTACTTATTTCTTCAGCTACCCTGGTGGGGAATATGGTAATATTACTCCTATTTGGGGGGCAGGAAACTGAAGTACAGAAGTCAAATCCATGCACTAGCTGGTGACAAATTTCAGAGTACAAAGCATTAGCGTCCTTCAGCCTTCAAAACTCAATACCAGTGAAATGCTACAAGAGTCCAGTCCTTGTGCAGATGTGGTTTAAGTGCTTAGCCCAAAATTACATGGACACTGTGGTAAGGACAGGACTAGACATCAGCTACCACAGCAATATTTAAGCATCATTGTTTTAATACCATTATGTTTTTCCTCCTTGCAAGTCATTCACTGCATGTATTTATTAAGGATTTTGACTTTTTCATTTGTGTAAGTGGATTTTTAAAATTTCAAACATCTTTCAAAATAGGAAACCCATTTCTCTTTCACTTTATGAATAAGCACCATACCTGAAAATTACTGCCAGATGTCAAACTCCTCAGAATAAATGCAAAGATGAGCAAATACATCTAAAATAAAGAGTTAGTTTAGATTTTGGATTTCTTCTGGGTTTTTTATCTGATAAACAATTAAGCCCACAAAAGTGATCTAAAATAACAAGCACATCATGATTACAAGGCCAGATGCATACAAATATATTTTGTACACATTCTTTAAAACGCTGCAGCTCTATCTTCCAAGTTTATAAGTTAATTTCTATAAGTTTCCAGAAGCACATTAGTAACTCAGTCTCTGCTTTGCTAAAGGCCCTCTTTTTCTTATGCCTCTAATATGAATTGGATCTCAAATCATAACCAAATAGTATTCACACTTCTGTAGATTCAGGACTGTTCTTTGTATACTACTATAATTTTCCCAGTTTGCTACACTAAGACACAGGCTTTTCTATGTATAGATCAACTCAGATTTGATACAAACTTTCAGAAAATTTGCCAAATTAATTGAAGCTTTTGATGAATAATAAGAAGAATCTCATTTTGACTGTAAAGCTCTGACCCACAGAGCTTCTGCATGGTTACAAGGGGAATCCTTTGGAGAAAAGCTGTGTAGACAGACTGTTATGGAGTTACCTCTCAGGCCAGGAGCAGTTCTAAATAATATCAGGCACATAAATGTACATACATGAATTCATATATAAGTATGCTTACAGAAAATACGTGGTTATAAAAATTAAATAAACATGCATTGTTGATTTATGAAAGACAAAATCTTCTCAAGAGCACAGTTGTATCAGGTAAAAGATTCTTCTTTGTATTTTCTATTGAGAACTAGTTGAAGGTCAACTATTAATCACAAAATAGATTGTTTTAATTAAATCTGTTGTACTAAAAAAGTCTGTTATTTATTTGACACTTAGATTTATTTTCCTCAGTTATCTAAGCTGAAGTAACCCAATGGCAGTAGTTATACAAGTTCTTTTAGTGTTACCTTCAGGTTGGTGAGAAAGCTGACATTGACTCAAAACCAAAATGAAGTTTAAAAAAAAAAAAAACCACAAAGTGTACTTCGGGTAACTTACTGTGTAACTTACTGTGTAGAGCACTCCCTGTGGTGTGTGGCTCATTTCTGTGTATGTGGTGGCTGCTTTCATCGTTTGCCCCAACAGCTAAATCAAAAAAGAAAAAAAGAAAACTACAAAAAAAAAGAAGAGCACTGCTCTGTCAGAAAGAGCCATTGGTATAATGCAGAGGTGTGTGATGTTGCTGGCAATAGCATCCAGCTGCATCCAGCTCCATCATTAACCACATCAATTTGCCTGAGAGAAGTATCACTACTGCTAAACCTGCTTCCCAGAAGAGCAGCTTATAAAGTAATAGTTTGGCACTCTTTATGTTTATTTTGCATAATTTCTTCTCCTTTCCACCTTCTAGCTTAGTCACTTAAACATCGTAGCCTCAGCATGCTAGTGCAACAGAACAGCTTGACTGACTTTCCAATAGTTGTGCCCCACCAAAGTGTAATTTTAATACCTATGTTTGAACAGTGTCCCAGAACAAAAAGACAAACAGCTAGATTTCACATTGGGATATGCAACTCATCACTCTGCACATGAGGGAAAAATAGGTTTTGAAGATTATTATGGTTTTATGACAACTGCACTTGTGTTTTTTAACATCTTAGGTTTTCAATCAGGCTTTTAGTAAGGTCACTGTGATGTTAATAGCATCAGTGCTTTGCAGATAACCACACTTCTCCCCACAGAACTGTCTTCTTAATATATGTTCATCAGAAACTACCCTCCAGTGACTGAGCCAAAAGAAGTCATCTAAGTCCCTATCCAACCCTCATAGTTTGAGGTAAAAGAATCTAATGTTGTTTTCCTTGGAGAAAGAGGTAAAGAAGCTTCACTAAGCAATGTACAACTGCCTGTGGATGCTGCTCAAAAAGGACTGAGAAAGATTCTGCATCATGTTAATGGTTAAACTCCACTCCTGCTCCCACACTCTCCTAAAAATGACTGATAGGCCTGTGCTTAACAGTTTGAGAGAATCTTAGAAAGTAATCATGTATATAGGGGTGTGGCAATCACATAAAAAAATCTGTATTAATTTTTTTTTAGGTCTGAATAAATAAGGCTTAAAATCCTTATCCTTGCAGTCTTTCCAGTTTCGGTTTCCCATTCTTCCACATATTTTCCACTTGTGTTGAACAAATCGCTTAGTGCAAGAAACTCAGAGCACACAGAGCCATCTACGTTGATTTCAATGGAAGTGAGGCTCATGTGCTTTTAAAATTCAAGCCTTCATCTCCTTATATTACAAAAAGGAATTATAGCACAGAAGTGCCTGAATCACCTGTCAGCCAATGTCAGAGATAATACATCCCTAGAGCCCTGGATAGTGCCAGAAAGAGCTACCAGCTTGTACCTGAGAGTGGTGCAGCAACTGTGGTGTTGTGGTGCCCATCAGTTTACATAAACAGCCTCAGAAACACCGCCATGCTGATACAGCCGTATCGCTTTCCACCATTTTGGCTACTGCCAGGGTCTCTGCAATAGTTTTATCTTAGAAGAGTGCTCAACAGTAGCACAACTTAAATCTTGAAGTTTATTAGCAGGAACAGATTCCATGACAGCATCCTGGAGGATTTGCCTTATTAAAAATAATGTTAACTGCTACATTTCTGCTCTAATTTTCCTCTCATCATAGATGGAAAGCATAGATGATAATAAAAAAAAAAAATCTTGATGTTCAGGTATATTCTGATGTTCATGCCAGTATCTGCTTGTAAAACTGTGTTATAGCTGGGAATACTTTGACAATGCTATAAAAGCTGATTTTCTGGCACTGCATTAGCTTGTTCCTGGAAGAACTGTCTTCCATGGTACAGTACTTAATATATCTCAGAATAAAGATTTTCAAAACACTGATTCCATGGGCACAGTTTAATCGCTCAAGCATTCAGCTATTTTTAAACTACCTATATATTTTCAGAATATGTATATAATTCAACAATATACATTTCTCTCAAAAAAAAAGAGGAGTAAAAGAACTTGCAAGGGTGTGTTTGTTTTTTTTTTTTTTCTCCACAGATAATGGCCTATTCACAATAACAATAATGAGATAACTCAGAAACGTATAGATAATATCACCACCTAACCTCTTTCAGATGAAAAGTAAAGTACACTTCTTCTCTACTATAAACCCCTGTAGCACAGTCCACATATTAAACATAAATAAACCAGCAAAAATCACTTCACTACACATATGATTCTTTCCTCTGGGAGGAGATGAGGGGAAAGATGGACCACATTTGAATTCATCATAACGTTTCTTATTGGAAAGGCTCAAGATGAATGTGACATAAAAACCTGAATACATTACTGCAGTAACTGTAGCTCTATTCTGGTGAGAGAGGTATATTTAATTGCAACCAGACACCAAGGAAGAGACAGATCCAGAAAATTCATAGTTGAATTGACTTTTTAAATTAACCCAAAGTTTGGGGCTTACAGGTCAGGCCATGTCTAGTAAGTACAGGGTTAAAGTTTTTAGATGTCTTTATGCCCTCTTTTCCCATGATTTAGGAGCACCTTCTATCAATACTCAAGATGGCCAAAATAGACATATGTTGCATGAGACTTTATTTGTTGCATTTCTGTGTAACGTATGTTCTCTAAAGTAGTTTTCTTTGGTAGTATCTGTACCATAGTTCATTTCAGCTCTGAGAGGAAGAGCCAGTGTGATTTCTGGTTTTAATGAGAATGACCATAAAACATTCAGCTGTAAAATATTAAAGCTAACTTTGCATCCTTAAAATTTGTTTTCCTGTGAGTGGGTGTATGATAGAAAAAAATAGTTATAAATAAAGTCACTTAAACAGTAACAGGATTCTCTGTTTTAACCCAAGCTGCTAGCCCAGTATTCAGCAGCTTACATGTTCGTTCAGATAGAAAGGGGACACAGTGATAGCGGAGATGAGAATCAATCATGTGGCCCTGCTTAATTCTGAAGAATCATTTTAGAATCTTGTTTTCTAAGCACAGGAGAGACCAATGAAAAGGAAGATTTTAATTTGCTCTTACAACCAGACTTCTGTCAAGCAGTGCTTGTCCCAAACACCACCACTTCAGGTTTGGAGATGCCTAAAGTTATGCATACTGTTGCATTCATGTTAATTCCTGATTACCTGCCCTGACTTTAAGTCCATTTCTGTCTTATATCCCCATCTCAGGTTAATGGACACCCTTCCCTAAAACAAGCGCTCAGCAAAGTCTTCCAATAATATGGTTTTAAATCTTGGAAAATTTCATACGTGCTTTTGTTTTGAGCGTTGTCATACACAGGTATTTTCTTTTGAGGCTCCTATTGTTTCTTAAAATAATGAAGAATGAGTGTTAATGGCTCTAGTTTCAGTAAAATTTTCACAAAAGCAAACCATAGTCTACAAGACAAATTCTAAAAGAAACACAGGACCTCCACTTACTTCAGTGCCTTTGCTGTAAGGGGCAAGCGCAGTCCCTTGTCATTCACTGTCCTTAGAAGTAAGAGTATGGCAATTTGAGCCAAAAAACAGTAATATAAAGCCAGGCACACCACCTGTCAGCGGCATCAGCATTGCTGAGTTGGGCTAACTGAACTACCTTTCACAGGTGTCTCCTGTACTGAGTTGTCAGCAGCTGGCCATTGTTCTCCAACGCTTAATCCAGCAGGCAGCTCTTTCACTTTCATTCATGTGAAGCTCTACTCCAATACACCATACAATTTGTATGGACTTTGCTGACACTACTGAAATGTTCTATTATGCATTGTGGCTCCCTGATGTGTCTAATTGTGTTACATTGTCAGTTTTATGAAATCTACTACAAAAAGCACTTTATTCTTCTGTCTTTTCTGTGATGTTGTGCTTTTCTTTCTTGTATTAAGTGTTTGCTAGTTTTCTATTAGATGTTTTCTACTTTAATTAGATGTTTGCAAGTCTTCTGGCTTTAAGCTATGTAGGCTATAATCAAGCTGCAATGCTTGATTTTGACATATTTTTCTGTCAAATATCTAGAATGTGCTTGAGTAGTTTTGGGAGAGTGCATGTAACTAAACTGTAGAAATTCAATATGCTAATAGCTTCCAAATAGAAAAGACATACACAAATGGTCATGAATTTAAAATACTTTTTCCAGACTTTTCTCTTTTTTTGAAAATAATTATTCTCGAAGTAAATCTAACATGGATTACATCAGTGGATATATAAGAGTCTACTTTACAAACATTTATTTGATAATTATATCTATGAATATGAATTTCCAAACCTTAGACAGGTATGCATTTATGCATTTTTTTATCTTTGTCCACATTCTTAAAAGGCCTAGTTATGTCCAGTTATCATAGTTTTAGGCATACTGTTTTCCTACCCTTTAAATTATTTAATCCTCTGATCACACTGAGAATTTTTTCATAGGCCTTCCTGGGTAGGTATTCTTTATATACTCTGACATATTTTTTTCAGTGTAACATGCACAGCAAAACATAAGACAATTCATACAAAACTTTGACTCTCTTCTAGCTTTTTTTCTTTAATAACACCCTTCATACCAAAGTGAAAGAATGCCACTTTAAATCAGAAAATACACATAGATCTAAAAATTATGAGAAGGCACTACATAATAAAATCAACATAGGAAGATTGCTACATTTGTAAAAGGTCTTTTATTTTTAAGGCAATGCATTATAAGAAAAGATATATGGAAGGAATACCTAGAAGAAAACAGGGAGGAAAAAAAGTCAATGGCATTTAAAATATGAAATGTATTTTACTGCCAGCACAAAGATTAGCTGTGACAGGGACATCTAAATACATCATGAAGAGCTGCATGTAAAGAGCTGTACATAGAGAATCATTAGAAATGCATGAGGAAATCTGTTGATCCAAAAAAACCTATGAAGAATGCTTTAATATATCTTCTTCTGTAATGTCTCAGGATTGTCAACTCATGATTTTTTTTTGTAACTCTCACAATATTCTATGTTTTTTGTAAAGCCTAAACTCCTTTTGTCAGATGATAATTGTTTATAAAAGAATCTGAAGTGTCTTATTTTAAAAGTTTATCATCTTCAGGTTTGTTAAGAAAAGACTGTAGGTGCATAGATTCTGAGAGTTTAAAATCAAAATAGCAAAGAAACTTCATCTTCAAATTATTACTATTTAAAACTCATTTTAAAATCACGAATCTTTGGTGTTTGAGTCATATTTTTTGAATGTTCAGAGACGGTAACATTTCATCTATTGGTATATAAATCTACTAATTTACACATCCACACACACAATCTTTTGAAGAACATTCTTGCAACACACAGTATCTATGGAAATCTGACTCACTTCAAAGAATAAACAACCTTCCCACATTATACAATGCAATTTAGGTTGCACTGAAACCCTCTTAAAAGTCAGGAGCCATGCTATGTTCAAAATAGACATATGTTGCATGAGACTTTATTTGTAGCATTTCTGTGTAACGTATGTTCTCTAAAGTAGTTTTCTTTGGTAGTATCTGTACCATAGTTCATTTCAGCTCTGAGAGGAAGAGCCAGTGTGATTTCTGGTTTTAATGAGAATGACCATAAAACATTCAGCTGTAAAATATTAAAGCTAACTTTGCATCCTTAAAATTTGTTTTCCTGTGAGTGGGTGTATGATAGAAAAAAATAGTTATAAATAAAGTCACTTAAACAGTAACAGGATTCTCTGTTTTAACCCAAGCTGCTAGCCCAGTATTCAGCAGCTTACATGTTCGTTCAGATAGAAAGGGGACACAGTGATAGTGGAGATGAGAATCAATCATGTGGCCCTGCTTAATTCTGAAGAATCATTTTAGAATCTTGTTTTCTAAGCACAGGAGAGACCAATGAAAAGGAAGATTTTAATTTGCTCTTACAACCAGACTTCTGTCAAGCAGTGCTTGTCCCAAACACCACCACTTCAGGTTTGGAGATGCCTGAAGTTATGCATACTGTTGCATTCATGTTAATTCCTGATTACCTGCCCTGACTTTAAGTCCATTTCTGTCTTATATCCCCATCTCAGGTTAATGGACACCCTTCCCTAAAACAAGCGCTCAGCAAAGTCTTCCAATAATATGGTTTTAAATCTTGGAAAATTTCATACGTGCTTTTGTTTTGAGCGTTGTCATACACAGGTATTTTCTTTTGAGGCTCCTATTGTTTCTTAAAATAATGAAGAATGAGTGTTAATGGCTCTAGTTTCAGTAAAATTTTCACAAAAGCAAACCATAGTCTACAAGACAAATTCTAAAAGAAACACAGGACCTCCACTTACTTCAGTGCCTTTGCTGTAAGGGGCAAGCGCAGTCCCTTGTCATTCACTGTCCTTAGAAGTAAGAGTATGGCAATTTGAGCCAAAAAACAGTAATATAAAGCCAGGCACACCACCTGTCAGCGGCATCAGCATTGCTGAGTTGGGCTAACTGAACTACCTTTCACAGGTGTCTCCTGTACTGAGTTGTCAGCAGCTGGCCATTGTTCTCCAACGCTTAATCCAGCAGGCAGCTCTTTCACTTTCATTCATGTGAAGCTCTACTCCAATACACCATACAATTTGTATGGACTTTGCTGACACTACTGAAATGTTCTATTATGCATTGTGGCTCCCTGATGTGTCTAATTGTGTTACATTGTCAGTTTTATGAAATCTACTACAAAAAGCACTTTATTCTTCTGTCTTTTCTGTGATGTTGTGCTTTTCTTTCTTGTATTAAGTGTTTGCTAGTTTTCTATTAGATGTTTTCTACTTTAATTAGATGTTTGCAAGTCTTCTGGCTTTAAGCTATGTAGGCTATAATCAAGCTGCAATGCTTGATTTTGACATATTTTTCTGTCAAATATCTAGAATGTGCTTGAGTAGTTTTGGGAGAGTGCATGTAACTAAACTGTAGAAATTCAATATGCTAATAGCTTCCAAATAGAAAAGACATACACAAATGGTCATGAATTTAAAATACTTTTTCCAGACTTTTCTCTTTTTTTGAAAATAATTATTCTCGAAGTAAATCTAACATGGATTACATCAGTGGATACATAAGAGTCTACTTTACAAACATTTATTTGATAATTATATCTATGAATATGAATTTCCAAACCTTAGACAGGTATGCATTTATGCATTTTTTTATCTTTGTCCACATTCTTAAAAGGCCTAGTTATGTCCAGTTATCATAGTTTTAGGCATACTGTTTTCCTACCCTTTAAATTATTTAATCCTCTGATCACACTGAGAATTTTTTCATAGGCCTTCCTGGGTAGGTATTCTTTATATACTCTGACATATTTTTTTCAGTGTAACATGCACAGCAAAACATAAGACAATTCATACAAAACTTTGACTCTCTTCTAGCTTTTTTTCTTTAATAACACCCTTCATACCAAAGTGAAAGAATGCCACTTTAAATCAGAAAATACACATAGATCTAAAAATTATGAGAAGGCACTACATAATAAAATCAACATAGGAAGATTGCTACATTTGTAAAAGGTCTTTTATTTTTAAGGCAATGCATTATAAGAAAAGATATATGGAAGGAATACCTAGAAGAAAACAGGGAGGAAAAAAAGTCAATGGCATTTAAAATATGAAATGTATTTTACTGCCAGCACAAAGATTAGCTGTGACAGGGACATCTAAATACATCATGAAGAGCTGCATGTAAAGAGCTGTACATAGAGAATCATTAGAAATGCATGAGGAAATCTGTTGATCCAAAAAAACCTATGAAGAATGCTTTAATATATCTTCTTCTGTAATGTCTCAGGATTGTCAACTCATGATTTTTTTTTGTAACTCTCACAATATTCTATGTTTTTTGTAAAGCCTAAACTCCTTTTGTCAGATGATAATTGTTTATAAAAGAATCTGAAGTGTCTTATTTTAAAAGTTTATCATCTTCAGGTTTGTTAAGAAAAGACTGTAGGTGCATAGATTCTGAGAGTTTAAAATCAAAATAGCAAAGAAACTTCATCTTCAAATTATTACTATTTAAAACTCATTTTAAAATCACGAATCTTTGGTGTTTGAGTCATATTTTTTGAATGTTCAGAGACGGTAACATTTCATCTATTGGTATATAAATCTACTAATTTACACATCCACACACACAATCTTTTGAAGAACATTCTTGCAACACACAGTATCTATGGAAATCTGACTCACTTCAAAGAATAAACAACCTTCCCACATTATACAATGCAATTTAGGTTGCACTGAAACCCTCTTAAAAATCAGAGGCCATGCTATGTTCACAGTTTCAACCTAAACCAGCCAATTTAGATGCACAGTCAAATACAGAGGAAGAAAAGGAGTTACATGTTGTCTTTGACATGACTGCTCTTTCAGAATGAAAGTATTAATTTAAAAGGCTTTGAAACAGCTTATCAGTGGGATATCCCTCATTTTTTAAATGTTTTGGAAGTCCAAAACATTCCATAAGAGTTTGGTTTCTTCTACCTCTCTCCTCAACTGTCTGCATCTATATATCCTGTAGGCTTGTTTTAAAATGGGTTGCTTTTTAGAATTCCTTAGAGAAGCAAGAAGTGTTTCCGTGGTATTTCCAAGAAGGATAAGGGAAGGCTTTGTGACTCTACCCAAAAGATCACAGAGGATCTGCTGTACACACAGATTTAAATGGTCTGGCAGAAAGGGCAGGGATAGGCATACAGAATCTGTAATCAGTTAACATAAGCCATCCATCTCATTCTGAGCAAAGGAGTGGAAGGATGAAACCACTCTTCTGGCTGCTGGGCAGTGAATGCAATGAAAAAGGCAATGTGGGCATTAAGCCTTTCCTTCTGGAGTGCTCAGCTGCATGCGGAAAGCCAGGAGAACATGGGCTAGCAACACAGTTGCAACAGGATTGTAATGCCAGGCAGCTTGCAAAAGAGCCATAAGGTATCCGAAAGCAGGGAGAAACATGACTTCTCTACATTCATGGCCTTTGTCTCTATTATCTGACTGAAATTACATTTCCATAATAGATGTAGCTGAAACAGAAGTCCTACTGCGCTACGAGCTCACTGGTCAGGGGATTTCCAGAGGGCTTTCATGTCTGGTCCATACTATGGAGTGCAACTTCCATACAAAGGGCGGAGTGACCTAACACCTATCATTGCCTCCCAAGTGCTGTCTCAGAGAAAAAGAGTCTTGCAATCTTTGTATTTTCATAAACTAACAACTTTTTTCTGCCAGTGAGCCTGGCCTCTTAAAAGCAGATCTATGCTCTATGGGAGATCAACTTCAGCTGCAGAGATGAGAGATCCACTTCTATCTTGGATGGCAGAGAATCAGACTTGAAGGGACAGGAAACATCGCATATGACAGTCAGATCTCGTTGTTGGGATATGCGAAATTTATTTAAACATCAGCTCCCCCTACCTTTGGGAAAGGTGTGGACAAAGGTACTGAGATGGAAGCATGGAGAAGAGTGGCTGGTGTAGTGAAATAGCTCAACATGAAGTATTAGGAAAGAGTCTGACCTATGAACCAGAAACAGAGGAGAGCAAATATGTTTTAGGGTTTTCCTGTGATGAGGTTTGCAGACTGTTCACCCATTACAAGGGCAACTTCCACATGGGGTTAAAATTGTCAACAGAAAGACAGTCCAAAATGTTCATGTTTAGCTGAAAAGTGAGGCCATTAAAAAATCCTTTAATCTGAGAGGATCTGTCTGTCTTTGAACTTAAGCTGTCTAGACCATTGCAACCCTCAACTACAGTAGCACTAGTATGTTGTTTACTGAATATTCCTGTGTTAGTGACCAGTTATTTTAAAATATCACTGAAATACATTTAGCAGCCTTGCAGTATCAAGCAGGAACCTTGCCTTTCTCAGCCAGCACTGTCCCCAGATTCCAGAATAATCTGTCAGAATCATCTCACAGACACTTTTCTCTTTTTTAAATCCTCTCAGGTTTTTGGGCAGATGGATGCAGTTTGACAAAAAGGTATTAGATTCTCTTAAAAGAAAACATTTGAAAAGAACTATACACACCAATATTTTTTCACAAAGTATCATTAGAGGTATCATTAAAATGTTTGCAGAGACACTACAGAGACAGTCCAATTTTATGGAAAGGCTAATTCTATCTCTGACAAATTCATTTGAATCTAAATATTTTTTACTGCCTGCCGTAGTCGTTGTGCCAGTGATTCCTAAACACTTAGCCATATGTGTTTTAAAATTATGCCCATCATTGATTTTGCCTTTTCTCCTTTTGCACAAAAAATAAAAATCAACAAAAATTAATGACGTTTTTCAATCTTCATGGAGAAATGAGAAAGAGAGGGATCTACAGATGTTACTGACAGTTACCATGGTTATAAAATGTGTTTTCTTTCATCAAGCTCATTGTACATTTTCTAGTGTAAGACAACAAGACATAATTTTACTATATCTATAAAGTCCACAGCTTGATAAAAGAAGAAAGACAGTACATAATTAATAGTTTATATTACACTCAGGACAGTAGAAAAGCTATTATATTCAAAGGATTTCATGACATAGTCCAAATATTTAATATTCAGTATGATCATCCATCAAAAGATCTATGTCAGATTAAAATAAAATATCTACCAATACAGATAACAGATTAAGTTCTAAAGATTAAGCACAGGAAGAGAGGAAAACAAAACACAAAGCAAAAGCAATGCAGCAAGAAACAATCGTACAGACCATCTCCAGCCAATAAACTGTCAGCTTCTTTATCAAACTCAGTTTGAGAAGCTGAGGAATTAGCTTCAGGAATAGCTTTGTATCATCATCATTTATCAGATAAATATCTACCCTTGTTCCAGAAAATACACTGCAAAATAACCAAATGGAATTGAAGAAAAATCAGAATTAAATAAAATCTATGTAACCCATACTATATTAAGAAACACAAAACTCCATTAAAAAAAAAAAAAAGAGAGAGAGATTTTCTCCTGGCAAGTTCCAGAAATAATGTAATTACTTTAAACAACTGATGGGAAAGCTCTGTGCTGATCTCTGTTGCCCGTTAGTCTATACTATGATACTGGTGTCAGAAATATTTTGTGTATCAAAAATGGTTTTTTCACCTCTCAGTGGTAGACTAAATACCATGTCAAAAAAAGTCACAAGAAGTTTATATAGTATTGCCTCTACTCATTCTAATCCCTCCACATAGACATCAGATTCCCACCAAAATCTCAAGTGTCTGCTTTCAGCATTGTTTGTCAGAATCTTTGCTCTCCAGTAAAGTGTTTCCTTTCATTAAGTCACATTACAGACTCATCATTTCCACCTTTCTCTGCTGAGCATCTATCAGTACCCACATTTCACTTTTCCTCCAGTGCCTCTACTTGCCTTTCAACTTTCATTATCCTCATTAGAAACACATCCATATTTTTGCTTTCATCTTTTCCTTTAAGGAGCTGAAGGATGACAAAACAGTTTTCAAAGGGAGCTGGGTCAGGAGCATAAGACATTTCTGATGAGATTTTTCTACCATGCAAAACAGACCAAAGCAGGAAACAAGAGGAAACAAAGTAGACCTGTGTGAAATTAATATTTTTTTCCTTTCACAAACTGTTTTCTGAGAAAACACAACTTTTTATGGAGCCTGGTGAGCAATTTGGGAAATATTTTGAAAAAAAAAAATCTACAGTAACTCTATGATTCCAATGATAATTATATTGATTGTAAACTTCTGGGACAGAGACTGTATATTCCTATATACGCTGTTTAGACCATTGGATAGTTCTTATTTTCACAAAGGTGTCTTGAAGAGATCTTACTAAAACTGAGTAACTTCTACTTCCTACCAATAAGGCTAATAATTTTGTTCCTATGTCAAAAACATATTTGTAAAACTTGTCAATTTCTATCTCTGGCTATAATGAAAATGAAAGAAGAAAAGAAATCGCATAAACACTGAGCACATGAAGCAAAAAATATCCTTTTTCATGAGTCCTGTATAAACATGTTTTGTCAATGGTTTCACCAATTACAGCAGAGCTGTAAATCTACCAGCATGTGCTAGCTTCAAGAATCTCTTCATTTTGCTCACAGCATCTAAGTGTGGAGCCAGAGATAATTCTTTTTTTCACATCACTCCTTATCTCAAATAAAATCTTTGCTCCTCACAAAGTTAAGGAAATAATCTGTCTTTTTCAAAGAAAAATATATCTGCTTTATAAACATTAAAAATAAAATGTTGGGAGTTTTTTTAAAATGGAAAATCAGTTAATTAAATCAAGAGCAGATAGAAAAATACATGCACAAGAAGGTTTCCAAAGAGAGAGAACTTCTCTATATAGAGCTGAGGCATGTCAAGGTATGTAAATGGGGTCTCCCAAATCAGATTTGTCTACTGCAAAACCTGTCCCAGAACATTTAAGGCATCTGTAGTGCTAGGTCAAAGGTTGAGAAGCAGGTTTACAGGCTTCAGATGTGGACTCCTGGATTTATGTTTTATGTGGGTTCCATTTTAGATACCTTCAGCCTTTTTATTTTTCTGTATCTGCCCCAAAATAAAAAATAGTTCAGCATTCCGTTCACTACATTGCAGGTGCTTCTTGATTTTGAAATGCCTATGAGTAACTTGAGACACAAACCCTAATTCAAAATACCAGAAGTATTATATGAGAAGAAGTTTAGACACTCTCCAGTTCAAAGATTGTATTCAGTATTCAATATGATATGAGAAAAAAAAAAATCAATATAGGATGTAATAACTAGCACATACAGCTTGCAAGTTTTACACTCATAGGTAGTTCTCTTGAAGACAATGGATCTGACTCCTTAGGTCACTTAAAGACAATGGTCTTTGAATTTTAATTATAGCATATGTATTTACGGAAATTCCCCTAATTCTCCGTCTATCCCAGGATTAGGGTCTTGATTACCTACAGGAAAATTACATCTGTGTCTTCAGTCATTTTTATGATGGTTATTGTCAAATATACAACAGCTATTAGATAGTATACAGAAAAAAGTAATGTTCATATCACCAGAATAGATTTTCAAGAAGTTAGATAAAAAGGGGGAGAAAAAGTAATAATAACTACATATAAATAAGCTCCATGAAAGAATGAAAGAACAGTCTTCCTGGGTCATAATAGTCCATCTAGTCTAATGTCCTGCCTCTGACTGTGGCCAGGAAAGATGCTTATGGGAAAATGATAAGAAAATGGGGTGAGAATAAGGTGATACTTCGCTCCCACAAATCCTCCAAAATGCCAGTAGCCTGATGTTTAGGAGGTTCCTATGCAAAAAGTTGCATTTACATCACGGATTTAATATCTCCTGCAGATTTTTCCCCAATAATTTTTCACTCACTCATATTTGTAGAAAGTAGAACATCCTATGAAAATGAAATCTATGGTTTAATTTTGAATTGTATTAAATCCTTTTACTTAATTATGTATTTCCTGATTTCATGTGTCTGTATCATACCTCACTTCAGTCAATCATTTTCTACACTGAACATTTAGGACCATCCTTTGTTGCCCTTTTTTGACATCTTTGCTAAGAAGAAAGAATCAGGACATTCAAGAAATGTGCACTGTAGAACTAGTCAGTATCATAATTTGATTTCCCATTTTACTGTTTACCCCCTTTCTACAATTTCCAATTTTATTTTTGATCTGCATATGACCATCGAATATGTAAAATGGTCTGTAAAAAATCCTCTTTCCTGGGTGTCTATACCTGATTTAGTACCTATTATTGTTTGCAAATTCAGAGTTGATTTTTCCCTTCATGTGCATTATTTTATATTTATTGATATTGAATTTCATCTGCCTTCTTACTGGCTGTTCCGTACTGTGAAATCTTACTGTAGTTTCAGTCAATTTCAGTTTTGATCAAGCTGAAGAGCTATATAACAGCACCAAATTTAATGATCTTGCTGTTCACCCCCTATCCTAAACCATATAAGAGTATTTAAGCTAAATGGATCCAAGAACCAAGCCTTGTGGGATAACTACATTGCCTTCCCCATTTCAGTAAGTGACTATTTAAGTCTACTTTTTATTTCCACCCTTTAACCTATTATTGGTCACGAAATTCCCTCTTACTCATTGATAAGTTTGTTTCTTTAAGAACCAAAGGTGAAGGATCTAGCTGATAGGTCATTGAAAATCCCTGTAGGGTGTTTCAAGCAGATAACATGTACGTGCTGACATTTAAAAAAAATAATAAATTTACTGCATTTGTGAATCACAGACTTCCTTCTACAAACGTCCTGTTTAGTCATAGTCTCATATTATCATTTATAGTATGTATATTAATGTGTCTATGAAAGATGTATTTAACATATTTCCTTTAACATTTGCCTGAAATAGAAGTCAGACATAAAAATCTTTAATTTCCCAGATGCTTTTGGTGTCCTTTAAAAAACAGTCATTACATTAACTTACTCATCTGATACTAAAGCCAATGTAGGAAGTAAGCTATCCACCACAAACAAGATCAGCAATCTTATATTTGATTTCCTTTAAAACTCTTGGACAACAGTCATTTCATCCTGACAATATAGCTATTAATTTGTTCTAAAACCTTTTATACTGACACTTTTGGGACAATTCCTTAGACTTGACACCCATAAAGAAAAAGCTTCTATAATGGCCTTCATTGTTAATACCAGTGCAGAAAATTCATTTAACTTTTAGGCAGTGGCCTTATCTTCTGATATTGTTCCTTTTACAGATCAATCTTATGGTGGCTATACAAATTCTTTGGCAGGGTTTTTGCTTCTGATATGTTTAAAATATATACATATATATAAAATTCATTTTTGTGCTGTTAGCAAATTGCTCCACAAGATCTTTTTTGGCCTGCCTTATTGTGTACTTAAGTTTACCTTGCCAAAGCCTAGACTACCTTCTTTCACCTTTTAGACACAGCTTCGGCTTTTCACTTTTAATGATTTCCCCACCCTTCTTGTTGAAAGAGAACCATTGGCAGCCAGGAATGCAAGAGTCATAGGACCAGAAATGAAATAGACAAGAAGGGCTTGAATCTAGCTCAGCAGAAATGGGAGTAAATGAACTTCTCACCTTTTCTTCTAGGACTGCTCTACTTTTCTCTTATGGTGATGTAATGTAAAATGCGTACACTCTACAGAAGCAGGATCTAGGACCCCAGTCCGTCTTCATCCAGGTGAGGGCTGGGCTCCCTTCTAGCTCTCTGATTCTTCCACATGGTCTAGTTGCTTAGCAAGGTGATGGTCACCTCTTCGTTTCACAAACGCCCAGGGCCATTATCAGCACCTTCTGACAGAGAGACTTAACCTTTCTCAAGAAAGAGAGACACTTAACCTCTCTCAAGACAAAATTAAGACCTCGTATTTCCAGGTATACTGGTTTTGGCTAGGGTAATATTCTTCGTAGTAGCTTGTATGGTGCTGTGTTTTGGATTTGTGACCAAAACAGTGTTGATAACACACCACCAGTTTAGCTATTGCTGAGCAGTTCTTACACAGCATCAAGGCCGCCTCTGTTTCTCGCACTGCCCCACCAGCGCATAGGCTGGGGTTGCACAAGAAGTTGGGAGGGGACACTGACCCCAACTGACCAAAGGGATATTCCATACCGTATGACATCGTGCTCAGCAATAAAAGCTGGGGGGAGAAGGAGGAAAAAGGGATGTTTGGAGTTATTAGTGTTTATCTTCCCAAGTAACCATTAGGTGTGATGGAGCCCTGCTTTCCTGGAGATGGCTGAACACCTGCCTG
>NW_008795018.1:4537987-4542652 GCF_000699145.1 Aptenodytes forsteri
CTTCCAATTCTCCTCCCCATCCCGCTGGGAAAGAGTGAGCAAGTGGCCGGCGGGGCTGAGCTGCCTGCCAGGGTTAAACCACAACACAGGACAAAAGTTCTGTCAGACTAGTAAGCACAGGGCAGGCCTGAATTTTAATACAGATATAAAGCTAGAAGCAGGGTCATTCATACAGTGGGAAACTTAGCTTATTCTCCACTGAAGCTTTCTAGGAGGGATTTAAGAAACAGGGTGTATAGTGATGATGAAAATAAGTGTTCATAATCACTGAATTGTCTAGACACAATGGCTGTGTCTGTGCCAATTAAAAAATGTCTGGCACTTAAGCACTGGCATGGATAATCTGCACAGTAATTGTTTTTACTTAAGTTTTTACCAATTTTTTATTTTTGCCTGTTTTGTTTATTACTATATGTGTTGCCTATACTTTTTACAAATATTGTTGTTACTTAATCCTGTACTTTTAATTTTTGCATTATGCATTTTACATACCTTCTGCTTTTTTAACTTCTAATTTTTCATTTTTATTTCATGTGCTAAGTGTTACAGCACAACTGAAAGCTTTGAATATTAGACCATCTTTGCATAAAAGACCATCACTTATTTGTTACTAGGCAAAGAACTCCACATTTCTGTAATGAAAGGAAAGACCTATATGAATGCTGTCTGGTATGAGAGTGTCAGAGAGTCTCTGATGCATGGATTTAAGAAAGAACTTGGTTGGAGAAAATGATACAAGAGAAAAAGAGTAAAAAACCCAGTAAAGGTCTTAGCAACTACTTAAATGATCAAAATCTTTGTTATCCCCTTGGGCATAACTAAGGGGAACCCAGCTTCCAAGTTCCTGTCCTTAGAAATCAATGCTGTAAGAGCAGAGAGTTATCAGACCCATAACTATGGACATCATTTTAGCCCCATTCTGTGCTTCTGTGCAGGTGACTGACAGGTTATTAGAATATATCTTCACTGCCACTGGCTGGAGAGGCTTGACAAAACAGTCTGTGCAGGAGCAGAGAAACACAGATTGAATGTTTTCCAGTAGTACGAGAGTTTTTGTTTCCTGTTTTATAACTTGGCTTGATCTACTTTGCACTCTTACGTTTTGATAGATTGACACAGTTTTTATTTATCTCATAACGTTGTGTGTCTATAAGCATGATTTTGAAGTAAAGATGACTTATACTGGGCAAATTGTCTCCTTTGGGAGTTGTGAGTACACTAGACAGTGGATTCATTTAAGGTGCCTGTCAACCCAGGAGAAGACAGGGACATCTCTAGAAATAAAGGCTGTAGTTTGCTTTCCCATGGCAAGCAGTGTCAGTGAAGTGAAATGGCCTCAGATCACCCTCCTTTCATCACTCTAATTCTTAGCTAATCTTTTTGATGCATATCTTATTTCTACACATTATAAAAATAGAGCAACAAACTATGCAAAAGTCTTTGTTGGCTTTTAAACCTGCCACTCTCCAGAAAGTTAAATGCTAGCATTAATATACAGTCAAATCCTGCAGTAAACTCTGATGTGCTTGTATCAGTGTTCCAGTTTGGATCAAGAGCATTTTTTAAACATTATGTAATACGTATTGAATAGACATCAGGTCCTCAGACCAACTGTTCTTCTCTCCTTATCCTCTCCTAGTGGTCCAGACTTCTTAGTCATGTAGATGTTACCATTAAGGATGTATTAACATGCCCTTTAGTAGCAAAACCCTTCTTCCTGACAAAACAAATCAAAAAGCTTAACCGTGATAGATTCAGAAACATTGAAAAGATTAAGTAAAGTTTTATTACATAACAACTTTATTAAAATTCACATATATAATAAAGCTATTGTGATATAACATAGCTGATAATAGTCTATACAAACAGCATGATTTGATCAACATTTTTTCTATGGCTGCAAAAGGCTTAATGTTGTATAATTCTGCATCCCTCCTGGCATCCAAATATGAAAAGAAAAAGATAAACCCCCTAAATTCAAAATAACATGCTTGTACATTGTCCTGATATATGTACTATTGTGCCAAAGAAAATGGTTTTGTTTGTTTTCATTTACATTTTAAAATAGATAAAAAAAACAATTGAATATATTATATAATAATAAGTTCCAGGCCTTGAAACATCAACCAAAAATATATCTCAGTATTTACAATCTACAAAAAGCATGTAACTAACTTGCTCTTCTTTTTATTATGATTGTCAGTGCTCTTTTACCATCCATAATTCTTTGACTTTTTAATAAGCATAATTTTATTGCTGCTTGCCATTAAAATAGCTCAGATTTTCTAAGCTTTCCTTCTCAGAATCATGTAAGTTATCTAGCCAATAAAGTACATTTATCTATGCTGAGAACAACAGACTAAATTTTTTGGTAATATTATAGGGAATTCTTATGTTCCAATACAAATTACTTCCCAAAAATTATTTCAGAAAGTAAATGGTTTTAATATTTATCTTTCAAATCATGCAGTTTTCTAAACATCTTTGTTCTGTAATTACTAGATACTCTGTCAAACTCTGTGCTGTTTGGTAGCCTGGTACAATGACTATGCAGTTATTCAGAACTCAGAAGCACCCTAGCTTCACTAATAACCTTTTACCACATAAAATAGTACTTCCTGCAAACATTTCACACAGTTTATCAACCAGTCCAACTTACTTTTATAAAGTGTCCTTCATGGAAAAACCCTAAGCACAATGCAAATTTAATATAAAACCAGAGGCAACAAATATTTAAAAGGATAAATCAAACACAGTGTTAACTCTGCCTTACAACTGGACAGTAATTTTGATGTTTTCATGTACACCTAGACAACATCAAGGTCAAACAGGAACGGAACACGGAAGGAATTTATCAGATTATAATTTAAAATTTCTAAATTCTTGTTTTAGACCTGACCAGAAAGAAAACAGCCCCGATTTAATCCTGAATGCTTTAAGAGCAGAGACAATAAAAACATAGTTAATGCTGTATAATCAAGACTTTTAATGAAAGTTCAATAACACCAAGGTCATAGTCATTATTTGAGGGAGTTAAAAGAGCTGCCAGTTGCAGATATCAGCATGGATTATACCTGAGATATCCATGTTGAAGAACCAATCAATAACAACTCAGTTTTATCTCTCCTAAGTTCAAGAAATTTTGAAGACACGCATACTTGAATAGCACAAGCAATTACACAAATCATCAAGCAGCTTCCCAGGACTGCAAAGACTGGAACAAATGTTCCAGTGTGCTATCAGCACACATATGACACACCAGGCCATGACCATGAATACAATTATTCTGTGGAAACAAGCAAATATAAAGCAAAAGAGAATCCCAAGGAGATGGTGAGAGGCAGAGGGGAAGAATAGGAACTCTGAAATTAAAAAAATAATAGAGGTTAGTTGAAACATTAATTCCTTAGAGCAACAAACTGAATTTGCCAGAAGGAAAATCTAAACCAGGCCAAGTTAATCAAACCAAAAAGAAAATTGTGGTCTATAGTATGATAAGCAGAAGAAAGCTTTTTTGTCAAAAAAATGCTTACCTCAAAAGTAAATACATACTTTCACTGCAGATCCAAAAAATATGAGGTTGATGAACTTCTTGAACACCACAATTAAAAAAGTTCAAATTATTAAAATATTGCAGCTACTTTGCAGCACAAATCTTCTTTACTTTTTTATCTACCTTTCTTCATTTAAAGGCTTGACGAATGAGGAAATGAGTTCCTAAAAAAATGCTTACCTCAAAAGTAAATACATACTTTCACTGCAGATCCAAAAAATATGAGGTTGATGAACTTCTTGAACACCACAATTAAAAAAGTTCAAATTATTAAAATATTGCAGCTACTTTGCAGCACAAATCTTCTTTACTTTTTTATCTACCTTTCTTCATTTAAAGGCTTGACGAATGAGGAAATGAGTTCCTCTGGATATGTATTAAGAACTTTAATGCTGAAATTCTATGGCCTTCACTATGGAGGTCAGACTATTCAATGATTGCCCCCATTGGCTTTGAATCCTATGAAGTGAAACTAAGAAAGATGCACTTGGTAAAAAATACAACTAATTCATGGACAGTAAAGTTATTTCCTTGATCAGAATATTCTGACTACTGTAATGTATAGTATTGTAAGCACCTGGCTCCCATCATATCTGGCTGTCATATTTTACAGTCCAGTCTTAGAAGTAATAAGCAGGGTTGTGAGGAAGTACTAACAGGATTTGGATCTTGTTCAGACCTCTCAAGCAGTGGGGAACATTTCTGGAATTCCTAAAAGTTATTTCCTTTCAGAAATGGGAGAAGAGTGGCAGCAGTTAGCAGAGCTGCTCAGGTCTGGTATCTATAAAACTTATATCTAAGGCTCCTGGTAACATGACTCAGCTGTGTGATACCTTGACTTAGCCTGAAAACCAGATATGATGCTGACTGCATCACTTTGTGTGGGACAGTAGCTACAGACATTGCCTCATCTTGTGATGATGATTAATCATCATCGTGCCCCTGTACTCGGCACTGGTGAGGCCGCACCTCGAATACTGTGTTCAGTTTTGGGCCCCTCACTACAAGAAGGACATTGAGGTGCTGGAGCATGTCCAGAGAAGGGCAACGAGGCTGGTGAGGGGTCTGGAGAACAAGTCTTATGAGGAGCGGCTGAGGGAACTGGGGTTGTT
>NW_008795018.1:4543023-4543300 GCF_000699145.1 Aptenodytes forsteri
GTGTTGGGTTGACGGTTGGACTCGATGATCTTAGAGGTCTTTTCCAACCTCAATGATTCTATGATTCTATGATTCTATGATCTTAACCACTTTACATGATGAGCATCTTAGATCCACAAGAACCTTATATTACATTTTGTGGTGGTATTCTCAAGGCTTATTCTTGCAATGATACCCTACATGTAAACCAGGAAATCATTGAAGGGAAATGGACGAAGTTTTGGCCACATCCAAAGAAGAGCAACAAAGCTGGTGAAGGGTGTGGAGAACAAGATTT
>NW_008795018.1:4543400-4587624 GCF_000699145.1 Aptenodytes forsteri
AACTTATAGGATGAGAGGAAACGGCCTCAAGTTGCTCCAGGGGAGGTTTAGATTAGATATTAGGAAAAATTTCTTCACCGAAAGGGTTGTCAAGCATTGGAACAGGCTGCCCAGGGAAGTGGTTGAGTCACCATCCCTGGAGGTATTGAAAAGACCTGTAGAAGTGGTGCTTAGGGACATGGTTTAGTGGTAGACTTGGCAGTGCTAGGTTAACAGCTGGATCTTATGATCTTAAGGGTCCTTTCCAACCTAAATGATTCTATGACTCTGTGAAGTTTTGTCTCTCCCTACAGCTATCCATATAAATAGAATAACCTAATTCAATTCTTGTGAAGGGTTTACTTTTCTCCTTTTAAGTTAGCAACCACATCTCACCTGTTTCCTGCAGAGTGTTAAGAAGATCTTTTTAGTCTCAGGACCAGTCACAGATGTGTTTTCTAAAATTCAAGCTAATCAAGAAACAACTAAAATATACAAGAAGGAAATGTTATGCATTGTATTTTTCAGGATATGCAACACAGTCTTAAGGCACATATGCATACAAAAGCTGTAAGTGTTCTGAGACATAATTAAAATATCAACATATTAAAGGACTGGAAATATTAGCTTCATGGGCACTGCCTCTAAAATAGGACAGAATTTTACATGACTGATGCAGCAATATCAAAGCTGAATAATTCTTAGATAGTGCTGACAGTCAAATATTAAAAAATATTTTTTTCTTAGAAGAGGGTTATCTTCTCCTATTTGCATTCTGATTAGAAATCTAATGTCTTCATTAGTCACAGATATCCTGTTCTATAATATTAAGAAATTCCAACATTAAAAATATGTATTTTGGAGTCAATCCAGCAGTGCTATGCAACAATAACAGTACAAAAAATGTCTTATATACTAAACACAACCACTGCTGGAACATGGAAGGTTTATTTTTTTAAACAAATGCTGCAGAAACAGGCAAAAATAAAACCACAGTTCTGAATTTGTTCTGACTTTTTCCACTGATTTCTTTTCAGTCAAATATTTATGTCTATATGCTCTGAAGAGTTTAACAAAATTCACCTCAATTAACATATTTTTATCCCGTTATTTGATGATTCCCAAATTAAAAATTTAAACAAACTAACACAGAAAATCCTTTCATGGTAAACAAGCACCATTGCTGGGGGCAAGCTGAGGCCCTTGAAGCATCCCCCTTGAAGCTGTGTATGCCTTGAAGGAGCCCATCTGCTTGTTCAGTCTCTTCTTAAGAAAATAATTCATGTCTTCTCCCAAGGGGAGCCCTGTTCAGTTGTTAACACCGTGAAAGTAATTTCCTCATTAAGTAAGAATGTAACCTGGTCAGGATTCCTTACGAGGCAATAACTGTTTAGTTAAAATTAAGGAAGATATTTAGTTAATATCTTGGTAAAATGGGGATTGAATGGCTGAGGTGTTTGGTAACAGGACACTGAATATTTCATTGCAAGGCCAAACAATTCAAGATGGTTGTGATCAAAAACTCATTAGCTTCTAATAAACATTCAGTGACATTACTACATTTGCAGAGTGTCCAAAATTGCAACATGATGCAGAATGGAGCAGTTACTAGTCCAGAAATTTATCATATAATGATAGACTTAAGCACTTATCATGCCCTACTACTATTAATAAGACTCCAAATGGATGTCAAATGCAAATTCGGAGATTAGAGTTTGAAAAAAAGAAAAAAAAGCAAAGCACAATTTAAATCCCAGAATAGGAATAGGTGGGGGACTATTAAAGTTATTTTGAATTCATTCCTCCACAAGAAAAACATATGTAAAGATTCAGTTGCATTTCTTAAACCAGTCCCAGCAGGACTGATATTCCCAGAACAAGCTCATTTCATGCCATTTTGGCACAATTACCACAAAAGCCAAGGACGGAAAGAATACAGATACAGAACTACCACCTTGCTAAAAGGTCCCTTTGTACCAGCACGTAGACAAGGCTACATGAGGGAAGCTTGTTGGCTATTGCTCATTCTCTACCATCTATAATTTAAAAAGAGGAGTTCCATCTGCAGGGCCATCCATCTGGTGTAGCGTAGAAACATTAAATGCAGAATGAAACATTAAAACACAAGAGGAAGGCAGCATTGAACCCCAAGGCAAAACAGGAGCAGCATAGTCCTTATGGACATCTAGAGTACAACACTTGTTTGCCCTCAAAAAGAGCCAGAACAAACCTTTATTCCAAAGGCTAATGCATGACTTGTAGAAGAGAGGGAAGACATGACGAAATCTCTAATTGCTGTTAAACACAGGTGTCAAACCCCACTGCGTTTATGTTTCATGGGGATTGAATCCAGAAGTAACAAACAGATAACCTTAAGCTCTCTTTTTTAATTTTCTTCTGTGGCCTTTGTAGCAAATGTTTGACCATCTCATTTTTCTTCTTTGTGCCTTTCCTAGACCTGAAATAGAGATAGTACTTATTTACCCACTTTACAGGTGTGTAGTAGAATGACCTAGTTAACATTTCTGCAGCACTGTATCTAAATACACATGTAATGCTTTTCTCTGGTGCAGAATCTATTCCTGATTTATAATAATAATAAGTATAATAACTGTTCATAGACAAGGTAAAATTTACTGCTGTACCTGTAGTTAGAAATACAAAATAGAAGCCATCTGTACAAGTCCCTGAACTGACGTGTTAGAACTCACAGCACTTCAATATTTTGCTTCATAATTCATACACTGTAAAATTGTATTTTTTTTAAAAAGTCCTCATCAGCAGCTGATTTTTCTAAAAAAGTTGATAAAGTCTGAAACGAAAGAGAATCTACAAGGAAACATTGTTTTTTTTCTCAATTTTTGTTGCCTGTGGATTATATGGTCCAACACAGTCAACAGCTATTTTTAAAGGCAGAAAAGATGCTTTACAGTAGTAATTTGAAAGAAACAAATTACATATAAATTTGATAGAACGGGACATAATGTATTTGGGAAAAATAGTACAGATATTTTGTAAAGAAAGGAAGTTTAATAAGGATGAGACTTAGAAACCATTGAAATTCATAGGGAAATTATTTATTCCCCAAATCTTGATAACTTCAACAAAACTTGATAACTTTATCAGTAATTGTTTTATTTACTTCTACAAATACAAAACCACATAAGAAGCATGCTTGGTTTCAAGCATAACGTCTAAAGAAGGGCTGAAAATGCATACTCCCACCCAACTACATGTCGCTGACATATGAAGCAAATAGACAGTATCCAGTGAAGACTATTCTAGATCCCAAAGGTAGTACTGATCTCATTTGACTTAAGGGGACTAAAAGTTTGGCATCAGTGTCTGAGCTACTAACTCAGAGCTGCCTTAAACTCAACTGAAAAAAACCCCAAACAAACAAAAAATAAAAATAAAAAATAAAAGCAACCTCCAAAAAGCAGTATGTCTGACCTATCCTAAATGCCTACTTAAAAAGAAGAAACTATTTTTTCTGTCTATTGACCATAAGGAGAGTGTAAGATTAATAAAAGGTTTAAATGATAAGTCTTTCCCTAAAAATCCATGCCGCATGATCATATGTGTGCTTGATCCTTCCTTGGGTGACTGTTCCTTTCCCAGTCCTGTTCATTCACATCAATAAAGGGGAAGTAAATATGTCCAGTATATTGAGCAGTGACTAAGGATAAATTAATAGAGCACAGTATAAGCTAGACTCCTTTTTAGCACATGGTATAAATAATTATTGGAGCAGTATAGAGACTATAATGTCCTTTTTCCTGCATTTTGGACTGTATAAGCTTGTTAGATGCATCTAACAACATCTACAGTATCCTCCTGCATTGGCAGTTAACATAAAAGAATGACTAATTTTTAGATCCCAGCATGTACAGTTTTCTAGCCCTCTGAAGATCAAACCAATTAGTTCTTCATGTGGGAAAATCTCTAGGCACCTGGGGAATGCTAGAGGATAAAGCACCTTCAGATACACATACACCCCTCTAGCACTCGACAGAAGATAAATTGGGATTTTTATGTGACCTGTTTAGACATCTATATCTCCTAATAGATCTAAGTCATATGAGGACTTCTAAAACACCCTAGGAACCTAACTACAGTTTTTTAAATCTGGCCGAAGTGATCTTTTCAATGTCCAAACCAAGTCTGAGGCAAAACAGGGAAAAATCCTTCTCTTCTACCTGAAGTTCTGGGTAAGCAATCATGTCACCAAACCGCCTTCTATTGCACACTGCAATAATCTTCAATAAGTCCCAAACACCTGAAAAACATTTTTTTCATGAACTATGTTCTGAAGCATTGGTTTTTTAAACAAGAATAACCAACATTGTTCTTTGATCAACAGATGCAGTGCAAAATGCAGTCTGCCTGCTGTAGGCCTCAGGAAATCAACTTTCTCACCTCTGAGAAGTGGTTCTCTTTCTTATCTTTCCTTAGATGGTTTTATTTTGTCCTCATTTTGTACTGTAGTGAAAGTACAAAAGGAAAAACAATTTACGAGTGGCAATTATATAGATTGCAACAGCTATATTTTCCATTACCATCTGGCTTCTCTTATCCTTATAAGTTAGACAGTAGAAAGACAAGCAATAGAATTAAAATTAATAAATCTTTTGTTGATCTTCAGAAAAAATAATGATCGTATCATCATGAAAATGGTGCTTCTTTTCAAAATGTCACACATAATTGTGCATAGCCAGAGTTAAATGAACCAGTAAATGGATTGGCGTTAATAATTATATTGGATATGCATGCAATTTCAAGTATTAACTAATAAAAATGATTGATAATTTTTAGATAATTGCATTTAAGAATATGAAAGAAGTTTTAACAAAATGTGACTTGTAGCTTTTTAGAAAACTTAATTAGAGAAGTTAATTAAATACTTGTTAAACATAATAATAATTTATTATATCACTGCTGTTTTATGAATAAAATAAAATAAAAAGAGAATAATCTACAATTTTTATAGTGCTGGAATGTCACAGGCCTGTAAACATAAATCTCAAGTGCTTCTGATTGTTCTTCTCTTCTGTCCGTACTGTCAATCTGATTCCTGAAATTCTTTATGGTTTCACATTCATTAATCTACAGTGGCAGTTCTGCCTTTAACTCTCATTACAGGCTTGTTGGTTAAAATGTAAAATAAAATAAAATAAAATAAAATAAGGAAAAATATAATAGTGCAATAAAAATATACTAGAATTAGAAAGTAGTTTCAAGACTCCTGACCCTGAAGATTTACCTGGGATACTTTAAAAAGTAGATTAAGCTTTTTATATTGCAATATACACAATCGTTGTTTTTAACTTGATTTGTTAAGAGCTATTAAGTGTTCATCTCAGTAATGTCAATTATTGACATAATTATTGCGTCAAATAATGTCTCTGCTTTTCAGGGACTGTGGCATATTTCTAACAACACTTCCTAAATAAGCAGGGGAGGGAATGTTCTTTATAGTTATAAAATCACAATTCAATTCATAAAGATACATACCACTATACTCAGCTGCTCTGTATCTATAAAAAAGAGTGCAAAAGAGACTTTCCCACAAGAAACTAGGAAAAAAAATGTGTCCCTTACTAGCTTTCTTTGGTATATGAGCAATTTAAAATACCATAAAAGCGGTCAAGAGGAGGCAAGACTTGGGAATTTTCCTCACCAGAATTTGATATTGGTTAGTCACAAATGAAATCTCTCTGAACTTCTTCAGTTCAGTGAATTTGATTTACCTAAAATGTAGGGAATTCTTGACATACTGTAACTCCCTAACACGTTGTGTATCTAATACCGTCCCTGGAGAAGCAGTGTGACCCAGCTTCACATTTCCACTCCTTCCACATATTTCAGCAATCAATTATTACAACCTATCCCTGTATTTGTAATGTTACAAACATAAAAACTACTAAAGGAACACACTGGTATCAGAATGAGGTATTCAGAAGTTATGAAGTGCTGGAATCTTCATTCATCTCTCTTCACTTTATACTTTATGATGCAGTTCATAATTATGTAATGAGATAATATTTTTACACAAATTCATTCATCATTCCAAATAGAGAATGGATAATGTTCAGTAATTGAGCAACTGAGCAAAAAGCTTTCACTAAGCTGGCTTTGGTTTCTTAGCTTTGGTGCTAGGGACTTACACAAGTCATAGGAGACCAAGACTTGGTGTCCACTTTTCTTAAGGAACATCTGAACACCTGACAGCCACCTCTTAGATCAATGTCATAACCAGCAAGCTACAGAATATTTGGAAAGGTTGAAAGAAGTTTTCAGTGTGTCTTCTTGACACTGTTCAATTTTGATAAGTAAAGTCATGGGAGAAGGGGCAAGAATTTATGTGAACTTCTTAGCCACCTGCCTAAAGAACAGTCCCCTCACTTTGTATTTCAAAGAGCACTGAATTATTTTAAGTGAGGAACAACAACTCCAAGCACTGAGGTGGAAATAGCCTTACTTTAAATACCCTATGGGCAAAAAAGTAGGGTGTTAAGCAAGGAATATTTAAATAATTGAAGATGTTTATATTTAATAAATACAGGGTTATTGCTTAGTATTATATTCCTTACATTCATTACATTCTTTAAATTCATTATTTTTTTATTTAAGGAATAATAGGAAAATTTAAATATCTTCCATTCTCAAGTATGGTAGATATGGTACTTGCAACTTTCTTGTTAAGATATTTATTTGGGTAATGAGGCACTTAGGTTTCAGTCTCTGCCCTAGTGAAGGTTTAGATTTTGCAAAGGAAAAAAAAAAAATCATCAAGCAATCAAATCTCTCCAGGAAAATATCAATGACAGAATTTAGGCTGAAGCAAGTGATGTCTGGTGACAAAGCAGTCTCTGCTGAAGACATTTGGCAGTGGAACAATCTTCCAGAGGCAGTAAAGCAATCTGTATATCTGACTATCTTCAGGGAATTTTTTTCATTTTCCCTTTTTTGAGCATAGAAGGGCAGAGGGGGAATGAGTGGACAGAATAGAGGATATACTGCCTATAGCTGACATGGATTTTTGCCTACCTGCTTTTCTAAGGGAAAAAAAAATTCTTTCTCCTCCTAAGCAGAATTCTCAACCTTTAAATGAATAAGTTACATATCTCTAATAAAAGTCTGACTTATAGACTCCCTTATATCAGTAGCATAGATTGTTCTAGAAATATTGATCATGTAATCACATTAAATAGAGACCCATATGTACAGAAGTATTCATGAAGTTGAAATTTTTTAATTTTATTTTTATTCAGATTTAACACTAAAAGAGCACTCATATACATTCTTTGAGTGTTTGACAATAATTATGCTCTTAATAGTAACAGCACACACACATTATTATTCAGAATGCAGTAACCCTGCTGACCAACAGTCTTAAATACTCAAAGGCAGACAACAGCTTTCCTCAACTTATCAAATGCAGAAAAAAGAAGAGCTCAAAGACACTTCCCACTTCTCACCCTGAGGGACAAAATTTCATCCTTTTCCCAAGGCACTATTAGACAAATAGATCTTGCAATTTTTCTGGATTATCATCTAATTCAGATTATTTCAGAAAAAAGGTAGAGAAGAAATTCCAGATTCTCAAGAGATACAGAGATTTCTTCCCCAGTAATCTATCTGTTCTACACTGTGTGTGACCTAGGTCAAATACCTAAAAAGGCCTGGAAACTTTTTGACATGGAAGTGTGTTCTCTCAGCTAAGCAGTTCTTGGAGTTCTATAAATTGTAATCAGTGTTTTAAACGACCGTCACAGAGGCTGCTGTAGATAACACAAGGTATCTACAAAACTAAAACAAGGATGCAAAATCATTCTGCTCAGTAAAACAAAAACACAGTAAAACAAAAACAGTGTGAGAGGTAAAAAAAAAAAAAAAATCGATGGTAATTCAGTGCCCAAAAAAGTAATATAGTCCTGTTAAAAGGCAGTAGTAAGAATGATACCACAGGTTTCAGAATAGTTTTTCTGAGTCTCAGGATATTTCAAATTTGGAAATACTAACAGAATAAGATAAATGAAATGTGATGAAAATATCAACAGTGAAATTAATAAAGCCTCAGTGTCGGCTAGTTCGGTTTTTCTTCCTTAGGGGAAGACTTAGTTCTTTAATTAATCTTGTGATTTACACTTTATCAAGCACATGACTAATATCACTATTCTTATTATCAAATACATCTCTAATTTGTAATAACTGATTACAGATATACATTGGGCAGGTTATGGATATTTTAACAGAACAGTTATATCTCATCAACCAACGACAAACATACCCTTGAGGTTAGGGTGAGTATTTCAAATGTGTAAACTCAGAGGAATCAAAGCACCTAAACAAGCTTGAGCACTGGACCTGTTCTCTCTTATTTAATTGTATGAGTTATGAACATAAGGAAACATTTGCACAGCACTTAAAATAACCAAACTTTTAATAACTATACATGTGCATACACTAAGTTGATCTGATCAGCTACTTTTGTATAAATTTACAAAAGTCAGTAGGAATTGCACCTGTCTGATAATATGACTTCTTTGTTTACCATTCATCTACACAATTTACATTGTTGATTTTTGCTATTTACAGTACAAGACCATTGAGCCTTCATTTTATTATGTGTTTTACAGAACATAAACAAAAATAATTAAATCATTATTTTACGATAGTTTATATCCCAAGCAAGCACAGTAGTCTTTAGCAGAAATAGCTGTACAGATTCTGTGAAGAGGTTATACCATATGGACTGAAGGGAAATTTGTTACTCTTGCAATAAACTCAGAACAATGACATGAAAACAGATTTATCATTTTGAAGTAAGATCAAGGACGGCTCTATGGAGAATTTTTTTTTCCCTTAGCAGTGCATAATGAAAAGGATTTGCATTGTGTGAGTGCATAAAATATCTCTACAAATCAGCTTAAGTGCAGATCTCCATACAAGTCACAAACAAAATGGAGGTTAAGAATATACTGTGAAAACTTTTCAGGCTTTAACCCACAAAAAGTATCTAACCTTATTATCTGCCAGCCTTTAGAAATGAATCATTATGTAATCCTGTAATTACTTTACCAGAATGATGTCATTCAACAAAGTGTTGACACATGACCATATTTAACTTTCAACAGACTTATCACTATGCAGTTTTTGCTTTTTCTTTTTTTCTCACTTACCTTGATAAAGCATAAGAGTAAAATGTTAGCATGAGTCTTGAAAGTTCAATTTCCACCTTGTATAATGCATTTGGCTCAGAAATGACATATACTTGGCACTATTCTACTTCATCAGTGTTAATCATATTTTCTTTCAGCTTATCTTCAAAGATTTCATGTGTCATATATTCAGTACTTCTAGTTTCAAAGTAATTTTTTATTTTCTTATCTTTTTTTCAGTTCTTCATTGTTGATTATTTAATTTTTTTAACATTGTTAAACAGGATTTTAGAAGGCATCTCCCAAAAGAAATCTAATCCATATAATATAAAGTTCACCTTCAAAGCATATTAGATCACCCTGTACTTTTTGTTACAGAACATAAAAATGTAAGGGCAAAATGGCTAAATTGTATTTCAGTCAGGATTCCTGCTACAGAGTCAAAAAAGTCCATCACCATTACCAGAAGTACAGTTAGCAAAGCAATGAGGAATTCAGAAAGGTAATTTTTAGAGGATGTATTTTCTGAAGTGCTGTACAACAACCAGTAGAGTGCAGAACAATTTTGATCTCACCCAAGATTCTGTGGGACATTAACTGCCTTTAATTTTATGATGTGATGTATGATAGTCAGAGATAAAGTACACAGAAATTCTTAAATGTCAATGTATACAGCACTTTGTAAACACGAAACACAGCCAGCAAGCCTGATTTGTTTCTGGAAACAATCCCCAGGCTTAAAAGACTGAAAAGGGAGAGCTGCCATCTTCTGTCTGAATTGCAACCACTATGAAGAAGGTATACTTATTTGTAAGTAAGACCCCATAGAATTCCAGATTTAAAGATGCCTAGTCCTTACGCAATTTGTGAAAATTAGATATAGGGACAGAGGAATATTTTCTTCACATTAGAAGATAACAAGAAGTGAACCATATATAACCAGAAGATACACATATACACTTAACCAAAGGAGCAATATTTCACTCCTGGCATTCCAAACAATAATTTGGCGTGAATTTTTCAGAAATGTATTTTTGAAATATTTACCTTTTATGCTTGCCACAGCTGCCCCAAGATGTCCCACTTTTTGGGGAAATTACTGTTGATTCAGGAGTAACGTACAGATGCTGTACTGAGTTTAGGGTTCAAATCAAATAGATTTACATGAAGATTTCAGCAGAATTGAAATTTACCCGGGCAAGGAGAAAGCTATTCTTCTACAAAAGTTTTGAATTGAACCAAAGAAGCATTGTTATTTCCATCAATGTTGTAGATTTCTTTTATACCTATTCATTAACAAGTAATTACATAATAATAACCCATTAGCTAGAGGGCAGTAGGTGTCTCCCTCTAGGCGAGGGAGGGACACAAATGCCTTGTTCATTCCTAGCTAGAAAACTTAACTCCTTTTTGTGTGCTGTAGGTACAGAGTGTGCTTACTCTGGGCTCCTCATCAGTCAGTGAAGATAAAGACACCTCCAGGAAACAATTCAGCCTATCTAAGATATGAATCCCCCAAAATATATTAAAAAGCTCACCAATCCCAACTGATTGAAGAGATCACAAAAAGGGATGACATTTTGCACCCAGAGACCTAACATAGAAGGGACTAATTCAGCCATGAGGCTTTCAATCCTCAAGAACCTACTTCAAGCCTGGTACAGACCAAGCGAGCACTCCTCCTGAATCATAGAATCACAGAATCATTTAGGTTGGAAAGGACCTTTAAGGTAATTGAGTCCAACTGTCAACCTAACACTGCCAAGTCCACCACTAAACCATGTCCCTAAGCACCATATCTACAGGTCTTTTCAATACCTCCAGAGATGGTGACTCAACCACTTCCCTGGGCAGCCTGTTCCAATGCTTGACAACCCTCTCAGTCAATAAATTTTTCTTAATATCCAATCTAAACCTCCCCTGGAGCAACTTGAGGCCGGGGGACCGACACCCACCTCGCTACAACCTCCTTTCAGGTGGTTGTAGAGAGGGATAAGATCTCCCCTCAGCCTTCTTTTCTCCAGACTAAACAACCCCAGTTCTCTCAGCTGCTCCTCATAAGACTTGTGCTCTAGACCCTTCACCAGCTTCATTGCTCTTCTTTGAACATGATCCAGCACCTCAACATCTTTCCTGTAGTGAGGGGCCCAAAACTGAACACAGTATTCGAGGTGCGACCTCACCAGTGCTGAGTACAGGGCAATGTCAAAAAGTGACGTGAGTCCTGCAGCAAACATCACAGACTGTAAATAACATAAAACAGGTTTGTGTAATAGGTAGTTTATGAAGCATAACTAAAACTCTTTCTTAATTGTTTTGGAGCTAAAAATAAAAAATTTGCTTTTGCTTCAGGAGAGAGGGAGGGCCCATGTCCATCCATTCATTTGTACAACACTCGGCACACTGGCTTTCCAAGCCAGTAACAGGGTTTCAGTGCTGCTGACACGCACATCTGATCTTGTCAGCAGAAGGTGTGAGGTGGCATGGTAAACTTCAATGGTAAGATTCTTAAAAATACTGAAAAATCTTCTTAAAAATACCAAAAATATATCACATGTAAGAGATTAAAGAGTTCATTTCCCAAATGAACAAGGCTCTCCATGGCACTTTATCCCTGCACTATCCTTCCATATTGGAAAAGTAACCACCTTTTCAGGAGCTACCATTTTGCTGTGGTTGTATTACAATCTACTGTTTTGTCAAAGCAGCCATAAAAAAAGGAAAATTATTATGGTGGCCATAAGGAGTTGTATTCAAAATTTATGGCACTCCAAATTTTAACGAACATAAAAGCAATCACTTTAGGTCAGGCCAAAAATCCATCTGGCCCGGTATCCTGTCTCTTAGAGGCCTGTTGCATGTTGAATCCCTGTTGAATGCCTAAGGACAGGGCTGACATATGTGATACTGGCCCAGAAGGTACACTTATCCTTTTCCCAATGAACTGGCCCTCTCATGGAACTATCTGGTTTGTCTCATGTTGACTCCTGAATAGTTTCTCGTACAAGATTCCTAAGGAAAATCATAGAAAGGACTGACCTGGTATATATTACTTCATTAACAAGGATATATGAATTGAAATCTGATTTCAGGGCTATAGCTTTCTTCCACAAAACAAACAAAAAATCGCAAACACTATGAACATTATTTGTGAGCATAATAATGTTGTCAGAAGCATAAACTTATACAACTAGTTCTGAAAGTAAAGTAATAATATCTAAGTCTGATTTACCATTCAAAGCATTTTGGTTTGAATTTTATATCAGCATTTTCTTTTATTAACCAAAATTAGTACTGAAAAACAAAGATCACACAGTCCATTTTACATTGCCTACATCTACCACTAAGAGGAATAGAAAAGGTAGATCAGGGACAATAATGACAGGACATGATTTAAGGAAGTATTATGTTTTGCTCACTGTGATTTATAGGATCTTAATCATTATTCAGACAAACGGTAGGTACCTACAAAAATGTCTGTAAATCCCCAAAGTTTCATCTATTTCATAAAGAAATGGTGTGTAGCCAATGGTTCCTAGTGTTTCATTTGTAAATCTTTGGTTAAAATCTTTTAGACAGGAATCTGGCAGTGCAAGTAATATGTTTGACTTGCATCAATGTTCTCGCTTTTTTCTATTTTTCCTTCTTTTGCATTTAAAAATTTATCAAGGATTTAATTATATCTCACAGCCTTGGGCACATAAAGGCTGATGAAATCATGGTCATAGATGCTAATTTTGTGTGAGTTTGGAGGCATGGGAGCCAAATATCTATTATCAGATAATCGAGATGTAAGACTAAATCTGAGGGAAGGGAACACATTCAACACCTGTGCATAATGCAAATACAAAGGGCAAAATTTGCCCTACTGAAAGTCAGAAGAAAACTCCACTGATACCTGAAATACAAGAAAAGGTAGCAAAGATGTTGAATCTTCCCACTATGGCATTCTGCAATGCTAGTCACCTTAATGAAACGTACCTACCCCTGAATGGATAGGTCCACTTATTCATAAGGTATGAAATATGGTAACAATATCCTTCACAATGCTTTTGTAACTCAGTTCTAAAGAGTGAGCTCAATTCAGGAGGATGGTGTTTTCCATGGAAAAGAATATTCTTTCTAATGACCTTACTTGTGAAAATTGCTCAGGATTTCTCAGTATCGTCAAAATTCTTATGGGTGACATTTCCAAGAATGTGCTAAAATCATAATACTCGTTGGGAGGCTAAAGAAAACAAGATATACACTACACTTTTGTCATAATCATAATGCTGATCTCTACTATCTGACACACAGAGAGGATTCTGAACTTATTAACAACACTGGCAAAAAAAAGGTTATTTTCCCAAATATATATTTAACTCCCACAACGTTTTTCTGTTATAGAATCTCAGGGATCAGAATTCTAATGCAAACTGCCCAACTGTGCACCATTTATATAGTAATCACATCTCTGTTGTCTGTAACATATGGTGGCATTATGCTTCTTTACCCACAGGTCTGCGAATATGTTTCGGGATCGGCTAATTGACACCAGTCTTAGGTGGATAACCCAGAGTTTAAAAGACAATTTAACTCATATTCTGCAATGTTCTATTCAGACAAGTTATTATATCAGGTGGTGCCTACTGAATATCATGTAAAATCCACCCGCACACTGCCCAGACAAATAGAAATGTGATGACGAAAATGGAGTTATTAATGAAGTACCATTTACATTAATAGCCTCATTTATAGAGTATACCAGGCTAAGTTTATCATGTTACTTCACTAATTCTCCACTCTGATCTCATTTGGCAAAGGATATATGTATTTTTTAATTTTGACAATTTTTTCTGTCATCAGCTCTATGTGCAGCAAAAAGAAAAAGAGAAACATTTGAATGTAGGTGATGGACCAAAAGAGGTTTCCTTTATAATATGTCTTTTTACAATTGCATGTACTGTAGATCTTTTTCCATCATCTTTTTATCCTTTACAAGATATTTTGGACCAAGCTCATTCCAGGAGTGACTGTGCTGATTTCCACTGAGTCACACTTGGGATGAATTTGGCCCTTTGTGTTCTCCTCAACACTCAATTGTCACTTTAAAACTCTGAGGCATTTGTTGGATTAAAAGAATTCTTTTCCTGTTCTCAGAGCTCTTCTAATCCTGTCTGTGACTTTGTTTCTCAGTTATGTGAAATGTTATCACATTCTATTGACTGATGTTCTCTGTGATGCGTGTTGTTATGTAGTAAGTCTATTAATCCCATGGTAATTTTGCATGTTATTGAAATTCCCTTAGCCACATAATGTGTACTTACTTCTTTCTTTGTAACAAATAAAAAAGTTAAATGGTATGTATGTGGATAATATTCAGAGTTCAGCTTCGTGCCTCTCTAATCCGTATTTGACCAAAAAAAATCATCTCCAGCTTCTTTGAACATAACTGAGGAATTATTTCCCCAAAAGCCTACTTAAAAGGACCACATTGACCAAGATTATAAAACAAGCTATTCTTTTGAATTAAAATCTGAAACTTTTCTCACAGTGTTTCCATTTCAGCTGCTCCCCTGAAAATGGGCATGTTTCACTATAATTATATCTTATTTGCAAGTCCTTTCAAATCCAACCATACAGACTGAAAAACAGTTACAGCCTTGATCTAGGTCTATGAAGTAATGCTTCCTCAACCATATTTTATTGTTTTATGATGGCTTTGATCCTTTGCCAGCCACGCCTTTCCTGCTCTGTGAACTCCTTTTTGCATCTGTGTCTTAAAAGCTGCCAACAGAAAAAGAAGCCAGCGATGAATCAAGAGGAAATGAGGAAAACATAACTAAGAGAGGACACACACAAAAGATCCCAGACTAAGAGGCAGTAATTAGTGATATGTTCTGTATGAATCCTTTTTCTACCTGACCACTTGTATCATCAAGAGAATGTCTTGGGAAATTGTCCACAGTGAGGTGTTCTCATTGGATGTTCAGGCCTTCACTGTATTTTTCCAAATACTGTTTCGCCACACATCACATTTCTCACTTTTATATATTTTTTTATAAGAAACAATGTCAGCCAAAAGTACAGAACTATATAAAATAAGTTATGTATTAAGGTAAAAAATGAAGAAAAAGTCATAAATAAAACATAAAGAACAATACTTTGAAGAATGAATGGCTATTTTAGAGGGCATGATCTGTGTCTCTCTACAGGGCACTAAAGGAAAAAGAGGAAGAAGATCTAAAGTAATGTCTAATTGGTTATTTATAATGGCCTCAGACCCCAGGATTTTTATTATTTTGCAAAGAATTATGAGATATTTATAAACGCTTTTGCTGGAAGGCATGAATGTTTCCTATATACTACTTTTCTTTCAGGGCAAAGGCTACCATGTGGCTCTGCAATATTTCAGACCTTTGCAGGGAAAGGCAATTCTATAGTTTGACCTTTCCATGAATCAGTATGAATTCCTCAGGAAATGGTAATTCTGAAGGAAACATTACAGTTTCAGGATCCACTTCTCTCCCAACAAGGCAAGACAGAACAAAAGGTTTGGTCTACAACAGCACAGAATGGTCTACTTTTCACCCCATTAAGAGTTATACTCTAACCATCAGAGACTACTTCAGTTTCTGAAACCTTGGGAAAAGGACTTTTGTCATACCTATGCTTCCTCTTTAACTTGTTACATTCTTCAATGCCATGACTATTTGTGCTTAGCAATATTTTAAATAAATAAAAACTACTATTTAGCATTAAACAAGCAGTGGAAAACATCTTTATAGTGATGAAGAGTCACCAAATATAGTCAGAAGATCAAGGGAAATAGTTATTGCCTTCTATTTAGCACTTGTAATCCACATCTGGCTTCATCTAGTGTTGAGCCCTTTGATTTAAGAGGGGTATTGACCAAGTAAAGATAGTTCAATAAAGGAGCACTGGGATGGGTAGGGGACTAGAGGACATGATTTGTCAGCAAAGGCTGAGAAACCTGAATTTGCCTAGACTCAAAAAGAGAAGGCTCAGGGAAGATCTAATTGCTCTCCTCAACTACCTAATGGTGAGCTACAGGGAAGATAGATGCATATCCTTCTCAGAGATGTATCATGAAGAAAAAGAGGCCATGATCATAAGTTGAAGCAAAGTAGTTCTCACTAAATACAAGGAAAACAAATTTCATTATGAGAATGCTTAAGCATTAGAATGGAGCAAGTTGCCCAGGGAGGCTGTGAAATGTCCATCTTGAGCTCCAGGTCCTGAGCAACCCGATCTAATTACAAAGCCAGCACTGGTTTGAGGAGGAAGTTGGACTAGAGGATCTGCAAAGGTCCCTTTCAATGTAAAATACCTCCTTGAAATATGAGGACCAACATTCTAAACAACCCAAGTGCCCATTTTGCTAACATTCTCATCAAAATGTAGTCTTCCTTCAGCTGTACAACCTAATAATTCAGTTGCACATTTTTCCCACAGTGCACCTCAATACTGCAAAACACCTTTTTCACATCTAGATTGAAGCTTCTCCCCAGCTTCATCAGTTGGTTTTGAAAATTGCATGTTGTTACAAAACACACCATGACTTGTTCATTATAATTTTTATGAATTAGGGTCTTAGTTATGCAGTTTGGGCACGGTCCTACAGTGGAGCCTGTGCTTCCTGGATCTCCCTGTGCACAAGAGGAATTTGCATGTTATTAATTGTTAATATATGTTTGCATTACATCTGCAGCTTGAGGCCCTGTGGTGCAAGGCTCTGTCTGAACACACACCCTTGGAATGATCCCACCCATCCCCAACAAGTTAAAAGTCACAGGAGTGAAGACAGTCAAAACTCAGAAGAAAATGAAAGTACAAATCTACAAATGGGAAACTGCGTCTGACAGAGTTGCTTAAAGGCACCTAAGACATTTGCACAGGACACATTTTGGAGCCAGATAGATATTCATTGAGGATATTCTCAATTGTTTAATCACAGGATCATTTCTTCCTCTCTTCTGCCTTTCTTCATGGCATGCCAGCTGGCTTCTTCAACGAAGGAAGAACCAGTCATAGCTCTGGCTATTCTACACTAGTTTGCAGGAGTAGGGACCACTACTGTATTTGGTTCTTCCTGAAATAAATTCAATTTTTTTGGCAAATGATGACAAATATCTTGTCTCTGTTTATTAATCACAAGTGAGGCAGAATGGCTTCTCCCTGCACAAGACACTTACCTACCTATCTACAGCCTTCCTTAGGCAGTGGTGAAAAATAGCACTTTCAGGAGGCAGTTCATCACAACTAATTTAGATCTCTGTATTAGAATGAGATAAATTGAATCTTTCTTTTACATACGCTACAGAAACAGTCTAGCTAGGGTATCTAGCACAGAAATAGAGTTTACAGATGAATCTCACCCTCACAGTTAGTAGATTGCAAAGTCAGTTACAACTCTACTGGCCTAATATTCATAAAAGTGGTTGGCTATTTCAGCCAAGGTCTGTCTCTTGGCTCTTACTTCTGGGCCACAAACCTTCTCTTTGCTATTTCAGGTAGACTGCTCAGCCATCGTGTATACTGACTGCTCCAAAGTCTGCCTTCTCTCTGATAAAAGACCCCAACACACCCAATAACCATCAACCATAGACTTCATTTAAGGTCAGGTACACAACATGGATTTCTCATATGGTGAGTAGTAAACGTAGTTCTTTATGGTAGTGACAAAGCCTCACACAGTAAGGTCATCTCTGCAGTAGCTTAAATCAAAATAATAGTTTCCAATTACTTAACAATCCATTTCCATGCAGCTATCATGCATTTTTAGTTGGTTAATTATTTTATTCATGGACTCAACATCATTCAAGTTATTATCACTATATGAACAACACACATATATTCATGTTAGATGTGATTATTTCCATGTCATCCTTCTACAGTAACACAGGCTGTATTAATTTGGTTAACCTGATGGACAACAGAAATCTCCCTTAGTCTAATGTTTATCTTATTATCAAATAACCATCACTTCAGTGACACAGCTATGTTAAGTAAGTTTCCTGAAATTTAGACCTACACAGTATTGCTTCAACCTACAATAATATTAATAAATTCAACATAACTAAAAGCCACACAACAGGCAAAAGGTCAGAATAAGAATACCTAACATTTGTATTTGTTGTTACTCATAGAAGTTGACTATACCAGTGGCTTTGAAAATCTGCTGTGTTCTCATTTCTGATGTTGATGTTGATATTAATGTGCAGAGCCATTTTAGGAATCTACGTCCAAAACCTTGATTCAAAATGTTCCATCATAAAAATGTGAGACTCAACAGTAGTGTGCAGGCCTACCAGTGGTCAAATCTTTGTCAGTTATGTACCACTTGGTCACCTTTAACCCATCTAGCAAAAGTACATGCCAGAGCCATCGAAAAAGAAAGGAAGGGGTTTTTTACTGTTCTAGATACAGCACCATGTACGAAGTGGCTCTTTTTAAGACGGCGACACTAGTCCCTACGCAGAGATGAGGCATTTTCCCATCTCTCTTACCTCCACAGCCCAATTCAGTAAGTATTCTCTAAGACTGGCTTATTGATAGGACTTCCTGCATAGCAACAATCGGAGGATACAACCTTCTGTTACAATGGGACAGTGACAATAAGATGTATGCAAAATGTAGACAACATATATTTAGTTGTTTCTCATATCCCAGAAGAAAAAAAATTGAGACATTCGAGGTTTTGGTTTATGGGTATTTGTTTTCTTTCAAGAGAAAAAAAATTCCTAATGAAAAGGAAGGTCTGTTTTCAACTTTCTTTTGGATTGAATTCCCAATGAACAACATGGCTGTGCTAGCAGAAGCTAATGGCATCTTATGGATATTAATAGGGAGTTAGAGCAGGAAATTTATCAGCTTTTACCCTACTCCCCAGCCCAGGTATCCCAGGCAGAATAGTTATAATCTTTACCACCTAAAAACCTATTACCCAAAACTTCTGAAACTTTCATATTTCAAACTAATTCAGGGAACAAAACTTTCACAGGGTCATCTAATCCTGGAACAGCAGGGGCTATCTGCCACTTAAAGCAGAGTTTGACAAGTACAAGCCATTACCAGAAGAACTCTTGAGGCTGTTGAATGTTAGAGTAATGGATAAATTTAATTACTTACGTAACATGAAATAGAGGGGGGCGAAAGAACTTTATTGTGTGGAAGACATCTTCATAATACACAGAATACAAACTCAAGCTTGAAAGGATGACCTCTTCCATCTGCAGTTCACTGACAGCATGGAATGATTTGAGAATGGAGAAAAATAAAACTTGGGTCTAATAATCTTATGCTTTATACTAGGCAAAATTCATGTCCAGAGAAAGAAAAAAAAAAGTTATTTAAAGGAGAATTACAAAATTAGCAGATGAAAGATATAAGAATCTGTCATTATTCTAAGAAAGAAGGAACTCAAATGAAACAGGTATTTACCTCGTGGGGAAGAACAAAGCAAACCACTGCCAACTGTTAAAATGATTGCTGAAGGGATGCAGCAGCTCGACCCTGCCCAACTTATTCAGTCAGGAAAGCATCCCCAGAGAAAAAAATCCTATGAAAGGTAAATCCCATATAAAAAGGAGGAAATAATACAGAATGTGGGGAGCTGAGGGGACTATAGCAGCTGTAGGTTTGCTGCAGATATGGTATTATAAAGGAAGTGTCATGCTTGCATTGTAATACAGTATTTCCAATGTTCGAAGTCATGACATAATCAGAACCACTAGAAAGTGCCAGTTATGTTTCACAGAGGCTCACAGCAAGACCTCAGGTATTGACAATGCCCAAGGCTAATGGTGTCGTATGACCCTGCCCTGAGAGTGCATTAGGCTGGGAGCCATTGAAGCATCCTAGCACATCCATCTCCCTCCCCACCCATTTTTCATACAAAAGAAATTTGAGATTGCAGAACTGCAGTTTCACAAAGTTCCAGGTCTGGATTGTTAGGGGACCAGGACCCTGGAGACTCTAGTGATAAGAAGATCAATTTACATGTAGTGTAGAAACAACAGATCTCTGTAAGACCACTTGGTCTCTGATGGAGCAGTTAAAAGCTGGGTTAAAACACTCATTCCTGGAAAGAGAGATGAAAACAGAAAGGTTTAAAAAGTAATGATTCATTTTGTGTCTGCAAGCTATGGTTACCTTCCAAAAAGAAGACAGAGGAAACTTGCTGATAACAGCTGGTCTTGAAGCACTTAATGTTTGTAGTAGTTTGCAGTTAATTCAGGTAGATGAGGCTCAGGCAGAGAAGGCTACTGCAGAGATATAATACAGAGATTTGAGAAGTGTTGCTCATTACATAAAAATGAAACACATCAGCAATGCATTTCTAAGCAGAGAACACAAAAAACTGAAAACATGGAAGTGCTCATGTGTGAAGAGCTAATGTAGCAATTCAGGGACAAACTGAATCCTTGATAATATCAGATCATGATTGGAATCTGGAACAAAACAGCCTAAAGGAGAAATTAATGTAAGACTCAGATTTAACTCTTGACCAGCAATTAGAATTTGTCTAGCAAAGAGAGTTACACAGACCAGACAAACCCATGGACTGCAGACAGTCCTCTGAGATTTGCAGACGTGATAGCGAATCCAGAATACTGCAAGAAAGGACACCTGAGGCAGAAAATCATCCAGAGGTCAAAGTAAGAATCTATTGAAACCAGAACATGATGCTCCACATGCTGTGGTAAACAGCTGGAGTCAGCTGAAACAACTGAGCCCCAGGATATGGCAAAACCAGAACTAATAGACTTACTGCCATCTGACAGCAGTCATCCTTATTTCTCACAGGAAACACCGTCCCCACTCCTGCATTGTCCCAGGACTGCACGCAGGGCATCTCTAAGATTAAAACACACGTTCCTATTTATTTGTAATTAGCATCTGGGTGATACAGATTTTAAATTTTGCATTACGCTACATTATATGTTAACTACTGGGCTACTGTGTTAAGTTTGGCTACAGAGAAAAGAGGAGAACGTGTCTTTAAGAAGCCCTGAAAAAAGCTATTAAAAACTAGATGTTAATATAATCTTAATGTATAAAAGGCTAAGCAGTGACAATTTACTCACTGAAGGATCCCAGATTTAACTGCCTTACTCTCAGTGAGGTAAGTAATGCTCAACCCACATCCTGGCCCTGTTTAGTTAATTAATATAGATGCTGATAACTAGACTAAACTGGTACTCACAGTCCAAGAAAAATCCTCTCTTTAAAATGTTTGTTCAGACATTTTCCTTTGTTTCTGAGACCTGCACTTTGTAGTTAAGCTAAGGTCTGTGAAGAAGGTGGAACATGGGCACACACCAAGAGATAAGAAGGCTACAGATTGAGTATATCTTTCTCACAGATACCAGCATCTAAGTAAGGGGTACTTAGATCTGCAAAAGAGCTAGACAGAGACCAGATAAGTTGTGAAAGACCAGGCAAGACAGGCACTGATAAAATTCCTTTAGATAGTCCAGGAGGACTACGTCCATACCTCATTTCAAAAAATGAACACTTTTCTTAAGAAATAATTTGGTAAAGGATATCTTTGATGGTCGAAAAGGCTGTATCTTCTCTGTTTTGTTTTGTTTTTTTCCTAGCTCAGTTCTCTAAGTAGGTTTTAAAAGACATCATCAAAAAGTATCTTTGAAATGAAATGGGTACCTGAGTAAACTTAAACTTAGAAGTTTTAAAGGCCTTCCTTCAAGCCTGTATGCTTTCTTGAAGCTTGAGATCTGTCAACTTTTGTATGGTACGATGAGGAATATCATGTAGAATAATGAGGCATTCTCAAATGAAAGGTTAAAACAGATCCAGAATAAAGCCTCATACAAGACACACACAGTAATATAAATATTCTTAAGCTGTATAAACTCATACAGTCAATCTGTTTGTCTCTCACATTATTGATATACTTAGATATACATTTACTGTGATTTATTGTGATGCCCAACTCATTTTTCAAGTCTATTGTTTCAGTGTAATATTTTGAGAAAGAAGCAGCGTTTAAAAATATGACCACTCTACCTAGATGCTGGTTCATTTCTACAAAAAAGAGAAAGCCATTATAAGAAGACAAGACCATATATGAAAAGTAAATATATCATCATGGTTATACATATCAAATATACGATGTATGAGGAAACTATATTCTCTATGCAAAAGAGACATTCTGCTCTATAATTTCAAACTGAATACATTTTTATCTTTCATTTTGGGTAGCTTTTATCATATTCACACTTTTCTACTTTGCTTGGAAATAATGAACAACTTCAAAAGGTTACACTTTTAGTTGAAAGGACCTGCAACTGAATTTTAATTAAAAAAAAAAAAAAGAAAGAAAGAAAAAGAAACTGGAGAAAAGGGGAAAATGTATGGCAAAGTTGCAACACAACATCTCCTCCTGCCTCCAGAGAATGCTTGTTTTCTAGTATGGTGTAAATGGCACAAAGGTATACAAGATCAGTTTTGGTATCTGTGAAAACTGTATAGAAATATAGTTAATACCACATAATAGAAACAGAACCAGTAGCAGCTAGATTTGTCAGCTAGCACAAAGAAGCAAAATAACACTTACTAGCTGTCTCAATAGAGCAGATAGTGTGTCAAACGCTAAGAAGCAGTCTTCTCCGTAAGCAATTTTCAGACCGTTGAATCCGCAATGCTAAAGCCAGTTTATAGTTGCTTTTAGTTTTGTTTTCATTATTGAAACAGACCATTTTTACACTGCCTTGGTCTCTCATAAATTATTCCTGCAAACACCTACATGTGAGTAACTTTATGTGAGTCATTCTCTTAGTAAAGCTCTCTATATACATACATACATAATTATTTGCAAGATCAGGCCACTGAACTGTGTGTAGAACACAGCAAACATTATCCTCTGCTCACAGACAGAAACTGAGCATACCACAGAGAGCTAGAATAGCTTGTCATTTATGAAGAATAATGCCTCAAATCCATATACAATATAATGAAAATCCTCTTAATATTACTAAGCACAGTAAGTCTGCTTACATACTTCCATATATATTTGAAGTACTATGTATACAAAGCCCCTGAATACCTTCTAGGTCCTAAGTAGCATAATCCTGATCACAAGATTGATTGTTTGCAGAACACTAGTATTGGAAATCAGCATGGCTTATGGTGAATCGTTCATGCCCAATGCGAGATCTGAAATGATGGTGGTTAAAAATTAAACAGTTAATAATCAACAACTGCCCAAAATACTATTTTGAAGTGAACATTTGTATGCTATTCACTCATTTTAAAGCACCTGGGACCAAGAAAAGAGTATTTTTTCAAATAGTTGAACTTTTGCCGGTGTACTCCAAGAAAAGTATTTTTTCAAATAGTTGAACTTTTGCCGGTGTACTGGCTTGTCTTGTTTCTCAAATGTTTTGCTGATTTATGGATTCTTTTAATAGAAGGATTTTTCTTGTGTGGGCATATCATAATAGAAAACTGAAAGCTGACTAAAACTCTGCAGAACCTTTGAAAGAGGTCTGTCTAAAAGTAGGCTATTCTATAAAATAAACCGAGTAGATTTTTCATACCAGCTGAATCACATGTAAACAACCAGAAGGAAAACAGAACAGAGACAAATTTGAATGAGGGACATGAAGTCAATGAAAAAAATTATGTTCCTTGACCAAGGAGCCAAGATATCATTACAATAAAGATAACCCTATAAGTCATAATAAGTAGACCCAAATTGCATATAACTGCAGATTTTTGTATCACATCTCCCATTGGGTTACAGAAACAACATTCTTGGGGTCAGAAGGATGTAATCAGGACATGATGTGGTCCACTGAGTTCAAGTAGAAAAATATTGCAGACCTGTTGCTGTAAATTTTAACTGGCAATAAAAGCAGCAGACCTGTCCAGACTAGAGAAGAAATTACCTATAAAAGTCCATTAAAATGTCTGGAAAACACAGGACCACATTTTTCAAAGTAAAGGAAATACAATGAAATATAGGCAGTATGTCCTGCAAGCATCCTCAGGAATGTGTTTTGAATGCCAAACCATTGCACTTTTTGGCAATTAATTGTTTAATAAGCAACAACTAACAATAAATGAACATGGAATATGTTTGTGAATTGTAGCTCTCTGGTGACATCATAGTACCAAAATGTTTCCCATAACAGCAACCAGCTACATCATTTAGTCGTGTTTCTAGACTGTGGCTCTCTAGATAAATAGCATTTGGGTTAAAATTCTCCTTTTGTACTGGTGACCTGCACAAGCCTACACAAACCTTATACTTTGAGCACTTCATTAGTGCATTGGCTTCAAGCAGAGCCACTCTGTCCTGAACTTCACCCCTGTAGTACTGAATTAAAACAAGAGATTCTTTGCAGTGTTTCCTTAAAATAAAACAAAAGTATCAATCCATTAGCCTTAGACATAAACTAATGTCATCACCTGCCAGATAATTCTATACCACTTTTTAATCACTGCTATAATTAGTGACGTTTTCTTTTGTCTACTGCGCAGTTCAATTAACACACACTGCAAGGGAAACACTGCACTTTCACTTGCAAGACATGTCATTTTTATACTTGATTAAACATTTGTGTAATGTGGAAAAAATATATCTTTTATTTTCTAGTTTCTATGTTAAGGATAGTTTTTCAGTGGAGAAGGTTGTTTGTTTTGTTTAAATAAACCCTTGATCAAAGGTGTTTATCTTGTGTTTTCAGAAGAGAAGCATCACGGACTGAAGCAATGAATATATAAAGAGAGAGGCAAATTCAAGAAATAAACTCTGTGACAGCAGCATACTGATAGGCAGTTTGAGATACTGAGAAATGTTTTGACTCTGCTTCTAAAGATAGATATTTATATTTATGATAAATGTATGGCTGATTCACCCAGGGATATATTTCCCACAGTAAAAAAAGGGCTAAACCCTTTGAAGAGTTGCATCTTCAGTTCGCAGATTTTAGGATATGATTCAACTTTATATACAATGAATAAATCCATTCCCCTGTCCTGAGATAACAAAAATTTTCTCCTATACAATGTGAAGCAGAATTACTGGAACTGTTTGTAATAGCATAGAGGACTATCTTACTGTTTATTTGGCTCATGACTTTCTAGCTATGGCTAAAGTAAAAAAATGCTGGAAGAGGTTTTAAGTCAACAAATGTAGCTATTCCAAAATATCATTCATTTCACAAAATGCACTGAAAGATATTAGAAGATTAAAAAAAAAATCAGGTTCTTCTGTTTTCTATCAAGGGTTCAGTAGAAGTGACATTCATTAGATTTTGTAATTCTCAACAGTTTTGAGATTTACATTTCTGAAGTGATATAGTACAGAAGCCATTACAGTACATACTTATATATTGTATTATAATATATTGTGCTACATTTGGTGTATATGCATATATATATATGTTTGCTTTCTGTTTCATAACTGAATAATGCTATTGCAGTATTACAGATCTGAATGATTTTTCTGCTACAGTCATGATAGTTGCTGTAAATATGAATTTTTATAGTGGTGTTTTATCTAAACACGTGCATTTATATAGCTGCTTTATTTAAGTTAATCCTGGGGTAAGTATACAACATTAAAAAGAGTATTCAAAATGGAAGAGGGTTATCTATTCTTGTTAGGAAAAAGCTAGTCTGCTGCAGGTAATTTTTGTAACATTGATATAGGCTAGAGGCATTCCGCTGGTTTAGAAGTAGAAAGCGTTATCTCACTATTTAACCAATGACCCAGCCAACCCTGTTGGATATCCTGTAAAACTTTCAAAAACTTCTGTTATAATTTGTGGTTATCATCTGTCCTGAAGCCAAAAGCACCTGTGATTAAGGAAGACTTGTGGCTTTTACTGAATTTAAAATAAAGTTAAAAACTAGAAATCTGTGACAGAAACAGTCACTGTTCCAGCTGTTGAAAGGTAATTGGATTAGAATAATGAGCACATATTTCTGTTTGATAATTACTGTACTTCCCTGAAAAGACTATTTTGCAAAAGTAATTGTACTGGAGAGTTTCAAAGATGTGCTTTTATTTCCACAGCTATTGTGTTTTACAAAGTGCAGCACTGATGTTATCAGTTTAATTTATTACAAGGGGATGAAGGTATATTTTATAAAATATTATATACATTTCAACGTCTGATCTATGAAGTGATATACTGGGATCTTTTAATGGAAAGGTGAAAAGAATGGGTATACAAATGTTCACTGGGACTATGCCGTGTGGGTGTCACTGACCTAAATAGGCCATGGTTTTTGACTTGGGGACCCTACTGAGCCTTGCTTATGAGTCTGACATATAAGAGGCAGCACCCTCAGATGAGTGGCAGCAGGCCCTGCACTTGCAGCCTCAAGAGTTACAATCTCAAAGGCATGACCAGAGCTGTAGAAGCTTCTCTTCTACTACCTCCTACTATAATGTCAAGTAAGTAATGAAATGGTCTAAGTCAATCTATACAACTGAGGCTTTGAAACCCTGGATGGGAATATCTATAGTCTAGACTTAGGATGCTTGGTTTTTCACCTGTGAGTGAAACGGGACACAAATCATGCTTACGCTCAGGCTCAGGCTGAGGTTGGCCATGCACTGCAGAGACATTTACAGTCTATGTGTATATTCGGGGACCTGAGAGTTCTTCTGAATTCCCAGGTCTGGATGTTCACCTGAACTGTTCCCAGTGCCCTGATGGCTTGAGACCCATGCAGACCCCCACCTCCAACCCACTACCCTTCACTGTCATAATGAGAACTTCAAGTTCTAATTTCCGCAGGACAGAAAAAATGAGTGGAGAAATGGGAGCTGTGGCAAGATCTAAACAGGTGCATGATGTGGAGACTAAGTATCCTATTGCCATGTATCCCAATGCACTCCAGTAACTAGGTTCAGATTAGCAGTAGTGTCCTTGCATTGTAGTAAACTGTTGATTAAATCCCCATTGAGGCTATGAGCAAGCTATCACTTCTAAAACAGCCATCAGTCTCTTTGGTATTACCCAAAACTAACAGCTTAGAAGCCCCAGGAGCAGAGAGCAATTAAGCACTGCTGAAATTCACCTTTGGATATTCTCCTGAGTTGTGTCAAATTCAGATTGCCTCAATCTGTATGTACAAATCCAGAGACCATATTTTCTCTCCGCTATATTGAGGACAATATTTAAACTATAGCAAAAAGAGGAGATACTGTTCTCCTTAGATATAGCTTTAACTGTCCTTGTAGTTGCTTATTTCCTGTTAGATAAGGTTACTTTCTCAGTTGCTGTTGGATATAAATGTAGAAAAAAAAGAAAAAAAAAAGACAGTTTTCAAACTTCTCACCAATCTACTACTGATGTTGCAGTTATGTAGGAGTTTCAAAGTTTATTTCAAAGTCACCAAGCATATCTTGTAATATCAAAAAATTATAATGGAATAGGGAGAGAGAGAAGTATAACAAGTTTACTTTGCTTTTACTTTCAGTGCACATTATTCCTTGCTAAGGAATACTAAGTGGTTAACAGCACTTAGTAAATATCTTTGCAAATCCCAGTGATTTTGTGAATTTTAGCACACATGATTTTCCACTGGATATTTTTAATATTTTTTACTATTTATCTTTTTTTTTTTTTTTTTTAAAATTAGAAAAGCTCATTTCTTCATCCCCTCAATGAACAGACTTGAATTTCAAGTGACCAGTTACATAACATGGATTGTATATCGTAATTATAGTTAATAATCCAGAGAAATATAGGTATCTTGATTGCACAGTGACATGATAGATTAGAAATTAGTAGCTGCTTGGGTAAATATGATGACCTGGATTCTCCTATTACTTTAGTCATACTACAGTGTAAGTATCTACATCTGTTTCCTTTTATAGCCAATGAGAGAGAAACAGCGGTTTAGGGTGCAATACAACAGACCTGTTTTAGACATCTACCTCAGGATAGTGCTTTGAACTGCTCCTTAGAAGCTCACATTTCTCCAGGGTGATTCACTGTATCTTGCACATTTCTGCATGTAATCAGCTGTATTTCACTCCCAGGTATTCCTCAAACAGTGTGTCCAAAACAAAGCAGCCATAAACTGTAAAACAGACATCCCCAGAATAATCACCCTTTTCCCAAGTAGTACAGAAGCATTCAGTTTCTCCATAATTTTCTCAGCATCAGGGCAATGGCTAGGTGAAACAGATATGACTAGTCTATGACTAGACTAACAGTATTTTGTTCACCGAGGATCATAGGACTTTGTAACAACTTGTTTTGGTTTTTAGCCACCCTAAACTTAGTCTCTCTATATATATTTACATGATACAACCGGTAAACTTTTTAACCTGCTACACAAGAACCCCAAGCATTACGGTCTACAGGATAGGACCACTCATACATTTCTATTTCTGCCTCCATAGATCTTGAAACTGTTTTAACATGACAGGGAGGGGATCTTGTTAAACTTACTCTATATAAAAGCCTGAAGGGAAGGAGGAGATGTGAATCTGTCTCTTTCAGGCGCAAAAAAACTCTTCTGAACCTAGAGAATTCACAATTTATAAATGTCTATTAGACAATCCTACCAAATTGGGCAATTGTGGCACCCTTTTCATTACCACAGGGGAGAATCTTGTTTCATTCTTTGAAAGAGGAGTTGTAAGTAAGCAACTTACCTTCTAGGCAGGGTACTGTCAGGGATCATAAGTGGCTGGAGGCATCTTCCGATGAGCTTTCAGTCAGCCAGCAGACTTCAGAGATGGTCAGGCTGTTAGATATACACCTGTCATCAGTGATTCCCATGCTTTCATCAAGATAGCTCCTTGGGCAGCCCAGAGGTTTCCTGGATTCAATTCTGAGTTGCTTAGGTCTCTCCAGGTCCTATGTGGGAAGACATAAACCTAACTCCGAGCTCTGAATCCCACTGTGTGCCTGGGAAGAGAAGTCAAAGTGGAAATCTATCAAATCCTTATTTTTGATCTAGCTCATTCTTTCTCTTTCTGTGGCTCAATGCACTCTAAATTATTCCCTGTAACAGCCTCAACAGAATATAATCATTGGCAATGCTGGCTGAGTCATGTAAACACTTATTTCCATCATGTGAGAATATCTGGATGATTAGGCCATCCAGACAGAAGCTGCCTCTATTCCTACTTCGTCAGGTCTTCTTAAAATTGGATAATGCAGTGGATGTCCCTGACAGAAGACCCCAAATGTTTGAATTATGAAGAATTATGTAAAAAAAAAAATCTGTTCAGCATGTTGGGTTGTTTTGGGTTTTTTTGTCTTAGGGAGGACTGTTTTAAGTTTTTTTTTTGTCTTAGGGAGGACTGTTTTAAGCTCCTGAATGCAAAGGAAGATAAAAAGGCTGCCTGCAGTCTGGAATTCCATATCTCACTTTCCTACAGGTAAAAAACCTAAGTACATTTATTCCCTACCTATTAAGAAATAATTTATGCAGCTTTCCAGTCTTTTATGGGGGGTGCAGTAGGATGGGGATGTCATAAATACTAAACCTAGACTCAGTCTTTGATACAGGAGGTCGGAAACCAAACTGAAAAAATCTGTACTACCAAGTGACATAAGTCTTAAGAAATAGGATCAGATCCTAAGTATCACAATGATCCCTTACCAAGATGAGGTAAGGGGAATAATACTGATGAATAAAAGAAGCAAATGATGAAATTTGCCAAGGGCAATTCTATAGAGAAATGTCTTAGGGGGAAAAAAAAAAAAGCAAAATAAGAACAAAATAGGGTTTTATGGTTGATGTTTTTGTTTATTTATGTATTTATTTATGTATGTGAGAAAACAGAACAATAGATGTCTGTGGAACTGGGGCAAAAGCATGTAGTGGTCCACAGCGTTAAAAGGTCAACTAAAGTCTAGAAGGAAAGGAGAAATGAACAAGAAGAATGTTGTTAGCTAGATGAAGGAAAGCAATTTCTGTGCTATCACTAGAACTGTGCTGAAATTAAAATCAGTTGAGCTATTGTTGTGAGCAATGATTAGAGAGATGAGAACAGCTATTGGTTGCTGATTGGAGAGGTGGCAAATGAGGCAGGAGTGATGAAAGGAAATGCTTTGATTGGTAACTGTGGAAATGAGATGCTCTTTTTTTTTTTTTCCAAGCCTCTGATAAGAAAATAAAAGTCAGATATTAGGTAGCACAGTTTCTCCTGAAGACTTTGTAAGAAGGGAGCTGGAGTATGGGATTTTAGAATTGCCGACGTTATGAACTTTTTTCAGTGCACTAAGCAAAGGTAGGACAGCTGGGCCAAATGACAGCAGTTAGAAGCAGATTGGGAGGGTAGACTTTTTCTTTAGATCACTAGGTAAAAGATGTGAAAGGTTGTGGAAGTAAATAGATAAAGAAACTGTATAGATAAAATGGAGAATGTACTACTCTTAAGGAAACTGCTACAGGTAGAGATGATATTATTGCTACTTCAGAGAGAAGTATATTATATTAACAGAATAAAACTGCTTTGTTATCTCAAAAGAAACTCCGGAAAGAAAAGGATAGCCATTTGAGTTGAGGTAACAGTTAATCGTATGGGATATTTAACAAGGACTGTTAGTGGCCTCAAAAATTAAAGGTAAGTAGGAGTTAGATTCTGTATTCCAGGGGGATGCTCAGAGCATCACAGACATATCCATACTGTATAGGGAGCAAAGACAATGCCAGTAATAATTTTCACATATTTTCTCTAATATCAATGTCAGTTCTACATTTTCCAACAGTACTTACTCATACTGTCAATCTGTGGTTGTTCATCAGTCATACATATTTGCTAAACTAAAAAAAAAAAAATTAAATGTCCATTTCAGTATCTGTTCCAAATTTCCCCGTGAATACATAAAATCATACAATGGTTTGGGTTGGAAGGGACCTTGAAAGATCCTCTGGTCCACCCCCCCTGCCACAGGCAGGAATATCTTTCACTAGATCGGGTTCCTCAAAGCCCTGTCCCACCTGACCTTGGACACTTCCAATGATGGAGCAACCACAACATCTCTGGGCAACCCGCGCCAGTGTCTCAGCACCCTCATCGTAAAAAATTTCATCCTTATACCTAATCTAAATCTACCCTCTTTCAGTTTAAAACCGTTGCCCCTTGTCCTGTCACTACAGGCCCTGGTAAAAAGGCACTCTCTATCTTTCTTATAAGCCCCCTTTATATATTGAAAGGCTGCAATAAGGTCTCCCCAGAGCCTTCTCTTCTCTAGGCTGAACAACCTCAATTCCCTCAGCCTTTCTTCAGAGGAGAGATGTTCCAGCCCTCTGTCCGTTTTCATGGCCCTCTTCTGGACCTGCTCTAACAGGTCTGGTCTTTCTTGTACTGAGGACTCCAGAGCTGGACACAGTACTCCGGGTGGGGTCTCACCCTTCTGGGCTGTGAGCGCACATTGCTGGCTCATGTCCAGTTTTTCATCCACCAGTACCCCCAAGTCCTTCTCCGCAGGCCTGCTCTCAATCCATTTATCCCCCAGTCTGTACTGGTACTGGTGATCACCCTCACCCAGGCAGAACCTTGCACTTGGCCTTGTTGAGCTTCATGAGGTTCACATGGGCCCACTCCTCAAGCCTGTCAAGGTCCCTCTGGATGGCATCCCTGTACCTACAGAACGCACATTTATATGTAACACTTTTTACTGGTATTTTATCAAGGGAAAAAAAAAAAGAATCTTCTCAAAATATATTTAAGAGTTCAAATAAAATACTTAATATCCTTACAGAAAAAAAAAGAAACCTATCTAGAGGTTCTTCACTGCTAAATCTGCATCCTCATTTGGACTTAAAAAACAGAATGTATGCTTTACTAGTAGCAGTGACTACAGGAAAAAAAAAATCGAGTAATTTAATCCAGTAACTTCTGACAAATATTTAATAAGATGGCATGAATTCTTCATAATCAGAACAGGTGAAAACCAAAGAAAACCACTTAAAACTGATTTTTGGCAGAACAAGAGATTTAGGATGGACAATGTTGAAAGACAAAGGGAGATGAAACACAAAGCACCTGGTGCTTTGTACATTTCAGGTAGACGAATCTCATTGTCAACCCAAAATAAAGTAAGTTTCTTCTACCTAAAATACAGCGGCACCTTGTGTTACTTTTTTGTTTATTGTCCCACCCTACCGATTAGTGGTGCACCACAGTCAAGGTCCCTTAAAGCACTGGGTCATTCAGTAAGAGAACTCTCCAGAATGCATTTTGGGAATTGTAGTCCAGATGAGGAGTGCATGCCATGGAGTAATTGAAAGCCTGTTGGGAACAAAGTACTGTCCGATGACCTTAGGCACAAACAAAGTAATGTGAATACAACCTGAGATTAAATCTTTCATTTTTCTTTTCCCAGCAGAAAAAAAAAAAAAAAATAGCAAACCACAATCTTTTCTGCAAAATTTTCTTTCCTTTTTTTTTTTTCATTTAAGCAAAAATCCTTGATCTATGTATGACTTATATGTGACATGATATTTATGATATTTTTGGGAAAAGTTCCGTAGTAATAAGACACTGATGGAACATCAGGTTAAGCATATGCACTCCATTTAGTCCAGTCTCCTAACTAACAACACAAAAGGTCAACTAACATAAGAAAGATTTCATACTCCACCTAGACAGCCTTTTTGGCCAAAACATGAAATTACCTCCTAATTCTACAATTTATCTACTATTTTGATTTCACATATTTGGGTTATTTTAAATTTCATAAAAGGAAGGAAATTGCAGTCATTAGTAACTCTAATGCGTTGCAAGTGTACAAAAGGGTACAAAATAGCACAATATACTGCTTTCAGTATTTCCTACCTATACAAACTGGCCATGCAGTATGCTGACCTATCCAGATGCTCCCCAGTTCTGAAATAATAATTCTAAGTAGACTTGCATAAGAATGGAAAAGAGCCAATGTAAATAATTTTTGTTCTTGGTCGCACCATTTTCCTTAGTTGTTGTAATGTCCCATCCAGATTGAGGTCACACATCCTAGGGAATTACTGCAGCTTGATAACAGGTTACATCAGCTAATTTCTATCCTACTTCATAACTCATCATGTTGTGGGTTTTATTAGGGTAGCCCTAAAGAAGTCTGGTGAAATGGAGGTAGGTGAAATAAAAGAACCTTTATCTTTCTTCTCCCATATAATATATTCCAGAGGTAACCAGTGGGATTTATTCACATGGTGTGTGAGTCAATCTGTAGAGAGAGAGTCCTCTGTCATCTTTGGTAGGTTATGTGCTCCAAACTGAATATTAAACAGCCTGTTGGCATTGTCAATCATGAAAAAGGTATCTTTTCTCCTCTATTTGGAGCCTTAATTTCTTCTGGATAATAAAGGAGAAGCACTCTTAACATCCTTCCCTACAAATTCTGCCTTTAAGTTCGTAAATCTACATAGACTAAGCAGAGTGGATTTTGCTACATCAGGAAAAAGGTGAATTCTTTGGCCTTGAAACATTACTTGGGTCTTTTGCTTTTTTTTTTTTTTTTAATGTTTCTTTTTTTCTTTCTTGTTTGCCTGCAGAGAGAATAGTGTCACTTTGTGAAGACACTACAAAAGAGATAATTTCAGGAGGCATCTTGTCATCTGCAAGTAGAAGGATTCACAACTATTTTAGCTGCAGGTCAGAGTGTCTTTTCTGAAACGCCTAACACATTAAATATAAAAGTACCTCTCCATAAATTACCTACCAGAATACTACATGCACCTCTTCAACATCAGCAGCAGGTAATCTGAAAACTTTCCTGCTTTTAAAATAATTTCCCAGTTATTCAGTTTGAAAGGAAAGTGACATATACGGCAACACTTATTTTTATATTTGTGTAATTTTTCTTGAAGGCAGTGGAAGTTATGCCCACCTACACCAAAGCTGAATTTGACCTCTAGTCTTTAGTAATATTATTTCTTAAAATATTCTCATCAGCAACCAGAGATCCTCAAATCATTATTCTTAGATTTCTATATTTGCTTTTTTAAAGAAACAGATGCAGCATAATTGACATTTACTGACTTAAGCAAACTCATTCACTTTTTTGTTTTTCAACATGACCTTTCATATGTGCTTTCAGCGAAACTTTGCCAAAATTAAGCATTTTTTCACCTGTAGAAGAGGTCTTAAACTGGGCAGAAAGGGGAATACTTTATTTAGTAATGAAATCGTCTCCTGTCAGTTCTTATTAATGCTGATCTATAGGCAAGGCTTGTGCAGGGCTGTTGAGCAACCAAGGATTTCCTGGACAAGCCCGTCTTTTTGTGGAGCTATAGAACGGGTCCATTTCTCCCAAATATGGATGAACACTGTCTCTGCTTTGACAATGGTTTTTGTTCTCTCTTCCTGTTACTATTCATATGAAGCTCAAGAGGTACAAACCCAGAAGTTTTACTAGCTTCTACTTCCTGATGCTGCATGGGATCTGAACTGCATTTTCACTACAGTGCCTGGAACCGTGGCATTTGTGAGCCACCCTGCTTTAAAAAGGGAAAACAAAAGCACTTGCTTTGTAAACTTCTCTCTATCCAATTTGAAAAGCAGGAAAGACAGCAATCCCTAGCTTTCCTCTAGGGAACAAGTAAACAGCCCCCTGCTCCAGCAGTACTAATCATGACAGACAAATTGACAGTGTCATCCTGTTTTTTATCACGCCCCAGCTTTACTATTTTAGTTCCTTCTAGGGCAAATGGCCAGAAAAGCATTTTTGACACTTGCACCCCTCGCAAAGTAGCAGTTTTGCTTAGTGGGGTAAGAATCCACAAATGTATTTCAGGTGCCTTGTGCTCTTTGCACTACCTATCACTGTCAGTAGAACAAGCAGAAACAAGGAAGATTTATAAAAACAAGATGAAGATTTACAGTATATGGATAATAAGGGTGAGCTAAAGCCAGAACTTTTCACTTTTACAACAGGATTGAAGTGTATTTTTGTCGGTTCTCAGAATGATTAAAACAAGTAAGAGAACAGTGAGTCTGTATCTCCCAAATTTTAGTGTTAGAGCAGGAGAGGAGTCACATAATCTCCTCATAAAGGAGTTTGCAGACTGTTCCAGTCTCTGCTGTTTGTTCCCTGTGCTGTAAGCCACCGTTCTCCCCAGTCAAGCTAGGAGTTGGGCCAGGTCATAGAAATTACCTTAGTGGAAAAATTATCCTTCAAAAAGAACAAAGAGGGAAGACTGAAGGAGGGGCTAAGCAATTTCCACAAGCATTACTACTGAAGAACATGAAGTTACAACTCAAAATAAAACAGGAGAAGATCATCTTCTAATCAAGTCCACAAAGAAAAAACAGGTGTATATTTGTATATCTGCAAGCCCACCATGAGGAACACTAGGCTGAAGCAACTCTATTGATTTCCAGCTGCTGTCTACTGTCATTGGGAATGTGGCCAGATAGAGAATCTTCACTCATACTGAAACAAATCCTAGTTGTTAAAGTGAGATGGCAAAATCCTTCCCTAGAAAATACAGATGTGATATGAAAATACAGAAAGTACAGATGCAATTTCCCAGTTTTCCTAAGATACACATTCTATTTATTATAGCTAGAGCTGGCAGCATTTGGGCATTTCACTTGTCAGAGCTTTTCCTCACTGTTAAAATGGAAGAACAAATCAAGAGACCTTTCATCAATTTTGACTCCTTTCTTATGCGCGCACATATCCACTGATATTAGGGATTTTGTCTTAAGCAGACAATGAAAGCAATCATGTAATAACTTGGCTTAAGCCTAAGTGAAGGGACTTTTTTTTCTATTTCCCTTATGGTTGTTTTATCTGTTTTCTTTTCCTCCTTTCCCTTAGAGCTTATACTGCTAAAGCCTAGGGTAGGTATTATTTTGTGGGATGCGTAAAAGACTCCTACACTCTTTAGGCAGACAATTAAAAATATAATGTAATTTCTCCAAAACTGTTGAGTTTTTTCCATGTTATGCATCTCACTGACATATTACTGGGGATCAACCTTTTTCTGCTTTGGTACACAAATAATTGCATTATCACTTCGTTATCAGGCAAAAGAGCAGCTAACAGTTTAAAGTTTGGGGTCAAGTGAAGTCTATCTGTGGCTTTATGGGTAATTAGGTTAGGTTACAAGAGTCAAGTGAATATTCATTAGTTGCAGAATGAACACTCAGCATGTAGTAGAAATTTGCATTTCTACATGCTTCTAAACCTAATTCATGGCTAGTATTGACATAGCAATCACATTACAGGCACTATTTTCTTCCAGACAAAGGAATAATTGATTTGTAATAATCCTTAAAGTATACCATCAAAATTTTCTAAAGGAGACACTCCTTTAGAAATCTGATTGAATTAACCCTACTTTCTGCCTCTGTTATTGCTGACCTTTCTCTACAGTTTTTAAAAAGGACTTACATGAAATAGTGGAAGTTATAATAATTGACATAATTTTATTAAGTAACATCATTCAATTTTGTACAGTGCTTGATTGACATATTCATGTGTGCATGAATCATAAGGCTTTTACAAGTCTGAAAAGGATTGCCCAGAACATTACATAATATATAACTGGAGCTTAGATGCAAAAGTTCTATAAAAAATTTCATTGCATTTGCTTAGCATCAGACATTCCTCATCTCTTTCAACCATTATTGTTTTTACCAAATGCTTACCCAGATTTCATTAGTACAACCCCTGTATTATATAGCAAAAATTCACTCCTATACATAGTCTGAAAAGGATTGCCCAGAACATTACATAATATATAACTGGAGCTTAGATGCAAAAGTTCTATAAAAAATTTCATTGCATTTGCTTAGCATCAGACATTCCTCATCTCTTTCAACCATTATTGTTTTTACCAAATGCTTACCCAGATTTCATTAGTACAACCCCTGTATTATATAGCAAAAATTCACTCCTATACATACTTTCTTACTGAAAGAATTAGGCAAGAAACCACCAAACAGTATAGAGATGGCTAGATAAAACTAATTTGAGATGATTGCATAGATAAGAAAAGTCTTCCTTTTTCAGGAGTTAGAATAGATTCATCAGCCACTGTAACTTCGGCAGTCTCTCATCTTTGAGTTCCAGTCATTTCTACGGGCTCTCTAACCCTTCACATGTCCCAAGCCAAGGTAGTAAGTAAAGTCCTTTTAGTGCTGAATAGACAGGTAAAGACCCTTTCTATTCTTCTTACCAATCCATAAAATAGAATGAAAAAGTCAGTAAAACCAGACCTTTCTCCATTGCTTTGGAGAGGAACAAAATAGAGCTGGTGCTTTTGCTTCCCATTTTTTAATGAGAGTTCTAATTTAAATGTTCAGAAACATTCTAGTGTTAAGTACACGGTAAACTATTTCTAAATTCGAATGAACATGTAATCAACATACACATGCACTTTGAAAATTTTAACCCACTGAAGTCAATGAAGGGCTAGTCATTGAATTCCATGAGACCAGAATTTTGGCAATTGCATTTGCCTTAAGTTTAACAGCAAAGGATTAATAAAATTCCATTGAATATGCAGATCAAATTTCTTCAAAGATCTGATCAAAGTTTGTTTTTTAAAAAACTGTCGCATCTCACTTGAAGACACAGGTGTTCTCGCATACTATTTTCCTGCATATATTTTATTCCAGGCCTCTTTTATTTGTCTTTTCAGATTTGTATTACTGAGAGCATTAATGCCAGCACAAATATTTTGGGGAAAAGTTTTTTTTATCTGGATGAAGATAATGGCCAGAAATGCTCACTCAGCCACTTTGTCTGCATCTCCACAGAAGATCCAGATGTCAAAAGTTATTTGAGGTAGAAAGACAAAAGAGGATTGAGAAGGTAAGTTATTTTTTAATTGTGCATATATATTCCATTAAGTGAGAACCTTGCATAAGCAATAGTAAACAAAGGAGAGTGAAGGACATTTTGGAATACAAAAAAGAGGTCCTTTCACTAAGGAAAATAGATATTTGCAAAATACTTGATTCACACACTGTGGAGGAAGTTGTTAACTGTATATCCCACTCAAATGTTCATGTTTGGGAATATCTATAGTTTTGACAACATACTTGATTATGGACATGATCCTGTGTCCATTTGGCCTGTGTCCTGTGACTAGAAAGTTAGAAATTAAGTGCCTTGGCAAGAGACGTAGCAAATTTCGGCAACTTGGCATCAACCAACTGCTTGCAAAATATGCTAGGAAGCCATTACCCCTATTGTATATTTTTTCTTTCCCACCATTGGGAAAGAACTCAGATCCTTTCCAAAACTGACTCAATATAAGTTTTCTAATGCAGAGGTAGTGAAGAAATTAAGCTACTTTATAAGTTCCGTCATTGACTTATTTATCATTCTAAAGTTTTATCATTGTCTCATAAGACAATTTATCACTCCAAAGTTTTCATCATACTCTGCTTCAGCTACTGAAAATCAGGTCATCCACTGTACAACTTACTGGCCAGATATACAGCTCAATTAGAAAATTTTAAATATTGAACACATATATCAGTTCATGTAAACACCCATCACTTTAGCATCTAAGTACCCCAAAAGTAATTATTTATCCTCAGAAGTTATCAACCCGACCTACAGAAGCAGTATTGCCACCACTATACTGACATACTAATAAAGAGACAAAATTCACATAAAACTCACCCTGGGTCACAGAGACAACCTATTGCACAGCAGTTTACTCCCCAGCCAACTTTCTTCTCATTAGGCAATTTTAATATTTTTTTGCAAAGAATCGATCCCTATAAATATAAATGTGTCCAAAGCACAAGACAACTTTTTTTTTTTTGCTCAACTTTATTTTCTTTCTGTTCCCCAAACACGGCCCAGATCAGGGTGAGAAGAGTAGTCATTTTTTGGTATCTGAATCAAGCTTCCAAAAAGTCCTTATTAGGATGGCTTCTTCGAAACCGTCCACTTCCCATGCAGGAGCCCAACAAAGCCAGTGTAGAAACCCTGTTGGAGAGGAAGCTACTCAGCAGCTCCTCAGGCTTCCTACTGGAGTTAATAACTCGAGACAGCATGTGCAGCTGTCATGAGAGAACTACACAGCTTGGATACATAGTGAGGCATGAGAAAACTGGTATTCTCAAAGCAGATGAAAAGCCTAGAGTGTGTTATTCCCCTTATGGCCAATTAGAACAGTTTTAGGGGAGAAAATAGAGATTTTAAACTAATTTAAAATTATTTATTAAAAGCAATATTTGAACCTTTACAAACTTTTTTTAATACCCTGTCTGATTTTGAAAAGCTTTTCTTCAAATTTTACTCTAATTTTACACTGGTGAAATGCTTCTTTTGTTTTACATTGGTGTAACTGATATCAGCATCAGGCCCATTGTCTTCATTGTAAGCAAGTCATAAATGGCCATTCTTCATGGTCATATAAAATGATACATAGATATTGGTAGAAAAAGAGGTCTCTTGGCACAATCATTACTTTTTCCATTTTCTGTAGACAAACAAACCCATAAAACAGAACTGACAGATGTTATAACCCAAGAAAATGAAAGAGAAAACCCCACAGTACAAAAGAACTAAAGAAATTCCAAATAAAATCATACTGTGACAACCTCCTGGAATACACCTGTTTGTATTCCAAGATTTGGAAAACATAAAAGCCATAGAAAAAAGTTACTTCAATTACTGTCCTTGCTAGATCAGAGTGCTGCTAGGTGTTGCAAAAAGATCCCAGAACACTTGTTTGGGTTGTGCAATAAAGTTTCCTTCTATTTGAAATACAGCAGGCTTATATAAATCAGTCCATACTAATGTGTCTTAGTTTGTGACTGGTTTTCTGATTTTTGCAATAGCTTACTATGTGTTTTAATTACACTCACCACTCTCAACATCCAAGATAAAAATGTACACTTTTCCACACACTGTACCAGAGCATGTTGTGATTTAAAATTAATTTTAAAATAACTAAAAGTCTCAGGAACTGAAAGTTTTATTCTTTGTTGAAACTATGATCTCAAATTCAGCCTCAGCCACGTCCAACTAGTTGGAAACCTCAGAAATATCAGCACTCAGGCTGAAGCTACCCTCAACCCAGAGGAAAAAAAAAATACAGTTCTTTGAAAATAAGCCTTTTCACAGACATACGCACAGGCTAGAGAGATTTACCAGATTCTCTGATTTGAAAGTGGTTTCAAATGTAGAGATTTCAAAGGCCTCACTTAATAGATACTATGGCTCAGGCTGAAGTTGAAAGTGCTGGTTTCAACATTGCTGAAGGTTTTAGGAATGTAGGAATTAATAATGGATTGCACTGAATAAAACACAAACAGCACACAAAAATCCGCACACTGACAAGGATTTTTTCCTTCTTTTCCCCTATCCTGGGGCACGTTTAGCTAAGGGAGATAAATGTAACTCATATTCCCACCAACGAATTAGTGTCTCATAACTTAACAGCATCAAACCTCGTTAGTAAAGCTGAAAGCTGGCTTTCAGTAGTTTAAGCTGGATTCTGCTCCAAGGTCTGCAGTTCTATAATTTTCTGACTCTGGACACCTTCAGATTCCACAACTGAATTTGATATTTTGAAAGGGAAATACATGTACGTACATATGTACATACATTTCTATTTGCCTGTGTTTGTGCACATCTCTCTTCTCCAGTCCTTCTGTCTACTTAGCTGTTTATCTGAGTAGTAACAGTAATTGGAAACTGATAATATAGAAATATAATTGCAAATACAGAACTAACCAAGCAAGCTGTCTTGTCCTTGTGCAACTGCTCATTGAAGCATAAAACAGACATAAAGCCCTCCCAAGTAAAATGCATGCAGAGCTATTGTAAGGTTCAATTAATGTTTTTTAAGTGGCTTAGGTTGTTGAATAAATTGAAGATAAGCACAGGAGAAATGGTGCATACATGTTTATATGTGTTTAAAATCTGTCTCTATAGCTTTTAGACTTGATATTTTCTGGATGCTTTGCAATACTTGAGCAACACAAAGGAGCCATAAACCTGACTTAACCAACCAGTTAAGCTATATTAACGGGTACTTTGTATCCTTGTAGTGGATGCCTTGGGTCATCAGATTAATTCAAAGCAGTTGGAGTAAAGGAGGGAAGGCAACCTATGAAGTAGGTGAGAACCCTTAGAGCTTGATCCACAGCCAATTAACATCAGTAATAAGATTCCCATTTGTCTTAAACTGCTGATCATAATTAGTCTAATTTAATGGATTGCATCAGCCATTTCCCTTTGCACTTTAGTCTATAGTGCTGACCTGAAAAACTATTTGTTAGCCCTTTTTCTATTTAACAACCAGGAACTTCTGTGTGACTGTTCCATGGCACAAGTTCTCTTGAATGTGTTTATTTTTCCCTGAAATTACTAAAACAAGCAGCATTAGCTACAGTGATTTTTAAAGGTAAATACAAAACTATATTTGTGCTGTTGACGGCATTTCTGCAACAAAATTCTGAGCCATGTCGTTGGTTGCTTTCAACGACTGATGTTGCCTGAGTAATTCTCTGTTGCTGATGATACACCTTGACTGATTTGGGTTTTGTGGCAGTTTCAATGATGAATGCCTAATCTCTTCACTCTAGCTTATGTTCTTTCATATTCTCTCTGTCTCATGGCTGTGACAATGTCCTTTGCACAGGCCTGCCAAAAGCTTAGTGAAGCTGAAACTGCTCTCCCCTCCTCTTCCTCTTACTAATCACTAGAATCCAGAAAGCTTCTTCAGAATAGCATAAATATTGTAAGAGGTAAGCAAGCAGAAACGTTGAGACTCTTACTCTGGTCAAGTTTCCATGAACTTCAAAAATCCCGATGGTTGTTTTTGCTGGAGATTTTTAATGATAATACCCAGGCTCTAAAACCTCATGTCTAATGTGTTTTTCTTACACACATCACCTTAACTCCCCTCGGCCTTTTCACTTCCTTCCTGCTGTTTTGATATCCCATATGTCTGCACCGAAATTGAAGCTGCCAAGCATGGTTTTCTATAGCATTTCTTAACATAGCTACACCAGCTCTTACCGTTAAAATTTCATTAAGAAACTAAATCCAATCTTCATAATGTTACCAATTTGAGGATTTTTTTATGTATAAAATTTAAGATACAAGACACTGTAGATGTGGGTAAATGCTACAGAAAAGCCAGATTACTGGCTGGCAGTGTTAGCTTTTAAAAACAGTGGGGGTTTGGTTTAGTTCTGGGCAGTTGCTCAGCTGTCAATCAAAAATCTTGTTATACATGAATCTGATGTCAGATCAATATTTGACAAGATTTTTGACTGGCAGGACAAATTGTTAGACATGGATGTAGTGCCACATCCATGTATAACAAGGCCCATGTAGAACAGCTGCCGGTGATAGAATCCTGTCATTCACATTATCATAACAGTTAGAGCAGCTCCCTGAGACCTCATGCGTTAAGTAACTACATCAGAGCCTGAATTTCATCTGTAACCCTAACCAAAACTCATTAAAATTACAGGTTTCAATTGAAGAATCCAAGAATCCTTAAGTGTTTGTGCTTTTTGGATCACCATCGCTAAAAAGGTTGGGTTTTTTTTCTCCCCTACAATCTCTGCAGTATAGCAATATTCACGTTCTACTTTCCTCCTGTGAAAGACATGGAAATGTATGGGATTTATGTTAGTGTGCTTAACCAGTGAAACAGTCTACGAATTACACTGACAGCTGGTGGAATAGGAGGGGTGGTAGCAAGAAAGAGGAGGAAAGGAATGTGTGTATGTTACACACTTTTAAATCCCAAGTAAGATCACCATGAAAGCATGCACAAGGCATGTTTAAAATTCATCAACTGTACAAAAGCATTAAGTTATGCCATATTTATTTGGAGTTCTAGCTTATTCTCTAGATTCACCTCTAAAGGCACCAATTTGGTGGACTGATTTCTGAAAAGATGCCAGAGGTATAGCTTTGAAGCATTGTCTGGTAGTAATGTCCACGGTTATATAGCTGGTGGGTGCAAAGCAGTTCAGAATCTTGGTCTGCACAGACCTGCAAGTCTTCCAACTGAAAAGCAATGGGATATGCTGGAGGAAGCACAACATTTCAGAAAGGCATTCACCATGAGGAGAGAAGCTGAGCTATGAAGAGAGGAACAGGCATACCTAGATCTATAAGACAGAAGAAGTGAAAGAGTCTGATGGAGTGATTAATTTGCTTAAATATAGGTTATTTCATATTATCTGAGATACTCTAATACACCTGATGTATAAATGTGGATCTGAGAGCCAGAACACATGGGAATCCCATGCCTTTCTGACACAACAGCTGGAGATTAGTAGGAGTACCCTATGTATCTAGGATGCCTCTAGATTATTATAGTGAGTCAGGTGAATCACACCCTGACTCTGCTTTCATTTGCCTACCTGAGGCTTTTCTACACTACCTATTACTATGGCAACTTATCAAGGACTGTCTCCTTTCTCTGAACACAGACCATAAAGTGCCAATATAAAATCCAGACTTAGTCCAAGCTGCTGACGTTTACATCATACTATTAATATCTAAAACCTACAGTGACACTGTATTCAAGAAGGATGCTTTCCCAGTATGTGTGCACCCCACATATACACAACCCTTTTCTATCCTTAATGTTTTATTAGGTACCATAGCCTTAAATCTAGTAGCCTTAAATTAGGTATCCTTAAATCTATCACTGAGGCAGGACTAGTTATTTCATGTTCCAGGTATTTTTGAAAATCCCATAAAGAAATTTTTTCTGCTGGTAAAGTGCAGTGACTTTCGGACTGAAAAAAAAAGGAAATTTTTACCAGCTCACAACAATACTACAAACTCAGATTTGGATGAGAAAAAAAGTATGCTTTATCCAAGCAGTATTGTGAAACATCTTTAAGTGGATAAATATTACTTTTGGTGCTAGAAATAAGACAATTCATAAAAGATAATACTTCTTCTCTTATAAAGGGTGTCACTGGGGAGGTTTACACAGCACCGGGGCTGCTGGCGACAGATGGAGTTCAGCTGTCTCACAGGGGGAAAAGGTTTCTTGCTCATGAATTGGTGGGGCTTATCGAGAGGGCTTTAAACTAGGTTTGAAGGGGGAAGGGGATAAAACCAGGCTCACTAGAGATGAGCCTAGGGGTGGCATGCCAATGCTGGGGGCAA